>NW_017728931.1:86120088-86134966 GCF_001723895.1 Crocodylus porosus | reverse complement strand
GTACTATGCAACCCATTGGTGTCTTTATTCTGTGTTCTATTTCTCAGGCTTCACCTGACATCTCTGTGAACACATCTCCAAATTATTTCACTATGTTTTTTAGGTCAGCTTGTTGCATTTCCTCTAGGATATCTCCAACCTTGGGAGTCCTTTTCCCCCTTGGGATACGTCTGGGTCCCCAAGGTTCTCCAAATCAACATTTCTCCACATTAACCACCCCTCCTAGCGAAGCCACTTTCATAAGAGATTGATGTGGTATATTTGCTTCCTGCAGACTGACTCGGTCCTTAAAACCTCATAATTAGCAGGGCTTACTTTCCTAGTTACCCAGAAGGGTCCTTGCCATTGGGCTACCAATTTATGAGTATTATCAGGTATCATTATTAGGACTTAGTCTCCTTCTTGTAATTCTCTCTCCTTTGCCTGTCTCATAAAGCTTTTTCTGCTTAGCTTGGCTTCTACTTAAATTGTCTTGTGTGATGAAGCCGGCTTTTTCCAGTCTCTTTCTGAAATCCACTTTCACCTTCAGAAGTCTGTTTCTCTTCCCCTCTGGCTTTACCCAGTGTTCACAAATCAGGTCTATTAATGCCCATGGCTTGTGGCCATAAGCTAATTCAAAAGGTGTGAATTGTGTGGACGCTTGTGGGCTTCTCAGACAGCAAACAATAAGGATGGTAACATCTCTTCCCATTTATGCAGATCCCCTTGAATACAGGCCTGTATAATTTTTTTTAAAGTGTAGTTGAACCTATCAACTAGGCCATCGGTCTGAGGATGATACACCGACATCCTTAACTGTGTAATCTTTAAGGTCTTGCAGACTCCTTTTAGGATAGCTGACATGAAATTCTTCCCTTGATCTGTAAGGAACTCTTGGGGAATACCGACCCAGGCTATCCATTTTATTAAGGCTTCTGCAACCTTGGTAGCAGTTATGGATTTTAAAGGAAGTGCCTCAGGAAATCTGGTAGCATAATTGATTATCATGAGAACAAATTGGTACCCTGACCAACTACAAGGAAAGGGCCCTGCTATGTCCATGGCTATTTTACCACTCCCATTTTATGAGAGACTGGGCACTCTTGACAGTATTTCTTTATGATTTTGTAAATGCTGGGCCATAACATGTGGCTTGTGAGTCTGGCTTTTGTCTTGTCCCTCCCCAGGTGTCCTCCCATGGGTAGGGTATGAGCTATCTGGAATAAAGGGGTCTAGTAGGTGTGTGGCACCAAAATCTTTCCTCCCCATCCCATTTCCCTTTTTCCTAGTACAGGACACCATCCCTTACCTCAAAACATAGCTTCTGCATCATCAACTGGGTATCCAGTACCTCCTTCTCTCCTTTGGCCAGTTGTTCTTGTAGGATGGTTTGAAAGAGGGGCTCTCAGTTCTGTTCCTCTCTAAACTTGTGCCCCTCAAGAAATGGGTCTAGGTCTAATTCATTGAATTCTTGGCTTGAATCTTCACCAAAATAGACTTTACCTGTTCATGTTAAAGGTTCCTCCCCTTCAGGGCCCCTCATTGCTTGGGTTACCACCTCCTGCAAATGGAGTCAGTCTACTCTGAGGAGCATCGGACAAGGAAGGGTCTCTGCCAAGCCTACTGCTAACTCCTTGGTCTGCTCCATTATGGTCACCTTGAGCTTTCTCTACTCATGTGTGTGAAGCCCCCATGTATGCAGACCATGCTCATCACATTTTCAGGTGAGCCCATTTGTGGGGGAAGCAGGGCAGCTCAGAACATAGTTTGGGTACACTCCATATTGACCACCACTGGGATGATGATGTTTTCTATCTGCACATTGACTAGGGGCTTATTCCTCTTCCAGGGCCCTTTATGCCTCCCAAAGATGCAATCCATTTTTTCTTCATGTGGATAGTCTGGAGCAACTTCTGGATGCAACTTCTGGGATCAAAATAGAACCAGATGGCCCTTCCCACCTCACCAATAGCAGGTGAGCTCCCAGGTTCCCCACCATGGGACTCTCTGTTGAGGGGTCTAATTGCTTCGGGTCTCCTCCCTTTGAATCTACCCTCTCCTCTGCCAGGGGAGGTTTGGTTCCCACTCTTCTCCCTTTGATTACCTTCACTTCCAGCTTTGGCCAGTACATAATCTTCTGCTAGTCTTAAGGCACTGTTCTTGGCTGATGCCTCCTGACCAATTGTTGAGTGTTTCCTCCAAGGTCTACTAGAAATTACTCTAGGATTATCATATCAGTTACCCCCCTGAGGGAACTTTCTTCTGGCTGGAGCCAGTGTTCCACTAGATCCCTTAGCTTCTGCACCAGTAACTGACGCCTGAGCTCTTCTCCCTTTGTAGCTCAAAATTTTTGTTGGTAAGACTTCGGGAATAATTCCAAGCAGTATTCTGGCACTTATTACTGCTTTCACCTTGTTGTAATCTTTTGCCTCCGATCTGGTAAGGTTCTATATGCAGCCTGGGCTGACCCTATCAGTAGGGGCCCCATCCTAATGGCCCAGGAAGCTGGGTCCCATTTAGCCTGCTGCTTGTCTCTTTGTGAGAGTGGGGATCATACCATGGTTCATCTTACCTGGCACATGAGGCTCTGTTGCTCCTGCTCAGAGTCTCAGCTGTCCTTAGTGGTGCTGGCCTCTCTTCTTTCCTCTGCTTTTTCATATGCCCCCAAGGAAAATCTGCCGCCCCTAAATTCTCCCCTTTGGTAATCCCCTAGATCCTAATCTACTGTGCCTGTGTCTCCAGTGTAAAATAAGGCACAGCTGTGCCTTGCACCAGCATCCATGCCTTTTCTGTGACCTGGCTCTCCTGCTCCTACTTGGGAGAGCAGCCTGACTAAGGAATAGCGTTGAATATCCCTGTTGCGACTACATTTTATATTGAATTCAAAACACTTTAGCCTCTTATTTTATGGGAGTTATTCCTCCTAAAAATGTGAGTACCCTAAAAAATGGCATTTTCTCTGAGCCCATTTCTGTATAATTTATTGGAAATAATATCAGATATGAAATGCTGAACTCATGCTCCATGGCAGAATTTGTATTTTACCATTGGAAACAATACTCAGTGATATTATCCAGTCACTATCTTCAAAAGGTTTTGTTTGTTTAAAACGGATTTGCTTTTTAATTTCTTTTTAAATATAAGGATGATGGCTTAGATTTTAGAAAATAGAGACAACATGGAGAAGTAATTATATATTCCATTTAAAAATATGTCAGTCAGGTATCATAATCTGGGTATTTTAATTAAAGCAAAGCAAATAAAAGATTAAGCAGAAGGCAGTGGACCTTACAGACTAAGTCACAGATGCATAAGCTTTCTTAAGCAGCAACTCTCTTCATCTGATGCTAATAAAATATGAAATAAATGCATGATAGATTTTCATAAAACTCTTGTTCATATGGAATGTCCAAGGTGTTATTACTATTACTATTCAAGCTACATTAGGATTGTGCTGCTGTTTGAAATCTAATGAAGTACTGAGATTAATCACAACATATGCTTCCTGGTGTAAGTGGGTTGGTGTACCTGCTTCCATGCAGGTAGGCTTTGCTCCCTTAGGAATACTTTAAACAGTCCAAAACATAGTCTAGAAGTGGGCTTGGATTCCTGCAGCCTCACTGCCTGGCTTTGATCCCTTGGGAGTCCCTCAACCAGTCCTCATAACATAAAAAATGTTCCTTGTTCCAAACAAACAAATAAATGAGTAAAACAAATCTTTAGCCTTTTTGCAGAGAAGAATTGGGGAACCCTTGTTAGGTGACGTCCTAAGCTCCAGAACATAGGAAGATTTAAAACGTAGATACTTTCTACCATGGCAGTAACTGTGGTAGAAGAACCACAAGCAGAAATATCAGAATGATTTGAACAAACAGATTATAAGGAAATATTTACTAAATTAAACTAGAAATAAGCCTTCGAATAAAAAGTTGCAAATGTGTAGCCCTTATATAATATTGAGAGTCTAAGACTAAGGGGTAGTTTTCTTTTTTCTTTTCAACAAAATTCATGTAAATTTAGGTTGAATTCAGAAAATAGTTTTAATTGGAAAAATAAAGCAGTTTCAGGTCAGTAATCTCTTCAGTTGAAGAATTTTGTGAGTCTACTTAACAATGAATAGTGATGGACAGAAATTTTAATGGCTAGTATCATGCCAATTCTCTCAGCAGTTGCCATGCCTTCTAGTGACTGCAAATCTGAAGCAGCCTGCCCCTATGGACAGCCCTGCGGCAGGAGACGGTGGGCCTTTTTCGGATTCCTGGGACTGAAGAAATTGGGCACTAGGTGATGCAAGAATCTGAAAGTCCGGGGATCTCCAGCCTGAGATTGTGTGTCTACGTGATGGCGTTCCCCTGGAGTTATGAACTTGAACTCCTATCCCATTACTTCTATAATACATGCTAATAAGTCTAGACCCTAAGGGCCTTGGTTCAAAGTAGGGCTCTGAGATCTAGAAATGGTAAAAATGTCTCAGTAACCTGTTTCTCAGCTCCACAGGAGTTTCTGACTTGAGCTTCTGTGGAGGAATGAAACCTGGGAAGTTTATTAGGATTCACACAAACACATAGAGCTCCCAACTCTGGTATCCAAGACTCCCTAGCAATCTGACAGGAAAGGCTTTCATTGGAATCCCTCCTTGGCTTTGTTTGAGTTCATCAAAGCTTTTATTTCTATGAAATACTTAGGGTTCAGTGAAACAGCATTTTCATTTTGTTGGCAAATTCTCAACAAGCTCTACCTAGGTGACTTTGAAAATGGGATTTAAGTAGTAAATCTATTTGGGTCAGATCCAAAAAGTTATTTAGGCACCTAACTCCTACACAGGCATCTAACCTCCCATTGAAATGAATTTAAATATTGATTACGTTGATGTCAATAGGAGGTTAGATGCCTAAATGAGTGCTACATGCTGAAATACCTTGGTGAATCTTGCTTTTAGTCGCTCTTGAAAAATTAATGAGTATTGAATGCCCACAGTGTTTTTACAGCATGTGTATTCAGTGAACTAGTTTTAATACATTATAGAAAGGGACTTGAATCACAAAGTGTGGATTTGCGCCTCAGAAGAATGGGGGAATTTTATTACTGGGTTCTTGTGTGGTTTGACCATGATATTCAGAGATGGGGAACACTGGCTGTGGATCCACTTAAATTCATTTCCAATTCAGTTCAATGCTCACTTACTCTTTTCTGTGTTACGAATGAGTACAACAGCTTTACTGTTACCAGATACAATGGTGATCTGTTGGTGTCCAGCTCTTGAAGAGAGTAGCTTTACTATGAATAATTGAAACGGCATATGTGTATTCTCCCCATGTGTCCCCTTGCAGTTGAATGAGTGGGTGGAGCATATGACAAAGTAGAAGAACAAAGTAGTGGGTACAGAACTAGACAATATATCACAGAACACAAATTTGCATCTGATTTAAATCTGATTTAATAATTTGTGAACCAACTGAAGAAATTTTAGTAATAGAAACAGACCCTCAGCTTTGTTCTATAAAACTGGGTCAGATGAATCCCAGGGAGCCCTGGAGTACTCTAGCCAGTCTAAAACTTCTCACTAGTCCACAGCATGTGTAAATGTGGATTCAAAGTTTTGCTTTTATGGTAATTATTTTCTGATCGCTCTGGTGCAGACCTATTTAATATGCATAAGAAGTATTAATCATAACCAAAGTTTAGCCTACTAAGTATTAGCCAAGGCAAGCACTGAACAGGAATACCCACTCATTGTTCAAAGATAATTAGAATATTAAAGCATGTTACCAACCAAGGCTGGAGAATAAGGTAAAAACATGCAACAAATGCATATTATCAATGTAGTAGTACCGATATTATTTTACCCTAAAGACCTGAATTACTAGTAATTGTCATGGAAAACTTTGTATGTATGCTGACAATACAGGAATTGAACTAGCTGATATGAGCATGCGCCATAGAAACAGACCTAGTATGTGCCCCTGGGTGACCTCAGGAGCTGTCAATCAGCCCTGACCTACTTTTCAGCCCTGCGCAGGCTCATTTGCTACACAGACCTTATTGCAGAGCATGCCCAGTGTACAATTGGAATGAGGTAATTCCTCTAGAAATTTCTCTCAGCCAAGCAGCCTGATTGGCTATAGGGCTGCTATAAATAAGTCTGAGGGCCCCTCCCTGGGGGGAAGATCCGTTCAACTGAGGACAGAGGCTGGTTCTCAGGGACTGTCCCTCAGTTAGGCTCTGCGGCCTACCAGTCTCCTCCATTGCGATCCTTCTGATTCATTCTGCGTTTATCCTATTGATCTTTTGGCTCTCGATCTAACTGGCACTGGCTGCGACTACTACTTTGATACTCATTAACGGACTCTCAAACTAAACCTACCTTGATTCCATGGCTCGCGACTCTGGCTTTCATCCTCGACTATCCATCCATCCCACTGTACCTGGCATTCGACTCCGGCACTGCTCTTCATCGACCTCGACCTTGATCACCCCTTTTGGACTGGTGTCACATCTCATTTCATCGTTCATCATGTTACAGTTTTGTTTGTTTGTTCGTTTCCCTTTTAATGAGCTGTTGACCAGCCCTGAGACTTAACCAACAGGCAGCTGCCCCTATCCCGGGCTTTGGCACCAGGGGTAGAACGCAAGGGCCTGTTGGGGAACCTCGTGGGCCAACAGACCCCTCTGTTGTTCTGTGTTATACTGTAACCGAAGAAGCTACCTGCACCTACGCCATCAAAGCGTAAGTCAAATAAACTACCTTGTTTGGGACCATACGATTGTGTGCCACTCAGACTCCACCGCCGCTAATCCCACCTGTTCATGTTCCAATCCACCACCACTCGGCAGCCCCACCGTGACCAATACCGTGAGCTTGGCTCGCCAGCTCCGGTTTGACAGTAATGTCTGTTTCAAGGTGTTCATAAAAGATAAAATCCTGCTTATAATCAGTTACTTGAGGAGACAGCTGTTATTGGAAGGTTGGGTGTAACAGTATTAGCACTTGATGTAATGTGCAGGGTATAGGGGGAATGTTATATTTTCAAGCCATGTAGAGTTTCAAGTAATATCACTCTTCTAGATAAGTATAGTGATTTAGTAAAATGCCTCTGAAACATAAAATCAACCAGCACATCTACTGTGGGAACATTACTGGTTCCTATTTTAAATACTTTTGAGCATTTATACACAGGTTCTGGGAGTATATGTGGGTGGGGTGGGGGGAGGGAAGCATTTTGATTATAGTGGGCCCAAGACCCGCTCTAATTAAATCACCTGGAGCATCTTATGTATCAGCATCCTCATGCTGAAAAATGGTGGTGGGGATACTTTAACTAAAGCTCGTCAAATGAACTTTAGTTAAAGCACCCCCGCCACCATTTTTCAGCTTGGGGATGCTGATGCATGAGACACTGGAGTTTGCTGCAGCATGGTAATTACCATGCTCTTGCAGACTTGGTTAATTAAGTCTGCTCATGTATAGGCACCCCTTATGCCTTCATGGAAACATACACAGTGATATGGCATGTGTATGCTGTGCATATATTATCAGAAAAGTTAACATAGCTGGAGTTAAGGGACAAATTTGAAACATTTCCAATCTAAGCCCCTGTTTTCAGTCTTTTTGAAGATATAGAGGATCACATTGTTTGAGCTTAAATTTCAAAGGGGCTTATCATCTGGGTTTTCTGTTTGCCACAGTGCCAATGATAGGTTCTATAAAGCCTAGGTCCTTGGCTTGTTGAAGTCTTCTCCATGTGTGGTTGGGCTACAGGGGGTGCTATGGTTACCCACTCCCTCATGTTGCCTTCTCACCTACTATAAGTTTGTTGTTCCTTCTTTCAATTTTGGGAGTTAGTTTCCCAGGGAAATAACTTCAGCTTGTCAGGCAAGACTTCTCTATGGGTTTCCTCCTCCCTTAAACCCAAATATGCCATTACTCATTGACTTATTTCGGAGTTATTCTGTACATCCTCCTATCCTGAGCAGGGACTGTTCTGCCCCCCACATTCTCCTGCTAGGGTTGAAGAAACCAGAACCAGTAGTCTTCCAGTCCACCCCTGAGACCAGTTCTCAGTATGGACCTCTGCTCCTTTAAGTCCAAACCCTGTCGAGGCCCACATAGTGGTCAGGAAATTAATCCCAGTCTAGAAAATACCTCCCACCCCACAAATGAGGAAAGAGGTCCCCATAGTGAGGGAGGGAGTTGGGCAGGCTTGGGGCTCCATAGTCATGGTGGGAGTTGAGCAAATCTGGGGCTGCTGCCAAGACAAGGTGATACGTAGGGGTGAGACACAGGGCCAGAATACACAGCCTGGTTGGGTGGTAGGGGTGGGTGCACTGGGGGGAGGCTGGCTTCCCACCACTGCGCACACTCCTGGGGAATTATGGGAGAGATGTGCCCCCAAGATTTGTGCATGGAATGGGGGCAGGCTGCCCACTGTAGACTGGGGCTCCCTGGCCTCCTGGCCTCCCTTCAGGGCCTTCACAGCCTGGCAGGCAGGACCTGGCTTGCAGGGCAGAATGGGCTTTGGCAGGGAAGTTCACTGCCACCCTGGGAGCCCTGTGCCACCATAGCAAAGCACCCCCTTCCTGCCCAGCAATAGTGGAGCTGGTGGTGCAAAGTTGTGCCTCTTGCTGCTCCAGGGTAGGCATGGGGTACCTCACCATGGTAGTGTGGGGCTCCCAGCACCAGCAAAGAGCCTCTCTGCCATGCTATGCCAGGTCCTGCCTGCTGGGCCTTGGGGGAAGGCAAGAGGGTGGGGACTCCAACTCCACAGTGGACAGCCTACATCTTCCCCTCCTAATGAACTTTGCTCCAGCTGTGTCTTCCGTGGAGGAGGGGGAGGTAGGCTCCATGCTCTGCTCCACTGCACTACCTGGTGTCTGCTGTGGGGAGCAGTTGGGGTTTCAGGTATGCTGCCGTAGGGAATGGAAGGCTGCAGACGCAGGTCCCTGACTCTGTAACCTTGGCAGCTGGGGGCCCCTTTCAGCAGACCTCAAGGGGGCAGGAGGCTGTAGTTTGGGAGTGAGGGGAACCAGCAGGGCCCAAGGGGCTATGGGGGGGAGTGAGGAACACCAAAAGGTTTGTGGAGCTGTGGGTTGGGAGTAAGGGGCAATGGCCTGGGCACAGCACTGGCATATCAGGGATGCTCAGCACCACATAGCAGTGGGAAGGGGTACAACTACATGTGGATCCATGTCCTGGTGAGTGAAGGGTCAGGTGGAGCTCTGATTTTCCATGATAAAGAACCCAAAATCAAATGTCAAAATGTATAAGTATTTATAATTTATTTTATTATAGTTATTGAGGCACTAGTGGGCTTCCAAATTGCTTTAAAATTTTAAATATATCAATCAAATATTGTGTTCAACTGATACATGTAGTGGCATTTCATTTTAATCATGGAAAAATGTGGATTTGTTTTTTTTGATCACAGAATTTGTGGTTTTCCCCTGCTAGAAAATTAGTGATTTTTAAATAGAGAAAACCAGGATCCCTACTTATTATGCATTGATTTTAGGTGGCTCCTGGAGCGCTTAAATCCTGGATTATCCACACATTAACACCTGAAACTAGTGTTTTAAGCACACTTTAGGCAGCCTTAAGTTATGCCATTCCAAGCAGGTTTATCTCTGTTGCATTTTACTCAGCTTGTGTTCAACTAATTTATGATCACTCCCCACAGGTAAGCTGCCCAAGTTTGCGTCTTCCAGCATCCCAGGATACAGTGTCCCCTCCCCAACCCTCCTGTGTTCTGTGGACAAACTTTCCACCTCCTGAAATGTACTGCCCAAGAGCAGGTTCTGGCACCAAGATAATTCCCCATCCTGCTCCTGGGGGGTGATAACTTCCCACCCCCAAGGGTAGAATTCCATGCAGACAACTTGCAAAATACATGCCAGCTGTCCAGGTCACAGGGCATGGATGGGTCCAGAAGTAGGATCTAGGGGGGTTGAGGTAGGGGGCTGGATCAGAGCCCCATGAACTGGAGCTTCTTTCTCAGGGCAGGGGTAATATCTTCCCTAACTTCTCCTACCACCTGGCAGTGCAGTGATCCTTCACAGTCAAGAATGATCACTCCCATGAGTCAAGTAAAGAATTGTAGATGAGTCCATTGATGGCTAAGAAGGCCAATTCTATAGTCGCAGGCTCTGGCAAGTGGCACAGGTTGTGGTTAAAAGGAGGGTTAGGCCACAGGTTTCTCGGTTTTGTTTCCTTTCCTTCCATTTCTGTTGTTTTTCTACCTCCAGGGCAAGACAGTTTTCCTCAAAGTACCTTCTCTCACAAGGTGTAACCCTGTCCCAGAATAATTTTTCCTAATTTGTCGTGTCAATGCCAAACTTTTAATGTTCACCTTGAGGGTGTCCTTAAACCCTTTCCTCTGGCCTGTGTGTCCTTTGTCGTTGGCTGAGTTCAGAGTATAGCAGCTGTTTTGGTAAATGTACATTAGACATGTGCACACAGTGCCCTGTCCACTGCAACTGAAGGTGAGTAATCATGGCTTCCATGCTGGTGGTATTAGCATCACTGAGAACACTAGCATATATGTGATGATCTTTCCACTTTATGCCAAGTATCTTCTGGAGGTAGCACTGGTGATGGCATTCCAGGCTTTTCAGGTGGTCCCTGTAGGTCACCCAAGCTTCACAGCCATAGAGAAGTGTTGGGATTATGACAGCCTTATATAGTAGGAGCTTTGTTTGAGTCTTGGTGTCATGTTCATTGAACACACGATAATTCAGTCTTCTGAAGGCAGAGCTGGCATATTGGATCCTATAATGGATCTCCTCATTGATGTTGGTCTTCTTTGAGAGATGACTGCCAAGCTATGCAAAGTGTTCAACATTCTCCAGCTCCTGCCCATCAATGAGGATCTTTTCCAGGGGAGTTAATTGATCAGAGCATGCTGGTGAAGCACCTTTGTTTTTCTGATGTTAAAGTTCAGTCCCAGGTACTGGTATGCTTGAGAGAAACAGTTAAGAAGCATTTGCAGGTCCTCTTCAGTATATGCAATAATAGCACAATCATCGGCATACTGAAAATCCAGAATTGAGGCCGATGCAAGTTTGATTTTGACACAGAGGCAAGAAAGATTGGAAAGGTTCCCATCCATCCTGTACTCAATGTCTGATGGATGATCATGGATGAGCATTTTGATGACCACAGGAAAAATGGCAACAAAACTGATGCAACCATGCAGCCCTGCTTGACACCACTTTGAATAGCAGAGGGATCTGTAGTGGAGTCACTGCACAGGAGGCAGCCATCTGGTCATGGAGGAGTGAAATTTATCATCTTAGGATGGTGATAAATTTCCCTGAGAAGCCAAACTTCAAGAAGATCTTCCATAGAACCAACATCAGGGTCAAAGGCTTTGGTCAAATCAATAATGTCCATATACACTTTCTGGTGTTGTTCTTGACATTTTCCGTGGATCTGTCAGGCTGCAAAAATCATGTCCATGGTACCTTTTAATGGTCTGAAGCCACAGTGAGACCTGAGAAGGATTTCTTTGGTAAGAGGGGGCAGCCAATTCAGCAGAATTTGAGCAAGGATCTTCTCCAGAAATGGAGAGGAGGGCAATACCTCAATGGTTTCCACAGTCAGACTTATCTCCTTTTTTAAAAATGATGACAATATTATTATTCCTTAGGTCAACAGGAATTTCGTCAGCATTCCAGATTTTGAGAAATAGTATGGATAGCTTGTTGGTCCACCAACACTGAAGACCTCAAATGGTATGCCATCAGGGCCTGATGCTTTGTTGATCATCTGTCTTATTTCCTCGTGGACTTCTTCAGAGGTTGGTGGACTGGCAAGTGTGTCCCATTACTGGATGTTTGGGATGGATTTGATGGTTTCATCAGTCAACATTGATTCTTGCTTCAGAAGCTTTTGTAGTGGTCCTTCCAGTGGTTTTTGATAGACTCGTCTTTGAGAAGTGTACTGCCGTCTTCAGATATAAGTGGGGTGAGTCCACAAGAGCTTTGTCCATACACAACCTTGATTGCACTGAAGAAGCCACATATAAAGAAGCTTCTCACAACTCACAGCTGTAGCTCGAAGTCAGGAGCCTGCTGCAGCCCTCTAGTGATTAAGTTGCAGCTGTGCAGGTGTGAGATAGTAAGAGGTTTTTAGTCATGAGGTGTGACTGCTCCAGGTTCAAACTAGCACTAACACAGCTCAACATCTGATCAGCTAAAAGTGCAATATGTAATAAGGCCCTAAGCTTTAGTTTCTGATAGAATTTTTTAAAAGTTTGTAATGCTGTCTGTTCAGCCATTACTAAATACAAAAATGAAAATACACACACGCACCCCCCTGTCCTTTTATAAAAATAATTTTGCTATGTCTTAAGTTTTAAAATTAAATACCTGGAAATAGATTGTTGGAATTTTTCAGGGAAAAATTCTACAGCATTAAGGAGAAATGCCACAGATTTTTAGTTTAATACGACTAAGCATTTGAATATCCATTTCAACTACCAAGCGTTACATCTACCATCATTTTCTTTAACACTTTTTGTAATGTTTGAATTAAAGAAAAGCTGTGTTATACATTTGCAGAGAGGGCACCAATCTTCACATGTGTGAAGCATTAATTTATTCTACCAACTAGCTCCCTGCTGCTTTTCACATTCCTAGAACTCTGTTCCCCTGGCATGCATGCGCACACACACTGCTTTCTTTTGAAGCAATACTTATGTAGTTGTTGTGCTTCATACTTCCATAAACCCTATCAGAAATCTACAGTGTCATATGTATTGAAGACAGGACCATGAAACACTGGGCATGTCTACACATGCGCCTGACTGCACAGAAACTATGCAGTCATTTAATACTTTTTAGCAAATACTAAGTAACTGTGGAATAACCACTATTCCACTATTACTGCACAGTCCTGGCAGCACACTGGTCATTTCCAAACCTACTGTGCAGTAGCAATGAGTTACTGCTCAGAAGTGCTGGTGTCATGATTTGTGCCCACCAACACTATATGTGGCCATAGCGATGTAGCATCTCATGTAGAAGTGCCCACTGTGGAGGCCTTTCATGTTATGGCAACCTCCACTCAGCCCCTGCCTACAGTGGCAGTGGAGCCAATATTTCTGCTGAAGTGATACTACCTAAGGCACCACTTCAGGACTTTGAACTCTCCTATCATGTTGACCTAAGGCAGAAAAATTAGTTAATGTCTTATGTTTTTTGTTCTCTTTTGTACCATTCAGGAACAGGAAGTATAGAATTAATAGGTGAACTATAGTCCAGACAGGCTGACTGAATATATGAATGACTTATTGAGCCACCTTCTTGGCTAGGAGTCCTGTTTTTTATACTCATGCATGCTGGAAGAGCTGCATGAAGAATCTTTACTGAGGATGGAAGATTTAAAGAGTTTTTGATTACAGCAGCTTCTGTTAGCAAGCCTAAGGCAATTGTTAGTGACAACCATTGATTATTGGGGGGTGTGCGTATACTTACATGTTTATAAATTTGAGGCTATGGTGCTTCCTGTTAATATGCAAAGGAGCTCAATATTTAGATGTCGGGTGTGACTTAAGTTTTGTATGGAAAGCCTCAGATCTAGTCAGTGCTAAAGTGAGGTGGCTATCTTAAATTTTAATAACTTGCTGTTTTAGAAACCTTTAAAAAGAACTTGAACAGCTACCTTTCATTTTCTTTTATGTCCCCCTAATTTTCTGATACAGCAGGTACTTAGGATCTGCTACTATTCACAGTAAATTTGGATCTCAGATTTGCTGTCACTTTAGATATCAGGGCACTTCAGGGAAGGCTATTCTCTGTTTTGTTCTTATTGGGTAATATGTCATATTACATTGTGTCACATCTTTGTGGACTATATTTTGAGCAGAATGTGCCTTTGTCTCTAATAAAGTGGGTAACTACTTTCAAGTTGATAGATGACAATCACTCCATTTAGACTTAGAAGGTGCAGAGTATACCCATTTTAACTTTTTTCCAAACACGATATGGTCTTTTCTCTTTTAATGACAAATGGATACTAATTTCAATTCTGAACAAGCACTTTCACCTGATCATCCATTCAACACCACAATGTTAATGGACTATGAAAAAATAAAAAAATTATTATTATTTTTCAGTATTTGAGAAAACAATTTTAAAAGTGCTATCTCTAGAAACTATTTAAGTATTGTGTGTATAGACAATATTGTCATTTAGTTGTGTCCTGTTATGCTTCTCTAAATGACCAGATGGATCAAAGCTGTTTGGACTCTTTGGAAAAGCATTTTAGGGAAAATTTATCAATGTAGTACTTCAGGGTTATGGATAGTCATTATAATTATAAACATTATGCAGATAATATTTCACTCCATTCTTGAGAATGCTCTTTGCGTTATAACAATATGCTGTGATATTTGTACCTGACCAAAAGGGACAATAGCCAACAATTTCATTATGAAAAAACAAGTAAAAATGATGATCCATGGTAATGGTTGCCATGAGATTATGCAGAACAAATGGATGCATACTATTAAAAGTCAGCAGGCTGTCCACAGACAGATAATCACTGACTTGTTAACAGACAAAAGCAAAAGTATCTATTTCTGTCTTAAAATACACATCTCTAGTATATATTTATACATACACATACTTACACACAATGAAAAAATCGAGAATACATACTCAGTGAAAAGACCCCTGGCCAGAGGAATCCATCCAGCCGCAGCAGTGCAGCCACACTCCAGAGGGACCTCCTGATCCACCCCAACATAGCCTTATCAGCTCTCCGGGTGAATTGGATTGGGTTAATTAAGCTGCCCAGGGTTATTTCCAGCTCCGGATGCCGGGACGAGAACAGAAGGTCGGACCCAGAGGGTTGTAATTGATGGCAGTCACTGATCGTGGGGTCCCTCAAGGCTCTGTCCTG
>NW_017728931.1:86085654-86119312 GCF_001723895.1 Crocodylus porosus | reverse complement strand
CTTATCTTGCTGGGATCCTATGACCCCAGCTGACTTCCTGCCCTTTGGGCAGGGGGCTGGACTCGATGATCTCCCAAGGTCCCTTCCAGCCCTAATGTCTATGAAATCTATGAAATCTATGAAAAAAAGAAACAGAGTAGGCACAGAGGACAAATGCCCATCTGCTGCCCAGGACTGACGTCCTTGTAATGGGGCAATAGACCCACAAGGTCTTCAGAGCTTGGAGGAGCTTAGAGAAGAAAAAAAAGAGAAAGTGGTTCCACATTAAATGGCCTCCGCAGGTGGTCAATTGAGCTGGCAGGGTACCAATTACTGAAAAAAAGAAAAAAAATTGCTTGATCATGGCTTCAGTGACCAAGCACATGGAAACTGACAACGAGGAGAAGAGCAGCAATAGTGACTCTTGCAGAGTTTCATTTTTTTCCCCCTTTTCCGTTTGCAGAGAGGTTTTTTTGTTGTTGTTTTGTTTGTGCCCGGCACGGCACTTTGGCAAGTGACAGTCAGCTTTGGGTCGGGGAGTCATCACTCCTGCCCCAGTTAATCAAGTCATCAAAGTTGTGGCAGGTGAAATAGCAGAGAAGAAGCCCAACCCAATTATACTGAATGACACCGGCCTTGTGGGAAAAAAAAGGGCCAGTGAATGTCAATGGGATGCAAATTCCCATGCCCATACATACTGATATTCCGACCACACACACATACAATTCTAAATTTGTGCATTCTTTTTGCCTTCCTCCTCATGAGATCAGAAGACCTAAAGGTAGATGTGTTGTCATGGTCTCATACAAGAGTTGTTCTCCAAGTTCATATCTGAGCTTTGGGTTATTGTTGTATTAATCACAATTATATTCATAACTAATTAAAATAGTTTAGCCTTTTCTTTCACACTTTAAGATAAAACCTCATGCTTTCAGCCCACACCCCAGACCACAAGCACCACCTTCATAAAATTTGTCCTCACACTTGCCACCACATAACTTCTTTGAGACTGGCCTCATTTAGAGAAGTTAGAGAACACAGTGAGTTTGAAGTGTAAGTACCTAGACAAGTAAGGTTGAATTGATATAAAAAACTAAAATGCTCCTTTGCTGCTAGAGTTCAAATGAGAATTTAATTCATTGTCAGAAGGTTAGAGGAAACTTCTGGTACCTGTGCCTCCCTTAAGCAGGCAGCTGGACGACTTTCATCATCAGTCCCTTACTTCCATAAATAATGAGTTAATTGAAAGCAATTGTAACATTTTTGGAAGGAGGGTGGTCTCCTCCCCTCTCCTTGGTTTTTTAAATGGTGCTGAGCCAAGCACAGCAAGTCTGTCAGGGTTTAAGAAAAGTTTGAGAAACTTCAGCTGAATTTGAAGTCACTGGGGTTGATGTATAATATTGCAACTTTCAGATTTTCAATCATTATGCATGCACACCTCATTCTGTAGTTCTCATACAGAGTAAAATTAAATTGCAGAAATGCCAGAAAATGCTGATTTATAGCTTATTTTTATGCTTCTGAAGCTGGTTGAGCTCATCGATGAAATAAACAAACAACTACAGCTACCTGTTTTCATTTCAAAGGAGGTAGGGGAAGAGGTTTTAGGAAAGAATTTGCAGTAGTGCATAAGTGATTTAACTAATGGGAATTGGGCTTCTCGGTCACTTGGGCTCTTTAAAAAAAAATCTAAACCAATAATAGCTGTATAAATTACTTTGATGTGAACATCCTAACGTATGGTTTTATTGGCAGAGGGTTTCATTTTCTTTACTGTGCTGTTATAGGGTAAATCCAGACATATATGTTGCTAACCCTTACTTGCTGACATTCCAGATTTATTATAATTATTACTACATGGTATTACAAAGTGGTTTTGACCACATATTTATTTTTTCAGTTAGCAAATGTAGTATTACTGTTTTGTTCTTTAGCTTTTCACTTACATTTATAAAAGCACCCATCCAGTGCTCAGAGTACTAAACAGATATGAACACTCTGTCATGTAATAGATACAAAAGGGTATATACATTCATTCACTGCCACCCATCTATGTTCACACAGATTAAAGCTGTGTGAATGTAGTTTGGGAGTATCATGTTCAGCTGTTTGCTTGGAGCCGTACAGGGAACTCAATATAAGTAACTCATGGTGGGGGGAGGGTTGTATGGGATGTGGGACTAGCAGACCCAATGGTGGGAGGCTGGCTGAATTGAGAGAGCTATTGCATCTGTGAAGAGGGTTGCTGGGCTAGCAGGAAGGAGGTTGTGTGGTTGTAGGAGGAGGTAAGGGGCCTTAAAAATAGCACAGTCAGGGTTGAGGGCTAGGAATAGTAAAGTCTTGGGGATGGGACAAGATATCGGGCTTTTCTTCCACTGCTAATATATACAAGCTTTCTTAAAATGGGTTAACCCTTTCTTAGGTTGGGTTAATCCAATCTTGATCTAAGCTTACCTCTTCACATGCACTAACTTAAATCAGGTATCCAGGTATTGGTATAGAGGAAAAGGCAATCAAGACTCATAGTAGAGATGTGTCTTTTATTAGACCAACCTGATTTTTGAAAAAAAAATCTTTAATTGCAAGCTTTTGGGCACAAACAGCCTTCTTCAGGCATTGGATAAATGATTTGGCTGATTTGACCTGGAACATGAAATATATTAATAAAAAAAATTGGTATTAGAATCATGTATAGTTTATTTGACTAAGAGCAAGTGAAGTTTTACCTCAGGGCCAAAAAGGCTGAGGAAGGAACTAGACAGGAAAGAATGGATGGTGTGAAGACAGATCACCTGGACAGAGCACTTGCACACAGAAGGAGAAGAGAAGCAGCTGAGAGGGGAGCATGGCAGAAGAAAGAAGGCTCCTGTAAGTGTTCAGACACTCCCTGAATACTGGACATAATTCAACTGGATTTTATCAGGTTAGTCCTGAAGAACCCCTTGAAAGTAAACCCTAGAGATCTGGTTGGGCTGGCAGCCTTGCCCAGAGGGCTGAATTGACACTTCATGTTCTGGGACTGCTGGAACTTTAAGGATTTTTGGGAGATGTACAAGAGGAAGAAAGGAGACCAAAGGCTTTGGCTGTTTGACTTCGGAGAACTGGAGGGGAACTGGGAGTATGTTGTGATTGTCAAGATGTTTCATCTGGCAATGATGGAAGAAGACATAAAGAACTGGCTCATCACTCATCAGGTATGTGAAAAGGTGGGTGGGATCTGCACCAGGGCTTGTTGGGCTCATACTCTGCTATGTGGGGACCCAGAAAACCCTGGGAGAGTGAGAAACCTCCCATTAGCAATATTCATAAGGGAAAATAGGGGAGGTTGTGTTTTACCACAGCCAGCCAAAGCTGTGTAGGAAATATGGTGAAGAGAGGCACTTGGCTTTAATCTGCCCCTATACCGTATGTTCAATATTTAGGAAGAATGGCCATGTGGCAAATGACTGTAAGGAAAAAAGGCATTGCAGCCTCTGTGGGAAAGAAGGGCATATGTTCCCTCCTGCCCCCATTCCTTTGTAAACAGAGCAAGGCAGCAAAGAAATGAAAACAAAGATCAGGAGGAAAAGGAATGAGAGACACCTGTGAAAGAGGCTGCAGAGCTTGAGGAGCAGGTAAAAGAATCAGAAGAGGAAGATAAGGAGATCTACGGAGAGTCAGAAGAGGAGGCACGGGATGAAACTCTAGCCCCCTCCCAACAGAGTTGAAAGTCAGAGAAAGAAGAGAAGCAAAATGCAGGGAAGGGGAGCACTGCACCCCCATAAAAGAAGGGGGAGAGACCAACTCATTGGAAGAAGGAGGTCAGACAAGGAGGAAAATGAGATGAAATGGCAAGAAGTTAGGAGAAAGAGAAAGAAAGAGAAGGGTGGAGGAGAAACTAGATGAGAGAGATGAAGGGTTGAAGACAAAGAAGCAGAACCCGACAAGCCTCTCTGCCAATAATCACCCCTCCTTGGCTTTCTCTCCACTACAAAGCCTTGACCACCCAGAAGAGATTCTCACCAGTCAGGAGGAGTGGGTGGACAAGTTCCTAGAAAAATCAGGTAAGGAAGGGTTTGTGAAAGCAATGAATGGATGAGGAGGGAGCACAGGAGGAAGATAAAAACATAGAAAAGAACATAACATCAGATTAGACTAAAGTAAACTGAAATCTTAAAACAAAATGTTAATTATACCATCTCTAAATGAATGGCCTGTACTAATCAAGAACAAATGGAATATGATTGAGGTGTATCTAGCCCAGATAAAGGCAGATATTATCTGCGTACAAGAATGTGCAATACCAGCACCCAAAAATTACACAGAATATGAGAGACAGTGGAAGTGGGGGCAACCTAGTAGTCTAGCTCAAATATTAGCAGAGGAACAGGCGTACTTGAGTTCACGAATGTCTATTGAGAGGAGAGGTCCAGATTCCTGGGAAAAGTGGAAATCAGCATGACTGGCAGAACACCTTGTATAATAGTAGGCAATTTCAAATACATATGACAAGCACAGGACAGATGGGGTGAGGGGCAAGACGGAACCACCATCAAAGATCCTAAACAGAATAATCGTAGAATAATAGAAAGTTGGGGTTAAAAGGGATCTCAGGAGGTCATCTAGTTCAACCTTCTGCTCAAAGCAGGACCACCCTCAACTAATCATCCCAGCCAAAGCTTTGTCTAGCCAGGTTTTGAAAACTTCCAAGGATGGAACTTCCACCATTCTCTGGGTAACTTATTCCAGTGTTTTACTACCCTCATAGTGAGAAAATACTTTCTAATATCTAACCTAAACTTCTCTTTCTGCAACTTGTGACCTTTGTTCCTTGTTCTGTCATCTGCCACAACTGAGAACAGTTTATTTAGCTCCATCCTCTTTCAAACCCTGCTTCAGGTAGTTAAAGGATACTATTAAATCCCCCCTCGGTTTTCTCTTCCATAGAGTAAATAATCCCAGTTCCCTCAGTCTTTCCTCATAAATCATGCCCCCCGTTCTCCACACCATTTTTGTTGCCCTTCGCTGGACCCTCTCCAATTTGGCCTCATCCTTTCTGAAGTGGGCGGCCCAAAACTAAACACGGTACTCCAGATGTGGCCTCACCAGTGCTGCATAGAGGGGAATAATCACTTCCCCTGACCTACTGGCAACACACCTGCCAATGCAGTCCAATATGCTGTTAGCCTTCTTGGCAACAAGGTTTCACTGCTGGCTCATGTTCAGCTTATTGTCCACTGTAACCTCTAGGTCTGTTTCTGCAGAGTTGTTCCCCAGCCAGTTGGACCCCAGCCTATACTGGTGCATGAGATTGTTCTGTCCTAAGTGCAGGACTTTTCACTTGTCCTTGTTGAATGTCTTGAGATTTCTTTTGGCCCAATCCTCCAATTTTTCTAGGTCACTGTGAGTCCTAGCCCTACCCCCTAGTATATCTACTAGTCTCCCCAGCCTGGTATCATCTGCAAACTTGCTGAGGGTGCACTCTATGCCGTCTTCCAGGTAATTTATCAAGACATTGAACAAAACTAGACCCAGGACCAACCTCTGGGGCATTCCCCTTGATACCAATTGCCAACTAAACATCAAGCCATTGATTAGTACTCTCTGAGCCATAGTTCCAGCCAGTTTTCTATCCATCTTACAGTCCATTCATGCAACCTGTACTTCCTTAGCTTGCCTGCAAGAATGCTGTGGTTGACTCTATCAAAAGCCTTGCTAAAATCAACGTACACCCCATGCACTGGTTTCCCCCCAAATCCACAGAGACAGTCACCTCATCATAGAAGGCAATCATGTTGGTCAGGCATCACTTGCCCCTGTGAATCCATGCTGACTTTTCCTAATCACCTTCTTCTCCAAATGCTTATCCATATTCCTTGAGGACCTGATCCATGATTTTTTCAGGGTCTAAGGTGAGGCTGACTGTTCTGTAGTTCCCTGGGTCCTCCTTTTACCTTTCTTAAATATGGGCACTATGTTTCCCTTTTTCAATCATCCAGGACCACTCCTGATCACCATGAGTTTTCAAAGATGTTGGCCAATGGATCTGCAGTCACATCAGCCAACTCCCTCAGTGCCCTCGGGTGCATCCCATCTAGCCCCATGGACTTGGACACAGCTAGCTTTTCTAAGTAGTCCCTAACCTGTTCTTTCACCCTTGAGGGCTGCTCATCTCCTCCACAAACTGTGCTGCCCAGAACTCACACACAACAACCGATGAGGGGATTTAATAGCACCCTTCAACTACCTGAAGCAGGGTTTGAAAGAAGATTTAATAATTTCTTTGCCTCCATTTTTCTGAGCAGGGACCAGATCATCCCACCCACCAGGATCCCTAATGGTCCCAGAGGAGACACAGCCAGGCCCAGGGTCAGAAAAGACCTTCAGGGAACTTCTGGTAGGACTGGATGCGTTCAGAGTAGCAGGTCCTGATGATCTCCACCCCAGAGTGCTGAGGGAATTAGCAGAGGTCATTGTGCGACCCCTGGGGCAGCTTTACAAGCACTCGTGGTGCTCTGGCGAGGTACCAGAGGACTGGAAAAGAGCCAATGTGGTCCCCATTTTCAAAAAAGGGAGGAAGGAGGACCCAGGAAATTATAGGCCTGTTAGTCTTACCTCAATCGTAGAGAAGCTCTTAGAGAAAATTATCCAGGTGCACATCTGTGAGGGGCAAGCAGGGGAGATTATGCTTAGGGGTAACCAACATGGGTTCATTACAAGCAGGTCCTGTCAGACCAACCTGGTGGTCTTCTATGACAAGGTCACAAAATCCTTGGTTGCAGGTGTCATGGTGGACATAGCCTTTCTGGATTTTATGAAGAGGGTTGCTGGGCTAGCAGGAAGGAGGTTGTGTGGTTGTGGGAGGAGGCCTCTCACCCTATTCTCATGAAAAAATTAGGAGATTGTGGTATTGATGCCTACACAGTTAGAAGGGTCGCTAATTGGCTGGAGGGCTGCACCCAGAGAGTGGTGGAGGACGGGTCATTTTCGACCTGGAGAGATGTGGGCAGTGGGGTCCCCCAGGGCTTGGTGCTTGGGCCCACACTGTTCAACATCTTCATCAGCAACTTGGACAAGGGGGTGAAAAGCACCTTGTTCAAATTCACAGATGACACTAAGATGTGGGGAGAAGCAGGCATGCTAGAAGGGAAGGACAGGCTGCAATTGGATCTGGACAGGTTACAGGGGTGGGCGAATGAGAACAAGAAGGGATTCAATACTGACAAGTGCAGGGTACTACACCCAAGGAGAAAGAACCAACAGCATACCTACAGGCTGGGGAAGTCCCTTCTCATCGGTGCAGTGGCAGAAAAGGATCTTGGAGTCTATAATGACTACAAGATGAACATGGGCCGGCAGTGTGGGGATGCAGTCAGGAAGGCCAACCGCACCTTGTCATGCATCCACAAATACATCACTAGCAGGTTCAAGGAGGTGATCCTCCCCCTCTATATGACATTGGTCAGGTCGCAGTTGGAGCAGTGCATCCAGTTTTGGGCACCACACTTCAGGAGGGATGTGGACAACATCAAGAGGGTCCAGAGGAGGACCACTTGCATGATTAGGGGGCAGCAGAGCAGGCCCTACAAAGAGAGGCTATGGGACCTGAACCTGTTCAGCCCCCCACAAGAGAAGGCTGAGGGGGGATCTGGTGGCCGTCTATAAACTGGCCAAGGGAGACCAGCAGGCAGTGGGAGAGTCCCTGTTCCCCTGAGCACTACTGTGAGTAACAAGGCCATAAGTTGACGGAGAGTAGATTCAGGATAGATATCAGGAGGCGCTACTTCACAGTCAGGGCGGCTAGGGCCTGGAACCAACTTCCAAGGGAAGTGGTGCTTGCTTCTACCTTGGGGGTCTTTAAAAGGAGGCTAGATAGACACCTTGCGGGGGTCATTTGACCCCAGCAATCTTTCCTGCCCATGGCAGGGGGTCAAACTTGATGATCTGCTCAGGTCCCTTCTGACCCTACCAACTAGGAACCTCCAGGATATAGGAGAAAGAGGACTTGGGAAAAAGTATCCTTCACAAGAGGAGGTGCAGCAGGGAAAAGTTTCTCACAGACTGATGCTGAGATTGAAGTACTGGACAAAGAAAAAAGCAGAAACAACACCAGTTTTCTTCTCAGACCTTTGTGCAGCAGAGTTGAAAGAAGGGAAATGCATGCAGAAAGGGAAAGGAACCTGGAAGCTAAACACCAAGCTACTGAAAGAAAAGAATACGCAAGAAGAGCATGAAAAACTATACATAGGATGGAAAGCCCTAAAAGGGAGCTTTGTAATAGTAACAGCCTGGTGGGAGTAGGTAAAAGAGTGCAGAAAGTACTACTTTCTAAGTGTAGGAAAAGAGGCAGCAAAAAGGGAAGAAGCACACATGGTGCAATTGTGATGGAAACAAAGGCTACACCAGCAGAGAATGGTAGGATTCAAAGTGAAAGAAGAAATTAAAGAAACAAAAAGGAAATTGGAACAATGGTTTAAAGAGCAAGGAAGGAGAAAAGTGTTTCTGGCTTGACCACAATGGGTACAGGAAAAGGTAGAATGGACAGAGTACTTCAGGAAGATCAGAAGGGGAGGGAAAGATGGGATATGATGCCTCCAGGATGAGAAAGGAGAACACAGATCAAAAGAAGTCATACTGGCTGCTTGCAGACATTAAAGACAAAAGCGGCACTTTACTTAAAATTCCACATGCCCCTGTGCCAAGCCTAGCACATGCCCAGAAGAGGCAGCGCATTTGTTGGATACATCTTAATGTCTTTTGTGGGGCTTTTTGGCACTTTTATTTACTGTCTGATTGAATCACCTTAAATAAAAGCACCAAAAAGCCCTGCTGAAGCTCCCAATATATACAGATGCTACAGATCCAGGTCAAAGTAATGCACTTCTTGTTCTGGTACAGTGTGGGTTTTTTTGTTTTTTTTTTATGGGGGCTTAATGTCTGCAAGCAGGAAAACAATTCTACCAGGAACAGTACATAGGTAGAAAGGTAAAGCTGGAGGCCAGAGAGATCTGTCTGGATGAAAGAAGCTAAAAGAACCTAATAAAGGTAAAAGAAAAAGGTAAAAGAACCTAATGAAAGAAGACCAACAACAACTGGAAGAAGATTGAAGTTTGGGACACCCTGAAAAGTTTAAAAAATAAGAAAATACCAAGAAAAGATGAACTGGTAAACTAATTCTATGTAACTTTCTAGGATTGACTGGAACCAGATTTGCTAGAAGTCTACACTGACAGAAGGAGAGAAAGAAGATACTCAGAAAGCATGAAAGAAGGAATAGTAGTCTGATATTCAAGAAGGGGTTCAAAACACAGATAAAGAACTGGAGACCAACAACTTTGGCTAAGAGCTTGTAGTCAAAGTTTAACAAAGTGATAGCAAACAGACTAAAAGAAGCAATTGGGAAAATGCTAAGAGAAAATCAAGCATGTGCAGTCCCTGAGGGGAAGATTCATGAGGCCATGGTACAACTAAGAGATGCCATACAATACTGCAAAGAAAGAAATGTAAACCTGTCAGTATTTCCGCACAGACCTGGAGAAATTCTTTGATAGGGTCAACCACAAATTCCTGTGGTGAAAGCTGGGGATCCTTCAGGGTTGCTTGATAGGCTAAGGATGCTGTACCCAGGTGCAAAATGTCTAGTCTTAATAAATGGACACGTGATGGAGCCAGTAGAAATAAAACCAGGATGAGGCAGGGGTGCTTCCTTCCCTCAATACTCTTCATCAATATATCTTCATCTATGTGATAGAACTGCTGGTAGAACTAATACAGAATGATGCCAATGTGGTAGGAGTCTAAATACCAGTAGGAAGCAAAAGGCAGACCAAGTGCATTATGTACATGGATGACATAAATGTGGTATGTAGGGACCAACGGTCCATCAGGGAAGTGTTCAGCTTTATGCGAAAGTGGCGGGGGCAAAACTCAGTATTGCAAAGAGTACTTGTATGGTATGCATGGAGATGGGGGACCTGTCAGGGGTAGGGGTTGTGGTGGTAAAAGAGGGGATTTGGGTACTGGGAATACATTTCAATGAAAAGCTTAAAGGGAAGGATGCATGGCTGAAAATTACTGTGAGGCTCAAGCAAAAGCTGGGACTATGGAGTGAAAAGAAGCTAACCCTACAGGGAAAGGTGAGGCTGCTAAAAGCCATGATCTTGCCTGTGATTTTATGTTGGTGTTCCCCTTGACATGGAGCACAGCTCGTGTAATACTGGGCATGTCCACATGAGATGCTACTGTGCAGTGATTACTGCACATTTATTTAGTAATTGTATAATCAAGCACTAAATAAATTCTCAGTAACTGGAGTTACTATGCAGTAGCACTGATGAACACCTTTTAAGTGATGCTACTGTGTAGTAGTCTAATAACACTGCACAATAGCATATTAGCGCAGTTTATGTTGTGATGTGCTACTGTGAAGTATTGTTTGGCTACTGCACAGTTAGCATCTTGTGTAGACACACCCACAGAGGAGCATGTGTGTGTACTTATGGGAATCACAATAAAAGAGACTGGCATGGGTCATATTATAAAGACAGAAGAAACACTGGGGAAGACATGTCCCAGATGTGTTTTTGTTTCTAATAGCCAAGTACTTAAGCCTGCGTTGCAATTTGATAGCATGAAGGGAGTCCAAAGCGGCATTCTTTGTCAGATACTTTGGAGGAAGACTATGGAGGTAATGGGGAACAGAAGACTGACCATCCACATGGCCATGGGTATAGCAGTCCCCTAAATTCTGTCTGGTAATAGAAGCTTTCCAGAACCAATATAATTTTCAGCAGATAAAACTGGAGAAAATGAAAGACCATTGCAAAGTCCGACAAAAGTTGTGTGTGTATGGTAGAACAGTTCTGATTGAGAAACTTGCCACAGAGAAAATAGACACCATCTGGAAGGAGGTGGGTGAAAAAGACTTTCTAAAAAAGCACTGAGAGCTAATCTGGATGCTGACACATAGAATATTGCCCATTCATGAGCTGCACCATTGCTGGCAACTCTGTTGGACCTCAAAGTGCCCAAGGGACACATGTATCAGGGTGGAAATACATAAGCACTTGCTGCGGGAATGTGGCTTTACACAAAGAGTGTGGGGAAGGATAAAACAATTATACTAGTTAATAACAAGCTGACAGTTAAAGAAGTACAATGGGGAGAGATGCCAAAAGTGGAACAACATCAAGCATGCAGAGGACAGAAGGTGGTAATCTGTTAAAAAATGCATTGTAGACTGTAAGAAACCTGCTGGCCTTCAAAAAAGGTAGAACAAAGCTAGAACTGTCCATCAAACTGTGCTTAAATCTAGATCTATACAGTTTGAAAATGACCAATGGAAGGACCAGCAAGAGAGAGGGGAGGAAGAAACAGACAAAGTCTGAGAAAAAGAGAAATAGGTCCTGAAGTTTGTGGATAGAACCTAAGGAAAGAAAGACACCCAAAAAAGTTGCATGGGAAATTCAATTGTATAAATAAGGGGGATGGGGAAAGGTTCATGTACCATAAGATGTAAAATGTGGAAGACCTGAAATAAATGAAAGACTAAGTCAGTGAAGATTTTGTGTTTCCAGGAACAGGATACATAACTATGTTTTTAAACAGAAGGGGAGAGGGAAGGAAGAAAAAGCTAAATGGAATTTGGATATTTTTATAAACAAAAAACCCATAGCTTGTACTATATTTAAGTAGGTATAAAAATGCTGCTTAAAAGTGTGTTTATGGAGTACCCGTGCTACAACTTGAAACAGTTTAAAAAAAAATGTAAAATACATCAGTTTTGGATGAACCAACTCTATGGATATCTGTAGTAATTTTCCTAGATGCAAATATGTGTATTTCAATGTCTTTGTTTTCAATTTTCCCCCTCATTTCCATGTACTTAGGGAGAGCACAGTCTGACAGTAAGGACAGAGGGAAGGGACTGCAGGGGGAAGAAGTTGGGAGCAGGGGGCAGAATGCAAGTGGGCTGCCTGACCTCCCCAGATTTATTTTCCTTGCTGAAGCAGTGGGAAGGGGACAAATTCAAGGCAAACCTCTAATAATTAGATCTATACCTGAACAATTATAACAATTTTAAAAAAATTTCCATCTAGATAATCTAATTATTGAGGGGTTCTCTTATATTCAAGTAAATATGGTAATCACCTTCCAGCAGACCCATCTACAATTCATAAAGACAGTACATTTACAGTATTTGCTCCCTGTGCAGATAGTTAAAACTAGCAGTATTTGCAACTAGCAAATAGTTGAAATATGCTTTAAGTATTGGAATAATTCATCACATAATATATGTCACTACACTGTACCTAATGGGTTGCTGTGGATCCCAGAAAATTTAGTATGGAAACCTGTAATGTTCTCATATTTTCTTCACTTTTTCTTCAAGATGCAAGCTGAAGAGATTGTCTTTAGAGAGGGCTTCAATTAAAAGTATACAAAGTCATATAGCATCTTATAAATACCTAAGGGATGAAATTTTAGATTTTTAAAAATAACTTTATTGACTTGTAATATTTGAGTATTTTAAGGAAACATGCTCCACCAGTGAATCCATCCTAAAATACTGTATGAAGAGAAATTTCAAAAATATTAGTCCAATCTAGGACCAATATTTTCTTCAGATGTTTTCCATTTTCTAATTTCCATTTTTGTGTTACACTGAAATAAAAGTCTGATGAATAGATGAAACAGCCCCCTACACTGGGGTGGTTTGTCCTGGGGTGACGCATAGGGGATGCATGCGGGTGCACGTGCACCCCCTGAGTGTGGCGGTGCACCCCCTACGTAAAGGGGCGGTCACTGCTTCCCACCCTGACGCTGACACCGCCAGCAGCTTCTGCGTGTGGTCTGCGATCCCCACTGGCCACTGCCGACCCCCTGGTGGTGTCTGTGCTGGTGGTGTCAGCAGAAGCACCCCCGCTTACTGCTGCTGCGCTCCCGTTGCCACACCGTGCCCCCACAGCCACTGGGGGCATGCATCGTTCATGGTTTGTCCAGTCCGGTAAGGAATTACTCCTGAAAAAATCAAGGTAAAACTGCACACACGTACACATCACTGCTAGAGGTGTTATCTTTCCATAGTTTATAGAGAGGTTCATTTCCAGGCAAGGAGGCCTGCTCTCCCTGCTCTCCTTCCAGCTAGGGGTAAGGTATAATAATAGCATTCTGAAGCCTGAGCTATCTTGGGATAAGCTGCATGTCTGTCTATTGCATACCCATTGTAGTTTACAACACTGTATACATTTAAATAAATTACAATATGTACGCAAGTATCTATGCCCTTTTTATGGAGTAATATTCTATTTTTGTCATGATTACTCAGCAAAATAGTCTTAAATGTGTGATGCCTCAGGCTACTATATTTGTTTTCATAGTCAAGTATATGGAGGACATATAAATTACATTTCATTTAACTTTTTTCATAGAATCAATGAGTTGGAAGGGACCTAGACAGATCATCGAGTCTGACCACCTGCCACTGGCAGGAATGAGCACTGGGGGTGGCAGGGGTCATAAGACCCCAGCCAGGTGCCTATCCAGTCTCCTCTTGAAGATCTCCAGGGAAGGTGAGAGCACCACCTCTCTGGGAAGCCTATTCCAGGCTCTGGCCACCCTTACACTGAAGTAGTTCTTCCTAATATCTAACCTAAAGCTATCCTCCCTCAGCTTTTGGCCATTGTTCCTTGTGACGCCAAGGGGAGCCCTGGGGAACAGACTTTCCCCGAGTCTATGCTGGTGACCCCTGATAAGGTTGTAGGCAGCCACAAGATCCCCCCTCAGTCTCCTTTTGCGGAGACTGAAGAGATTCAGGTCCCTCAGCCTCTCCTCATAGGGCTGGCCACGGAGACCCCCAACGAGTGGCCTCCTCTGGACCCTCTTCAGGTTCCCCACGTCCCTCTTGAAGTGCGGCGCCCAGAACTGGACACAGTACTCCAGCTGTGGCCTGACCAGCGCCGCATAGAGGGGGAGCAAGACCTGTCTGGACCTGTTAGTGATGCCCCTGTTGATGCATGACAGGGTGCGGTTGGCTCTGCCTCTTGCTTTGTCTCATTGGTGACTCATATTCATCCTGGAGTCAATCATGACTCCAAGGTCCTCCTGCTTGTTCCCCATACTTCTTGCATTAGTGAAGAGACACCCTTTGTCATATATTTTTCACAAACAATTTGAACCTGCAGTATTGATGTTAATGGGGAGTTTGCCTTTTAATGATCATATCCCAGGCAAGTAATGTCATCTATTACTAATATTAAATTTTCCTGTTATGGTAATTTTCTGAAGGACATATTAGTCTTAAACTTCCAGCAATATGGAGGAAATGTATAATGAGGAAGTATGGCTTTTTAGTTTGGGAGGGGGGGTTGCTGAAACTATCACCACTAATATAGTCCTCCTCCATCATTAAAATACATCAGAATTATTATTATTATTAATAATAAAAACAATGAAACAATGATATTGTCATCATCGTACTGAACTAAGCTTTTCACAATTTGCATTATACAAGAGGGATGTAAATCAGTTCTTTTTCATCTTTCCAGAAAAAATGCATGCTGAAAAACAGTGTTTTCACAATGTAAGCAATATTAACCACTCTTTCATCAATAGAGTATATGCATTTTATCATCATTATCCTTTTAGTTTTAAAAAATGGAATTGTCTAAATTTAATAGATTGGACTATTTCTTTCCACCTTCCTTCATTAAGGACACAATCTGACAAATCAGAGTTAATGCTTAAAGTTATGCACATGCTTAAGTATTTTTCTAGACTGAAGTTGAAAGGATAAATTCTGGTCCAACAAATCTTTTCTATTGAAAACAATGTTTCCATAGCACCAGGATTTGGCCATACATTTCAGATGCCACAAACATGTCTAAACAAAGATATAAACTTGCAGGATAAAATTCTATTCAGCTCAGTCTGCTGCAGTAGAAAAAAGATTTAAGAGGAAAATAGTCACCAATGAACAAGTTTTTCTTCGTGTCAGAGATACCTCCTAAATAGGCTCTGAACACTCTGAATATAATTTCAATTTTAAACTTCTAGTGGCTACAGAAGTGGATAGAGGTTACTTTCAATTGCTTCAATCATCACCTTTCCAAACATTTCATTTTTATTTTCCTGGAAGAAGAAGAAAATGAATAGAGCAAAGATTTATGTCATTGAATGTCATAGCTGATTACCTCCAGAAATGGAAAGAATGCAATTTTTATGACTTTATTTAAAACTAAGCTATTTTTCACAGGGAAACAGAGGCTGTCTAGACAGTTTTAATTTTTAAGAATGCAAGGTACACAGTGGTATGAATGTGTACATTAATTTGTACCTTTATAATGATCATTTCCTAAATAGAACATTCAACAGAAGTCTAGTATTGTATACGGTTTTCCCAGTGTAATGTACAGGTACATTAAGGTAGGCTTTTTTTATTTGTAATATACAGATGTCAAGAATCATTTGAAGATCCTATTCTCTAATAATTCGCTTCCAGTAATGACCTATAGTCTCATCAGTTACTATGTGAATTCTCATAGTATTTATTGTGCAATTTTACGAAATCTTCGTCTTATTCCATTCAGTAAAATGGAATTAGGAATAAAACTGAGAAGAATGTTAACCAACCTGTTGACATATAGGTTAAGATATAATGTAGCTGTTGAGATATAGTACCTGTGGTAAATACGTAACCACCGTGTTTCACCCAGATATATGTGTACATCTTTACTTTCACGTGACAGAATACTGTGCTATTATGTGCAGTTTACTCCAGCACCATGATATCCCCAAAACGTAGTTGATCATGTTCATCAGTAAATAAAGGCATAATTTCCTGAGATGTTTTTGGTGAATTCCAAGATTTCAAGGATTTTTTTCTTTAATAAAATTACAACCGTTGCACTCTTTTACTTCTGGACTATGTACCCACCTTTTTGTGGTGCAGTATTTAGCTACAGAGGTGGTGTAGGCCAATTGACAATAGTTGGAAATTAGAAGACATTTGTTCTACTGAATGTTTTGCTCTTGATGGAGACCTTGTGCAAATAATTTAGGGCTAAATTCAAAATTATGTTTATAAGAATTTGGGTTAGATACTGCAATCCCTAACCTGGCAAATGCTCACTTCATCTTCCTCCTGACTCCTTCCTTATATTCTACAGAGTCTGCATGCCCTGGGGTTTAAGGTGCTCTTCAAGCAAAGAGAATCTATGGGTTTACATTCCCATGGAGTGTTGAGGGCACTGAAATCTAGTCTTGCAGTTCTCAGAGAAGCGTTCTAGGTCAGTGTTGTATGATTTAAGAACAGCTAACCTGTGACCCAGCTGCACTATGGGTCACCATTCCCTTCCGGTAGCTGAGGCTGGTGGCTGCCAATGTCACGGAGAGGAGAGGAAGTGGGTGGGAGTGTGAGGATGAAGGAGGAGAGGGGGAGAAGAGGAAGGGCAACAACAGATAAACTGGAATGAGCCACTTCCCATACATCAGAATCTAGTCACGCTGGGGGTCAGATCCAGCCCACTGTTGTAAGTTATCATATAAAAGTTGGGTAACCATCACCGCTCCTTTATTTGGGGGGGTGGAGGGGAAGGTGTATGTCAAAGCACACCCAGAAGCATAATTTCAGGCACTTAGGCAAAACTTTTAGATCAAACAGAGATACCTTCAATGTTAACGGTTGATGAGTGATGTTTTGCTAGTTCACAGGCTTTTTTCATTAGTTGCCTAAAGTCCATTTAAATCCTGTTTTAGATGCCTAAGGCCCTTTTTTATGTCTGTGCACTGATAACATGAAGGTTTTTGTATTTGTCCTCCTTTTAATATCTTTCAGATCCGTGGATAAAGATATTGCTATAAATATTAAGAAATTTATTTCAGTAAAGCATATCTTTGGTCCACCTGCATAATGTTACTGATTTGGTTCAAGAATACCATTTTCTTGCTACCGTAGTAGGTCATAAATATACTGCAGCTACCAAACATACTTTCTGTATAGATCATTCTGATATTCAAAAGGTAACCAACTTTCAAAACAGGAAGGAAAGCAGGTAGAGCTCTGAGGCTGATTGTTATAAAGAAAATTTTTTTTTGAATATGATTTTTGAAGTTTGTATCATTCATAATGAAATTCTTAGCCCAGAACAGTTAACAGTTAAGCTAATGAACAGTTTGGGGGGTATGGGAAGGGGGCCCAAAAAAATAATTAACCGACAGGAACAAAAACTATTCATTTAAGGGACAGAAAAGGATTGCTACAAAACTCTTATAAGAAAAAAAAAAAACAGATTATAAAAACAGACTTTCCAGTGATTAAACCTTAATATTGGGACAGGGCATAGCATTAGCATGTGTGCATACAAATGCATTTGTTATAGTTTGAGTGAAATTAATATAGGTATAACTTACAGGTGATGCAAATCCTACCTCTTCTGGGATATATGACAGAGAGATTTTTTTATCAGCATATTTTTCTTAATTTATTTAAATTAATAAAAAAGTGTGCATAACATCAGTTTAATGTACATGTAAAAGTGTAATTTATGAAACAATTATGAAACTCTTACGAGGTGTATTGACTTAATTAGTGTTCGTTAATTTTCATTTACAATCTTGCTAGCAATTAATACACGGTTTAATTTTTAGTTGTTGAAATTAAAAATGTCTTTGTCCAAATTTTGCACAAATTAATTAGCAAGATGTTGTCCTTATCATTTATTTTGACTTTTGGTAAGAATTTTGCAGCAGATGCAGTGTTTCAGAAGGTGAGGGCGTGTATGTGTGTGTGTATGATTAGTGATTTTTCAGGGGACAGTAAGACAGAGATGGTTACACATTGAAATGTTTATCGCAAGGATTGGCAGCTTATGGCCTATGCACCAGATTCAGCCCACAGAGCCTTGGATCCAGCCTACAGAGCTGAGGCTTCAGTAGCATTTATCAGCAGGGGACTCTTTTTGTGTGTTTCATTCAGTATATATCAGTCTGTCACTGTGTGTGTGTATATGTATATGTATGTGTATGTATGTGTATGTATGTATGTGTATAAATATACAATTAACTGGGAAATATCTGCATTATTTTGTTTATGAATATGATGCTTTGCCATGTGTGTTTGTTTATGATGAGTTACTTGCTATGGAGGTAGTCCAAAAAAGGTAGCTAAAGGATAAAGAAAAGAAAAGATAAAGCAATGGACTTGATAAAGAAGATCCCAGAAAACATCAGACATGAAAACAGGTTGCAAGCTGTAAATAAGTGCTCCAATCCTAGAAATCTATCTATTTTAAGAAAGCTGAGAAGGCAAAGATCAAATAAACTATTAAAACATCGAAGGATCCCAAGCCCTAGAAAATGGTAGTGGTTGAGGGACTGGCTGGAAACTGATCAGGGATTGCAATACTGGCGAGAGGGTTTCACAGAGACAAAAAGAATAATGCTACATGGCATGCAGGATACCATGTTTCTCTGTGCCAGAAATGAAGGGAACTTGCAAAAGCTGGCAAAGAGGATATGTAGAAGTCTTACAGTATTTACCCTCTGCTTTAACACTGAAGATAATGAATGAATATTGCTTTGGCTAGAAGGCATGGTTTTTGAGTTGCTTTCATCAACTGTTTATTCATTCAGTGGTTCAGTTTCATCCAGACTGAGATGCAAGAAGGAAGGAAAGTAAAGCCAAAACGAGTACAAGATGGTGTTCCCTGCAATACTAACCCATGGGAATGGGTACATTTCACCATTAATTTCAAATCCTGCTGTATTATTACATGCTTATCTGATTACAAAAATATGTAGAATATGTTGAAATTGTGCATGAATGCAGTGGACACATTAGTTTGTGAGCGAGGGTAGAAAGATGCAGTGTTGGATATGGTTTCCCCCCCTTCCCCATTTACTTGCTTGTTTTATTTCCTTACAACCTTATTGAAAAACCTCTTTATTTCCTCCAGTCATTAAAGCTCCTAGCAAGAAGCAAGGGTATACCAATATTATTTACCACTGAAGACAGAATAAAGGAAAACAAGAAAACAAGAAAACTAAAGACATGGGATCCAAGAGAGTTCCTAATCCTGCTTCCTTTAAGGCAATGGTAAAGCTCACAATGACCCTGAAGGTGCACGACAAGGGTGAAATGAGGGGTTGAATTTAGTTTTCTCTCATCGTTCTATCTGGGCAGGCTGCCCAGGATTAATATTTGTTTCTGGATCCAAACCAATGAAGGCTATTCCAAGTAATTTTTCTCTTAACTCACAGTACTGCTTCCCTAAGGTAGAGGAAAACCAAGAATGTTATTCCTGGAAAATGAAGAAGGTCTGTACTGCTGTGTGCAGCCTAGGTAACTTCCTCTATTTCTCACCATAGCCCACCAAAGTGTTCTGATGCAATTGGGGTATCCTGTTTAAAGTTTTTCTCCTTTACACTGTCCCCAAAATATATACTTTCTTCATGAAAATTGCTACTCAGAATTTCAAAAGATTTTTTTTTTCTTTGCCATACTGTAATTCAGGGCTGTCCAACTGGCAGCCTAAGGAGTTAACTTGCATCCCCTAGATTCTCACCCAGCCACTGCTCCCCCATCACTCCAACAGCAAGTAGTCTCAAGGTGCCCTTCCCTCCTCAGGCTGCCACTTTTTGTCCTTTCCCCAAGGGACAGGACAGTGCAGTGCTGTGTGCAGAGTTGAGGGTACACCTGGACTGTGGGGGGGGGGGGAGGGGGGAGAGGCAGGATTAGGGCCATACAAAGGGGGTGGGGGAGATTGTTCCTATGCAGGGCAGTAGTGGGAGGTCACCTAGTGGGGTGCCCATGAAGGCTCACATTGCAGTAAGAGCAAGGAATTGAGCTTGCACACCTGCAACAGTTGAGGGGGGAGCCTCTCTCTTTTTGCATGGCATCAGATATTAATTTCCAGATCTATGAGCCACTGTCAGATAGTGTCACTCCATGTGCAGATTTCATTTTGCACATTTGTAAAGATTACAGCTTTCAATGAAGTGCTGTGCTGTGTGCTGGATGCCACATTTACACAGAGCACTGTCCAAAATGGTCATCCTATAAAGTGTTGTTTTGATGTGTCCGTATCTTAGTCTGTTCAGCTTGACCCCTGCTTCTTTCTCAAGATATGCCCAATGGAGAACTCATTTGGCGATAGTATAAAATGATGTAGGAATAGGTCTGACCTTTCCCTGAGGTTGGTCTGCTCTGTTGCTGCCTATAGGTTTGGTTCAGTATCCCCAATCTCTTCTAGGCATTTGTGGGCTTCATGTATACAAAGCCCACAAGCTCATGGTTTATAACTTTTAAGCCTCTTAAGCCTCCATTTATTCAGGTTTTCAATTAAAAGTTGATAGAGCAGGTGATTTTTGTTATCTCTTGCCTCTGTTGCCAGTAACGGTGTTATGGTCTTTTCATGCTTGTAAGTTGTGCAGCCTATTATAAGTCTTAGCAAACTGTTAAGTACCATGTTGACCTTTTTAGTGTGGCAACTTGTGGACCATACAGGAGCACAGTATTCTGCTGGGGCATATACTGTTGCAAGTGTGGTAGTTTTCAGCGCTTTGAAATTGGCACCCCATGTCGTGCTGGCTAAACATCATAAGTCAGTTACCTGTATGCAGACCTTACTGCTTACCTTATGAATGTGATGTTTATAGGTGATGGAATGGTATAATGTGATATGGGGTTACATCATGGGGAAGGATGTGGTTTCCTACTTTGATATTCAGTGTGCTCTTGAGTTGATGACTGTCCAGAAGGAAGAGTGATGATGCTGATTTTTTGATGCTCTACTTTAAGTGCCACTTGTTGAAATAGTCCATAATGAGTTCCATGGCAGTACTCAGGATCTTTTCCAGCTCTGTCATGTCCATGTCAGTTCATTGGACCACTATGGTGACATTGTCAGCATACATATACTATTTAAATCTTGTAGGTGGAAAGTCTAGGGTATATACATTGAAAAGTATTGGTTCTAGCGCTGATCCCTGCGGACTCCATTCTTCAGAGTTTGTACTCTGCTTTTTTTCTCTTTAGCTAGTAGTGACTTTGGATGATCTGCTGTAGATCATGTTCATGATGAAAGTACATAGCTTGTGGGCAGGTAACATAGAGTGCAGTTTATATTTGAGGTCTTGGTAACATCTGTAAGGTCAATAAAGACCACTCCTGTTTTCTACCACATTTCAAATCCATTGTCTATGTCAGATTTATGTAACTTGGTCAGTGGTACACCACTTTTTCTCAAAGTCAGCTTGTTCTTTTGGAAGTTGGGGATCAATGATCTCTGTTCTATTCAGGATGATGCACTCTATGACTTTGTATGTAACACAGAGTAGTGAGATGGGTTGGTAGCTTTTTGGATCCTCTGATGATTTATTGAGTTTCAGGATAGCAATGACATCAACTTTCCTCCAAATTTTTGAAAGTCTGTTACTTTCTAGACATTTATACATAAATATCTGAAACCACTGTGGCACCAAGCTTGGCAATGAATTCTGGGAATATCATATCTGGTCCAGCAGCCTTGCCAGTCTTGATCATTTTAATAGCTGTGTCAAACTCATTGTCAGAGATGGGAATGGTTAAATTAAAGTTGAAGTTGGGTGATTTAAGTTGTTCATGAGTCAGGTGTCCAATCATTTCAGTATGTTTCTTGCTTGGGTTACTACATGTACAGTTGTTACACAGTATTTTCAAGATGGAGGTTGCTGGCACAGGGCAATTTCATTTTTTTTTTTTTGGTTGGTGCCTTTGCCTGTAAGGTAGGTAATGATGCACTATGTTTATTTGCTCAAGTGGGTCATATCCAATCTTTCTATGGTAGTAAGCCATGTCTCCTTTTTGATATTGTTCAATGTCATAGCCAACTGTTCTGTCCTTCGTTTTACAGTTGTAGGGTCATTGCATGTTCATAGAATCATAGATAATTAGAGTTGGAAGAGACATCAGGAGGACATCTAGTTCAACACCCTACTCAAAGCAGGATCAGCCCCAAGAAGATTGTCCCAGCCAAGGCTTTGTCCAGGTGGATCTTAAAAACCTCTAAGGATGAAGATTCCACCACCTCTCTGGGTTACCTGTTCCAGTGCTTTACTTCCCTCTTAGTGAGAGAGATTTTCCTAATATCTAACCTCAACTTCCCTTGCTGCAACTTGAGACTGTTGCTCTTTGTTCTGTTATCTGCCATCGCTGAGAACAGTCTAGTTCCATCCTCTTTGGAAGCAGTTAAGGAGTTTGTTCACATTGCTCATCACAGCATGGCACATAGCAGCTTCTATAGCCTCTAGATACACAGAATTTGGCTATTTCGCAGAGCCTAGAGTAGTGTGGTGGGGAGAGAGGGTGCATTCACAGACAGAGGAACATAGAGCATGGAGATGGGAGTGTTTGCATAGCATGTAGCTCTGTGGCTTGCCTGTTGCAGCACTGCAGTGTGCATCCCCCCTCCCTGCCCTGATTTGGCCTGTGGGATGTGTGGCCCCCCATGGGCTTTGAAGTTGGACAGCCCTGCTATAATTACAGCCTACATGTCTCTTGGAAGATTCATTTATGTTGTTTAAAATATTTTCCCTGTACCTGTTTAGATAAGGCTGCTTTCGCCAACTTCTGTTCTTTATAATCACATCTTTGAACTATTGAAATATATTACAGAAAAAAAATCAAGTTAGGAGTTTCACCAGGTAGACTCCTTAGCAAAAAAGTAAATTACCTCACAGAGAAAGAATAATAGGAAAGTAGAGAGAACCTCTAACCAGGAACCTCTTCATTTTAGTCGCAGCAGGAACAATGGCACACCCATGTCAAAATCCCCAGCCTTAACTTCAGCCAACACCCGCTGATCGAAAGGAAGGTGAGAAAAGAAAACAAAATAAAACAAAACTCTGACACCTCTAGCAACAGGTGGGGAAAAAATACCATCCTGGCCCCATGGCAATCAGTGAAGCAAATACCTTTCACTCTGCAATCTGGTGACAGCAAGCATGGCTTTGCACATCACACTATCTAACTGGATAGCCAAAACTACCTTTTCTATATTTTTGCCACAAACCTATCCTAGCTGCTTTAATCTTTTGTAACAGGTTGTGCATCTATACTGCATTCTACTGTTGTTAAGCATGGTCTCCTCCAGTAGTTACCTGCTCTGGCCTGCAGAGCTCGTCTCATGATGTCACAGCAGTGTGTGTGTGTGTGTGTGTGTGTGTGCATGCGCACATGTGCTCGTGTGTGTGTACACATACATATGTGCTGCAGGGTGGGCCCACACCTTCTGGGCTTCTGAATGTTGGACGCTAGACACAGCTGCACCTATAACATCCCTGACCAATGTTTATCCAACTTTTTGAACACCTTTGATGATGCAGATTTCACAACTTCCATAGGAAGTCTATTCCTTTGTCTCACTGTTAATCGTAGAGACATAGAGACTTAGGGTTGGAAGGGAATTCCAGACATCACCTAGTCCAACCCACTACCTGAGGCAGGATTGTCTCTATCCAAGAGTGGAGACAAATTTCCTGATCATCAGCAGGCCCTGATGATCTTCACTCAAGGGTACTAAAGGAATTAGCCAGTGTCATACTGAAACCACTGGCACAACTGTTTGAGAGCTCGTGACACTCAGGGCAGGTCCCAGATAACTGGAAAAGGGCCAGTGTGGTTCCCATTTTCAAGAAGAGGAGGAAGGAGGACCCGGGTAATTATAGGCCAGTTAGCTTCACCTCTATTCTTGACAAGACCTTAGAAAAAATAATTAAGGATAACATTTGGGGGAGGGGGGAGCAGCAGGCAATACAATGTTAAGGAGCAACCAGCATGGATTTATGGCAGGCAGATCCTGCCCAACTAACCTGTTGTCTTTTTTTTGACCAGGTCACGAAGTGCTTAGATGCAGGAATAGAGGTAGATGTTATTTACTTGCTTTTGATTTTAAAAGGCTTTGACACAGTGTCACACTCAGTTTTTACAAGTAAACTTAGTAGCTGTGACGTGGATTTTTTCACAGTCAGGTCGGTGGAAAAACTGGCTCATGGGATGCACCTAGATAGTAGTGGTGGATGGATCAGTTTGTACCTAGACAGATGTGGGCAATGGTGCCCCCCAAGGCTCGGTCCTTGGACCAGTACTGTTCAATATCTTCATCAGCGAAGAAAGCACTCTGTCCAAATTCACAGACGATACCAAACTATGGGGTATAGTAAACACACTAGAGGGTAGGGAGTGACTTTAGGCAGATGTGGATAGACTTGAGAGGTGGGCAAGTCAGAATAGGATGCAATTTAACAAACATAAGTGCTGCACCTGGGAAGAAAAAATCACCAATACACCTATAGAATATGAGAATTTTACCATTCATATAAAAATATTTCACATAGTGTTAGAGACAACCTTAAAAACATGAAAACCAAACCATTCTATATAGTACAGCAGTGAAAAGGGATCTCGGAGTCGTAGCTGACACAAAAATAAACATAAATCACCAATGTGACAAGGTAATAAGTAAGGCCAACCATACTCTGTCTTGCATTAGCATGTGCATCATGAGCAGGTCTAGGGAGGCGATTCTTTCCCTCTGTCTGGCATTGGTGAGCTGGAACTGGAGTACTGCATCCAGTTTTGGGCACCGCACTTCCAGAGGGATGTGGATAACCTGGAAAGGTTTCAGAGGAGGGCTACTTATATGGTTGAAAGCCTGCAGGTAAGATCCTATGAAGACAGACTGAGGGACCTGAATTTCTTCAGCCTTCATAAGAGAAAGCTGAGAGGTGATCTTGTGGCTGTCTGGAAACTCATCATGTGGGGTCAGCAGGGAATAGGAGATACTTTGTTTACCAGGGCACCCCTCGGGGTTACTAGAAACAATGACCATAAATTGAAGGAGAATAGACTTAGATTGGACATCAGGAAGAAATTCTTTATGGTAAGGGTTGCCAAAATGTGGAATCGACTTCCCCTATCTTGGAGGTTAGACAAGCACCTGGCTGGGGTCACTTGATGCCAGCGCTCTTCCCTGCTCAGAGCAGGGGGCCGGACTCAATGATCTAATAGGTTCCTTCTGACACTAAAAGTCTATGAAATCTACAATATCCAAGCTAAACTTACTTTGCTGCACCATAAAGCCATTGGCACACATCCTACTTTCTATAACAGTGGCGGAAGAAGTGTTCTTCTTCTTATCACAGCCCTTCAGATATTTGAAGACTGCTATTATACCTCCTGTTAAAATCAGTTTTTCTGTACAGTAAACCTGCCTATTACTTACAACCCCTCCTCATACGACTTACATTCCAAGCCGTTTATCATTTTTGTCACCTGCCTCTGGACCCTCTCTAATTTCTCTGTGTCCTTTTTAAAATGTGAAGCCCAAAACTGCATGCAATAATCTAGACGAGGTCTGAAAAGTACCCAGTGGAGAGAGACTATCACATCTTGTGCCTTGTACCTAATGCTTTCATTGATGCAACGCAAATCTCCATTTGCCTTTTGTGCAGCTGTATCACACCACAGACTCATGTTGAGTCTTTGATCCAACAGGCTTCCCAGATTCTTCTCTGTAATGCTGCCATCTAGTTCAGCATCACCAATTCTGTATTTGTATTTGTGGTTATTCTTCTCAAGGCACAGAACTTTGCATTATCAACACTGAACTTCGCCCTATTGGCTCCTACCCAACTTTCCTATCTGTCAAGATTCTTCTAAATTGCACCCCCGTCCTCCAACATGTTTGGAGGTGGAACTTTGTCAGAACCCATACTGAAGTCCAGATACACTCTATCGACTGCATTCCCTTCATCCACTGTATGAGTTATTTTATCAAGGGAGGAGATCAAATTTGTTTGGCACAATTTGTTCTTCGCAAATTTGGGCTGGCTGCTTCTGATCAGTCTTTCCTCTTTCAGATATTAGGTATGTTCCATTACAAAACTGACATTAATATAGTAAACCCATGCATGTTTCGTGTGAAATAGTTTCCAGGTAATTATATTAATATGCATTTTATATTACATGAGTATGTAATTCAGATGTAAAAAGATATTTTAAATGTTCCCCTGCTTTTCCTACCAACACACAAACTGTTTATAAAATGTGGAATTGGTTCAGGAACAAAGAAACACAATGCATTAGAGTACCAGCTATTTATTTACAGGCACCATCCTGAAATTTTGGAAATGGCATGAGAATTTTAGTCATCTTAATTAGATGTGATTTTTCTGGACAGCAGTATGCTGGACATGCTGGTAGCTTCAGCATTGTTAGTGGTACCGTGCTACTAGTGCACTGTAAAAAAGACAAAACCTTATATAAGGGGGGTAATTGAGTAAAGTTGGGGCATGAGCTATTAAAAAGGAAAATCACAGCTGTAAAGGAATAAAAGGCAGACATTAAGGTTCCTAACAGTCTGTTGACCCTGGGAATAAGGTCAGAATGAAAAATACTACTGCTGTGGAGTCTTCTCTATTACATTCTCAGGTTATACATAATGAGTAAGGAATTCCTGTCAACTAAATAATAATTATGGAATGCACCTTTTATGTTGCAAATTTATAAGTTGAAAACACTTAGCCTAAGGACTGAATCTCTTCAAAAAAAAAAAGAAAAAGAGACTATTATTTTTCTTACCAAAGGGCCACAGTTTTATTGGGTACTAGTAGTTTATGACAAACCTTTAACAAGTATGGAAGAAGTGTGCAAAGGATTATGTTAACCAGGTTATGTGGCTATTACATTTTAGTGGTGCAGTTTATTGTGTACATATATTTCTAGATAAAATCACAGTTTTCTGCTTCTCCCCCACCCCCTGAAAAAAAACACTGATATTTCTATTGCACTCTACACTAATGCACCTGACACCTCCCTGGATCATTAATCAACCACAGACGGAATGAAAATCGATACAGCCCTGAAACATAGCCCTGCAATAGCAAAAATAAGTGTGAAAAAGGCAGTCTATGCAATGTATTTCTAAATGTTTCTGAGGATTGTGCTAATGCTGTAATGAGTAACTTTTTCCTCTGTAGACAGCTAAAGATATGATTTTTATATGACATGTTCAGTGGTATGTATGCATTCTCAAATTAATAATATTAAAGTTTTAGGCTCTGATTCTGTTCATTTACAATGGTGAAAATCTAGAATAACTCTATAGAAAAGCTTTGGAGTTATTCTGGATTTACATCAGTGTCACTGATCAAAATCTGGCTCCAGAGGTACTCTTCTTCACAGAGTGTTTATATTTGTAGCTTTGTGGCTAACAAAAAGCTTTATGCTGATAGATAATGATTTTCCCCCTAAAGTTCTAAATAAATATATAGACTGCATAGACACGGGGAAAGGATGTGTTTGTTAGAAGAATGTACCTTGAAGGATAAGCTGTGAAACAAGTACAGATTTCTTTGTGTGCTATTGCATTTTTCTGTTGCATGATTTAATTGTACGGTTCGACCAATAAGCTATAATCCGATGCCTGGCAGATGGTAGCACTTTGTTTTAACAGAGTGAGATGAAATAAAGCCTTCCTTTGCAGAAACAAAGCAAAATCCTGGACAATTACCTATGCTCAAGTGTAGTGGTAAGACTTCACATTGTATTTCAATGCTGGTGGTGACAGTTCTTTTTAACACTTCACTTTTCCAGTCATCATTTAATTTTGGACTGAATTCCAAAAAGAACTTTTAGCATTTATGTCAAATATTGTGGTCCAAAACCTCTGCTCAGCAACTTCACACTCACTCAGGGCTGCCTTTTTAAAAAAATCTGAATGTGCCCTAGCTGCCTGTAATATAGTCTTCTGTGCATACACAAGCCTCTCCCAGCCAGAGCAACACAGGATCCAGCCTCTCCTGGCAATGCTTTGCCATTCAGTAACTAGGTGGATCAACACTAAAGTCTCCTGAGAGCACCAATCCAATAGGCATGCTCAGAGCACAACTAACACAAACCTACAAAACTGAGTTCACCACAAAATATGGTACTAGTGCTGCTTTCATTCAAAGAAAATGACTATGTTGTGATTTTCATTTTTCTTTTTGGTTTGTAGACCAATAATTAGAGCATTAACTTTGAAAGTGGGAGAGCTACGTTGTAGGCCCTTTTAGCCTGAGATGATCAAAACACACAGCTCTTATTTCCAAGACAGTGCTGTAACCACAAAGTAATGGATGAGTCTAATTGAGGTATCCCTCCTGTGTAAGCTGGCTATTGTGCAGTAAAGGGTGCAAGATTCACTGAGCCAGAATGGAAACAAGCAAAAAGGAGTCTGACTCTGTTGCTTAGTGTTAAGCCAATCAGCTGAGCAGGAAAAGTGTTGGGTTCCAGTTTCTGCTCTTGGGATCATTTGTGGTTTTGTGTTTTGTTTTTTTTAAATCCAGTAACCATTTAAAAATATAAATAATAAAATCCAGGCAGCCTGATAACTCTCCTGGAAGATGGGACATGTGGAATTCTTCAGGCTGAAGGGGGCCTAGTATCTAGGGCTATGTACAGATGTTATGTTTCTATCAAGAGAATCGTAGCTTTCCTGGTAGAAACAATAAGTATACATGAGTACAAAATGGCTGTTCTGGGAGGAAAATTAACTCATCTCCAACTGGGTAGAAGTCAATCCTGGGAGCCTTTCTTCCCAGAGAATGAAAGCCTGTATACTTCCCCACCTCTTCACACCACCTGGGACCTGGAGGAGTTAACCTGAACTGGAGACAGTGTTGAGCCCAGCTCCTATTCAATCAACCCATCCTATAGACTTGGAGGGGAGGAGCAGTAACTACTTCTCCCTGCCTATGGGTGGGGGTTGCAGTACTGCTCAATCAACTCGGCTCCTTGTACCCTGCAACAGAGCAGAGGAGCAGCCATGGTTTCTTTCATGCCTGCTTCTCATGCCGGGGTCCCTTGTCTGAAAGGAGAGGAGGATGCTTTGCTCTGCTGCTCCAGTCTCCCTGGGAATGAGTGCAGTCCCCACGCCCTAGGCTTTCCCCAGACCAGAATCATTGCAGTCAGAGGAAGGCAGAGCAGGGGAGACAGGGCTGTGGCAGTTTGAATGCCTGTTTTGCTCCCACTCCCAGAAATATTTCTAGGTGTATAAAATTCTCACCATTAGAAATGAATACCTGTTTGTTGCCTAGGTCTCCCACTGAGTGGTAACGTACTCTAATGAACAGGCGGGCATCAGATGGTCAGGAGCATCCCCATGTTCTCACCCTGATATATTTTAAAAGCGCCTTCCCTCAAGAGTGTATTTTAGATTCTTGGATCCCAGGTTGGCAGAGATATTTCACTTAACAGCCCTAACTCAGGCATCTAAGCTCCAAAGATGGACAAAAATTCAGACAGCTCTGTAGTAGTAATATTTCTGTGACCTAACTCTTAGCACTTTGTCTCAACATGTGGAATTTTTGGATTCTCCTATGACAATAACAATCTCTATGAGCTCTACAGGGAACCAAACGTACAACTTCAGATTTTCAATTCATTCCATGGACCAAATGCCTAAAATTCTAATCTTATATCTTTCAGAGGTCACTAGGGGGTGTGTGTGTGTGTGTGTGTGTGCGCGTGCATGCGTTTTAAGATTCAACCTTTGGTTCCTAATGGAACGGCTGTAGTGACAGTGACAGCCATTAGCCTATTGTAGAGCTGGGTTACATCAGCTGGTTTGGAATGAATGCACTAGTCTGAGACGTCATGGCAGTGTTGTGTTCTGTCTTCTCTTGTGAAAAATTAATGTTAGAGCTCTATTGATAAGTATAAGAAAGAAGATGGACATTTCTGGAATCCTTAGACTTAGTTAAACTATTAAAAATCTCTTGAAATTTGGATGAAGCGTTTCATTCCCAGGTCATTCATGGTCTGCTGAACATAGTTTCAAGGGTTGCAGGAAGAAACAATACCACCTGCAATATTAAATATTCATTCAGAACAACTGTTCAGAGTGGGCAAATCAGGCAGAGAATAACAAATTTTGTTATTGCCAGCTACAGACACCTGCTGTTTCCACAGTAAATTAAATAATTATTTCTATGTGTTTATAGGTGTGTTGAAATCTACATATTTTCCCCATACTTGCCACTTTCATAGCTCCTTCTCATACCAGGATCTACATCATTTCTTGTATACTAGCTAATTAATTCTCACAACATCAGGTTGACTCAACAATAGTTTCATTTTATGGAAACACTGGGCACTTTTACACATGCTCCAGGGAGCGAGGGGTGCTTTAAAGCACTGTAGGGTCTTGTGTATTAGAGTCCCCATGCTTCAAAATGGCAGTGGGGGTGCTTGAACTAAAGTTTGTTCAATGAGATTTAGTTAAAACACCCTCACTGCCATTTTGAAGTGCAGGGATACTAATACATGAGAAGTGGAGGCTGGCTGGAGTGCAGTAATTACCGTGCTCTAGGAGACTCGATTAATCAAGCCTGCTTCAATGATGCACCACATCTGTAGGCAACTGTTGCCATTTTTTACAATTTTAGCACAAGTTTTGGATATTTGGAATCTTCCCTAAGATTTCATGTTTGGAATCTTCCAAGTCATCCTGCTTCTCACGCTGGTCATGTATTTATATGAGAAACAATTAAAAATCATTTGTTTTGCTTCCTTTTTGTGATACCTTTTATTGAATTAACTTTATAGTTGGGAGAGAAGTTTAACAAGCTTTTAGACATGCACTGACCTTCTTCAGGTGCTTATATGAGAATTTTACCATTCATATAAAAATATTTCACATAGTGTTAGAGACAACCTTAAAAACATGAAAACCAAACAGCAAATGCAAATCAATCATAGTTATACATCTATAACTATATAACTAATAACATATTTTATTTCATCATTCTGTTGATTAGCAATCTGAAGCACCAACTAATTGTTTTACTGACTGAAAGCTACATATAAAGCAGTGGAAGAACTGTGAATGGAAGCCAGACCTCTTGACTTTTTCACTGAATAAATAACATGAAACCTATGCTCTCTTCTCATGCATTAATTGTCTGTTAACACTGTGGGACATTGTGACAGGCCCTGCCACCTGGCGGTGGGGGGGGGGAGAACCACCCCTGAACCTAGTCTCCCACCATGACTTTGGGTGTTATCTGTACCCCTTTGATGTTGTTCGGTGTTTCTTACTGGCTCAGGAACACCCTCCTTGATGCATCTTCTGAGGGGCTCTTCCTCCACTACACCCCACCTCTTTCCACTCAGGTATTTTTGTATATCCCCGGCTGCCTTGATGTCATCACAGGCAGTTTGATGCACCAGTGGGATGAAGCATCAGTGTCACAGGAACTTCCCATGACCTGTCACACTTCGAATAAAAATGGTAACTTAAAAAAGAACAGTGTAACTCAGTGTAGCTGAGACTGAGCAGTTGGCAGGGCAACATTGTCCCCACGCTGAGCTGCTTGCTTCCAAGTCCTGGGGCTTAAGGGTGTGCTTCCTCAACCCTTTGTTCCCCTTTTTCTACTAAATTTTCCATACAGCCCTTTGGCCAGGTGTCCCAGGGGCTCCGTGTTTCCCCGCTGGGCCTGCTTGTGGCAAGATGCGGTGGTTGTCTCCCAATGACACACTTCGGGTATGCGGTTGGACTGCAGGGAGGCAGGGGCATTGCAAGCTGTCCCTTCAGGGTGTACCCTTATTGGGTGCTCTCAGGCCCCACCACGCCACCCTCTCCCATCCCTGTCTGACCTTTATCGTTTAGGCTTCTGTCTTGCACAGGCTGGCTGATTCCACTGCTCTGGTCTGAATTGTCAGTCCTAGTGAGTAGGTCTGACCCCAGATATGCTATTGGAGCTGTGTCTGGCTTCATCTGGGCAGTCGTCTGGTTGGCCCCTCAGGTTTGGCCCCCTGTAGGCTCAGGTGGTTCTGCGCCATATTCCCTGGCTCATTGTCTGGAAGAGGAGGTGGCAGGGCGCGCCTGGCAGCAGGGAGTTCATCTGGTTCTGGTGCCCACATGCTTCCTGGTCTTGAGGCCATTTTTCAATGTGTGGCCACCAGGCAGCGCTCCAATCAGGAACCAGCCCTCTGGCCATGGAGCAGCAACTGTGCAAGTCCCAGCCCAGCCACTGGGGCTGAAGCACAAGGTAAGGCAGGAAGAACCCTGCCACAGACTTGCATCCAATGCAATGCAATAGTTACTTTGTGAGCTTCACTGCAATGTTCATTTCAAATTTGTTGGCTGTAAAGAGGAAGGAAGGTACAAGTATAACGGTCTCGTGTATGGCAGAATTTGAATATGCCAGCCTTTGTCATCAGGAGTTTCTTTAGCCTTCCTATGAAACAGATGGATACCCTAAAAAATTAAGGTTTATGCCTCATTGGTATCATTTTGTTTCCCATGGTAGTAGTTCTCACTTCAGGCAATTTTCACTCATCCCTGAATTTCTTGTGTGCTTCTGTACAATTTGATCACCCCACTGTCTCTCAATATCTTTTCTGTAGATGCTGTTGCATTTCTTCTAAATTTAAGATAAATATCCCTATTTTTCTTAACAGGGCATTTCATATCCCACTTCCAAGGCTGACTTAAATGAGGAACTGGTGAGTACCCAAAATATACTGCCTAATGTCTTTCCATCTTTTAAAAAATTATTCACTAATCAGTCATCAGGTAGAGTAGCTGATTATATCCTCTGAAAGTCAGGAAAGTGATCCTTTGGTTATATCATGGTCTCAGTTGTACCCTATTTTTTAATGGAAAATGAACTATCTATTTTCTATTTCTATTATCTATCTATATAAGAAAATAGATATCCTCCAGCATCTTAAGATATATGGATATAAGGAGGAAATCAAGCAAACATATCTGTTTTCTTCCTCTCTTGCATTTCTTCAGTAGTCTATCCATCTTCCCTATCCCATTACCCATACCCAAGTACCCAGCACTTTTTGGTTACTTCTGCTTTGACCCTTTTCCCACCTCTCTGTGAAAGAACATACTCGAAGTCTTGTGCTGTCTACTTGAGCATCTTCTGTATCTAGCTTTCTGCTAAAGTTTCTCTTGTATTTTTTACGCATTCTCTCATGAAATCATACACAACAATAGGCTTTTCATAACCCTACCTGCATGCTTCCCAATGTCAATTAAACAATCAAAGCCTCTTTCATGCCTGGCAAGATATGTTGATTATCATAAGAGAAAAACAAAACAAAACAAAATCAGTGTCTGAAAATGTCATACTCTTTATGAAATCTGTTCATGAAATAAGCTTCAGGAATCAACTTATAATAGAATAGCACATGTATCAGTGATGTTGCCTTATAATACATTCTGTACATAAGAGATGAGACAAAAAATCTTTGGCAGTTTTTTTAATGTACATATATTAAATCTGGTTTTTTCCTTTTCATATAAATCAAGCATTATCTGAAAGCCTTTTGTAGCCTGCTACTAGAGTGATTCCATATTTTTAGTACTGTATTGTTCACAATACAAATTTAATGGTATGCTGTATGTATCATCTGAGACACAAGTTGTTATATTTCAGTCACTAATCAAAGTGTAACAAAAGCTAGCAACAATAAATAGTCCTTCATTCCCACACATACAAAAATAATTAAAAATAATTGCTCCTGTAATTTCAGGAAGGTCAGCATACCACAGCCATATTATAATTTTGCATGATCTCCTTTGTTTAGCAGCTAAATGTTCCCTGCAGGTTTCCACTTAAAAGTTAAATTGTTGCTTTCTTCTATTTAGCAAGATGCTAAAAA
>NW_017728931.1:86047339-86085554 GCF_001723895.1 Crocodylus porosus | reverse complement strand
AAGATAACTTTTTAGAGATTTTTTTCATTCCAGCAATAACAGCTTTGATGGGCTATATAGCCCGGAAGATAAACCCCTTTCTGAAGCCTAATTCAAAAGACTTTCACTGGTGTTTTCCTTTTCATCAGTCTTCATTTAAAAAAAACAGTGTCTCGAACCATCACATAGCTTGTTGTAAGAAATAATAAAACCAAACACTTATGGGAATCTCAATAGATATAATGTTTACAGTTTTTCTTGGGAAATTGTAGGAATACACTAGCATTTGTCATTATCCACATTTACAAATTACATATGTTCTGCTGGGGCACTCAATGTTTTTGTCTCCATTTTAACTTTTCTGTCTGTAGCGTTCTGTGATTTTGACATATAGATTAACTGGTAGAAGTATTTCTATTTCTAGGCTTCTTGGTCAGAATTTAATCTCTTGATAGTATTTTAGTTCATGCTCGACAAAGTATTTAACACCTTTTCATTGATGTGCTACTTATTACTCAAGGAGGCAAAATGAGCATTGAATAAAAGGCTAGTTTGACAGTTCAGCTATTCCAAATAAAAAAAGCGTCTGAACATATTTTAGCATTATTTGCCAACCTGATCAATTGAAAAAGAAAAGTTGGAATATCAGAGTAGAATGTAATTCTTTGTGAATTTGCAAATATTTGCAGTTTTGGCCTTTCTGAAATCATCTGTAGCTTGAAAAAATTTGCCAAATACATTTGTCTGGGGAATGAACATACCAACTTTTTACACAGCTTTATAGGTAAAGACTAAGGCACCATGCGGCGGGGTTGGAGGGGGAAGCAGGAGTGGTGGGCGGGATATTGGGGAAATGGCAATGGTAGTGGTGGCAGGTGGGGGGGTTGAGTGGCAGTGGGTGGGAAGGCGTGAGCACAGCAGCTGGGCAGGAGCATGAGGCCCATGCTGGTGCCCCAGAGCCAGGGCTGGCAGGGGGCCAGGGGAGGGCAGCAGGAGCATGGGGCCCAAGTTGGCAAGGGCTCTATGGAGCCAGGCTGGCTTCTGCTTCTCCCTGCTGGCACAGCCCAGCCCAGCCCAGCCCAGCCCAGCTCCATAGAGCCCCCGCCAGCCCATGCTTCTGTTACCCTGCTCTGCACCTCTACTATCCATGGCCCCAGGGCACCAGTCCAGGCCCTGTGCTCCCACCCAGCTGTTGTGCTCATGCCTTCTAGCTACCTATCCAAGCTGGAAAGGGGTCCTTGTTTAGTAGGTGTTGACCAGAGGGGGTCACCAGCAGGGCCTCTGGGTGGATATCACCCTCTACCCCCTCTTCAGCCAAGGACTTGGACTCTGCTTCTCTTCCCTACTTAGACTCCAGCCCCTCCACTGAGTCTCTTTCTCCTGCTGCCATTGTGAGTGCTTGTGTGTGTGTGAACCAGTAACTTCATGGGGCTGTGTAGTGTGTTGTCTGTTTAATAAAACTGTTATTTGGACCCCTAAGTTGGGTTTTGCTTTACCATGGTTTGGCCCTGCTCCAATCTCTGCTCCTCACCTCTCTAATTTCTGTCTCATTTCTCCCTCTCCTGCTTCTGGCTCACTGCCACCTCCAACACCTGTCCTGAGCTCCTCTCTACCTCCAACCCCCCTGTTTCTTTGCCACTGTCTTAGCCCCACTGCCTTTTCCTTTTCCGCTGAGCAACCAGATTTCTGCCTCAGTTTCTTTCCTGGCTGTCTCCTCCTTGCCACCACTTAGCTGCACTCCCCCGCCCCGCAATATCTCAGCTGTCTGCCTCAGTTTCCAGCCCCAGTCTACCTTAAGTAAACCCAAGCCTCAGTTCCTCAGCCAGCTTCTCTGTAGTCCACCTGTTCTAATCCCAGTTCTAGCAACATTCACTCCCTACACTTTAACGTTCTCTCTCTCACCTGAACCTTCCCCCAAATATCGCAGGTATCCCAAGCACACACATACACACTGTACCATCCAAGTTAGGACCTTACCTGTGTGTATATGTAGGTGAGTTGTATGTGTGTGAATTGGTGCGTGTGTGTATATATATATGTGTGTGTGTGTCATTGTGTGCATGATATATGAATTAGTAATCTGTGTCTAACTTTTGGGGTGTATAGTGTATGTGCTTGAATTGGTAATAGGTATGCATGTGCCTAGGCTGGTTTGGATGTGTGCGTGCCTGAGCTGGTAGTGTGTGTGTGTGTGTAGGCACCGAATTGATTTGTGTGTTTGTATATGTGCAATTGTGTCACACCCTTCTGTCTAACAGCGCAATATTGAGATCCTGAGAGTTGGCCTGACCCCACAGGGCAACACACAGTTCCTAGCTACATCACTGGGGTTGCAGGATAAAGCAGGAGCCAGCCCAGCCTGGCTCCAAGGGCTAGGGTGATCGCTAGCAGTTTTCCCCTCTCCCATGTCTTAGCTGAGTTGCACTTCTGGACAAAGGGAGGTGGGGAACAGCCCCAGGGTTGCTGCTGCCTAGCAGAGGCTTCTGATTGGGGGCTGGGGGTGGGCGGAAGCACTGAGGGGTGGGGTGGAGCCAGGCAGGCCTTGCAGCAGCAGCTGCTGGGTCTTGTCATCAGCTCCCCCTGGGTCCTGCTGCTGCCGGTGCCACCACAGGCTTTTCTGCAGCCTGGAGCTGGGCCAGTCACCCAGCCACACTTCCTGCTTGGCTGATGGGCCAGCTGAGAAGAGAGTGGGGGAAAAAATGGCTCTCCCACCTAGCTTTGAACCCCAGACAGGCTATGCCCAGCACAGGGGGTGGGAAGCCCACAGTGGGGGCCATTTCCCACCCCCCCCTCTCCTCAGCTGGCTGTCAGGTGGGAAGGGGCATGGCTGGGTGATCAGCCAGGTCCTGCTGCAGGGAAGCCTGTGGTGGGGTCTTTACTGTCCTGCTTGAGCCAGAAACCAGGCCGATCACCTGGCCACGACCTCTGCTTGGACAGTGGGCTGGCTGAAGAGGGAGTAGGGAGGAAAACAGCCCCTGCTGTGGGCTTCCCATTCCTTTTGCCAGACACAGCCTAGCTGGGGTCCAAAGTCAGAAGCTGGGCAGATGTCAGGCACCTATCACCTGCTGCCTGCTCACAGTGGTACTGGGTGCTTGGGTTCGGCTGCTGCAGGCCATGGATGTGGGCAGTGGTGGGAGGAGGCAATGGACCGCTGCAGCTGGGTATAGCCAGGCCCCATGGCCCAGGTGCATAGGCAGTGACTGGGCCACAATGGCCATCCCCAAGTGCCCAGCACTGCCACGAGTAGGCAGTGGGTGACAAGTGCCTTGCCTCTGCCCACCACAATAGTTCACTCCACCACTACCACTGGGAGAGGCAGGGGGCAGGGAGCTGCACTTCAGCCTGCCTGAAAACCACAGTGTGTGTGGCTGGAGATAGCAGGCACTGCCCCCTACCTCCTTGGGCTCCTCCCCAGCCTCAGCCGAGCTACAGCAGCAGAAAGCAGTAGTGAGTCAGGTTCCTCCACTCCGCACAGCCAGGTCACATCCCCTTTCCCCACTAACTCCCCTGGCCAGCTGGCTGCTCCTTGGCGGGACTCAGCCCAGGGCACAAGTCAGTTCCTCTACCACAGTGGGGAGATTAACCACCCCCTTCCCCTTAAACTACTGGCATCTGCCTCCTCCCCCACCCCCACAGCTGCAGGTGCAAAAGCTGAGCCTGCGATGCCTTCCTGCCTGCAATGTGGGGGTTAAACTCCTGCTTCCCCTCGGGCTCCTGGGGTCTGATCCTACCCCCTCTCCTGCTGCCAGCTAGTGAGCAAGCAGGGGTTGGGGGACTGAGGACCCCTGACAGGGGCTTCTTCCCCACTCCCCCTCCAGGCACACCCAGGCTGGGGTCCCTATAGGCCAGGGTAGGGGTTTAAACCCTTCCCCAGTTACACTCAGACCTTCCTGTACCTGGCCTCACCCCTTGCGTCAGTTTAGTTTCCCACCAGCCAAGGGCTCACTCTAGCATCTCCTAGCATGTGCCTGAGGTTCCAGAGTCAGAAATGGATGTGTGTCCACTTGCAAATTGGTTCAATCTACACAGGTTAGAGTAACCTGCAAAGCTTGACTCAATTCAGGCTCTGGCTTTTTGAATGTCTGGAGGATTACATGCAATATAGTAACATCTCCTATGTGACGTTTCCCTGACAGTGTGCTGTGAGTTCAGCAGAGGAGTATAGTGTAGGTTGCTATGTCTTGTTGATCTAGGCTGCTATTGTAAAATCGAAGTACAACCATGTGCCTGGCACATGAAAGCTCAACTATACAGACACACAAAAACAAGATAGTGTGCTACCTTTACACCTTTCTTCTCTGCTTCTATGTGACCATTTTTGTTGCAAATGAGAAATATGAGAAATGCCATACTAAGTCAGACCAATGGTCTATATAGTCCAGTATACTTTTCCATCTAGTCCAGTATCCTTTCTCTGATAGTGGCTGCAGTAGAGTTGGATATATCTATTGATCTATCCCCTATTCATTACTCTCTCCCTGGCATCCGCCATCATTGGTTAGAGATACCAGAGAAAACATCTCCTACTGTTCTGTTCAACAGCTATTTGATCTGCCTGCCCCCTGTTGTTTTGCCAGTGCCTCTTTCTCTTCCATTTCTACTTACAAAAGATTATTTGAAGATTCTCCTCCTTTAAATTTGCTTTCATTTCTTTTAGCAGGTGTTTATCTTTACTCCTTTCTCATTTTCTGGGACTCTTTGGCTTCTCTTTACATTTTGCTTTTTTACAGTTTGACACATATCATCTCTTCCACAAGAAAGAAATTTACTTCTGTAGCTAATTTGCTGTGCTCATTGATATGGTAGGCACTGGAAAGCTTTCACAACAAACAAGGTCCTTTTTAATGCTCAAAAAATATGAATTAGCATTTTTGAGGTGTCCAGACTATTTTCTCCTATTGTCAAATGTTCACTTCATGATTGTCCAGCCTTAAAACTAAGAAGAAAGCATGCAGTCTACATGTTAATTACAGACTTCAAGTGTAAATTAAATTTGAAATGTATACATTTCAGCTAGGAAAAACAGGGAAATTATCCTTTTTATTTGGTAAGGCAGAACTGGCAAATCTACATTGCAACTAAAGTTATCCTAAACTGAAAATAAACCTGTTTTACTACAAAATCAAAACTGTAATGCAGAAAATGATTTTGCTGCATATTTTGCTATACATCTCATGATGCATATGTCATGTGTCTCAGAAGCATCACATTAGACTGTTAAGAAGATCTATTTTTCAAAATGTTTTAATGGATTTTTTGCATTTTCCAGCTAGACAAAACCTTGGTTGGGATGATATAATTGGGACAGCCCTGCTTTGAGCATGGGGTTGGGCTAGATGATCTCTTGAAATCCCTTCCAGCCCCAATTTTCTATGATTCTACGATTTCAATGTTTTAGGGTCATTTTACTATTAGCACATTAATACTATCTTCCTAGATTTGGGGGGGGCATAGTGCACCTCTTGTCCTGCTATTTTCTACATTTTCCCCTCCTTAAAGAGCTCACCAGGGTACGTTCATATTGTTTTCACAGCATTCTGTAGAGGAATAGCAAGTAACATGGTACAAACTTAGTGAAGCCATTTTGGATGTAAACTCGTTGTCTTCCAACTCTATTCTTAAACAAGCTAGAAAAATAGATCTTGAGCGGCAGCTAGCAATGCCCATGGCGACAAACAGTAGGTAGGCAAGACCTTGCTTTCCAGACATATTCTCAAGGGGGTTATGGAGACAGGCTAATCTGGCCACTAGTTTCCTTTCTGAAACTCTGAGAAAAAGGCATTGGCTATATATTTATATCCCTATTTCTGCCTTTTCTCTAATTGAACTAGCTGAACTAATTGCTTTGAACTATCCAGAATAATTCCAGTACTAGGTATGGAAAATGAGGTAGTAACATGTTTTTTTAATATTATATGCATCTTCATTTAATTGAGGCTATAGAGTTAAATCAATGGAATATATGTGAGAATCTTACAGGAAGTATACCAGTACCAATGGCAAAGATAAGGTGGTTTGATAATAAGACATATCAAGAGTCCACCTAGATAAAAGGGGAACCATTAGAACAAATCCTGCCTAGGTACAATTAGGGCACTTACACAAGTAATATTTTCATGTGATTGGGCTGCTGAAAGCTCCCTACAGCTGTGACATAACACATGTGCACAACTGCAGAGCATGTTTAAAATGGCTAACCATACAAAAAATTAACTCTGGTCAAATGAGGTATTACATTAAGGCACACTAAAGCAGAACACCTTATGGAACATGTGTCCCCTCCAGGATTAATTTTTTGCTACCAGCCCAGCTCCACCCCAGGGCTGTCAGCAGGGAAAGGAGCGGAAAGAGGAGGGAGCCGCCAGCTGCTTTGAATAGCCAAAGCTGGGGGGGGGAAGGGCTGGGTGGAATGGAGCCCCCTCACCTCCCAGACCCCATCCCTTCAGTTATCCCAGCTGGGGTATTGGATGGAACTTGGCCAGGCCTGTGAGACAAGATGCCAGGCTCCGTTCCATCCTTCCCCCGCCCCAGCCCCCAAGCTCTGGACATTCAAAGCAATCAGCAGGTCCCTCCCCTTCCCTTTCTCACAGCCCTGGAATTAAGGGGGAGGGGGGTCAGGAGCCTCCTTAGAGGCTGCTGGAGCACCCCCACCTCCTGGCCAGGGCTAGTGCAGGCTGGCTTCTGCCCCCCATGATGCAAGAGGCAAATGTTGGGCCTGTTGATTTTGAGGGGGCGGCTCTAATTCATGGCTCATTATGTAAAGTGCCATGAATTAGAGCATGGCCCTAATGTCTACAGGCATCCTTGATCAGCCATGATTTACTGTTTCCCAAACCAAATACCCAGGATCAAAGAGAAACTAAAACTGTATGAATGCTGTCTTAGAAAAAGAAGAGGTGAATGGGCTGTCAGTTGAGCTAAGTAAGGGAACAGTATATTTCTGTTTCTTAGGAAATACCACACTTTCATTTTGTTTCTGTTCTGGAAATAAATTAATTTAGAGTTCCCTTGAAAAATAAACTCTTTAAAATGTTGCTTCATATTAATCAACACATTGTTGTTGAAATGTTCAGATCTATTTCCAACCTTCTTGCATTAAAAAAAAAATATTAAAATCAATTTTACTTAAAGCAATTCTGAAAGTTGAAACCTGTCAAACTGAAACTTCTGTAAAATGTCAAAACAGGAGGTTTTAACATTGTCAAAATGCTCTGCTCCAGTTTTTTTTCAAATAAAAGTTTATCAACATTAGCATGTTTATTTTTAAAACATTCTGATTTAGACAAAAATGACATTTTTCATTCCAAAACATTTCCAGCCAGAAATAATTTGAATGCAATAATTTGAATCAATCTGTTGATAGAGAATATGTCTATGCTATGCAGACATAGTGCTCGTGGTCTTCACCAAGGAAATAACCCCCATGTATGGGACCTAGGTCCCATTCTGTGTCTGACAACCATGGGAATGAGGTGGTAAGGATGTCTAAGGGGAAGCTCAAGCTATTGTTCCTGAGTCCACCGAAAACTCTGGAGCATGGTAGCAGAGGCACATTTAGGGCTGCCTCATTGCCTCATCTCTGACATTGATACACATGGAAATGGATGCTATAGACTAATTTCCATTAGCATCTTACAGTTAGAAGAGCACCCAATTCAAAATCCAGCCTTTCACTCGTAGGCTACTTTGCAATGTCCAAATGGAGGCGATGTAGTTATATACACAATGGGAATACTTTCTATATGCTATGACATTTTTGAGGTCATCTCTTCATGAACACATATTCCTGTGGTGTCCTACTCATTAAAAGAAGTACAGCTCTTTCTGTTCTGCCTCTAAAAATAACTGAAGTCACTAAACTGTATCGCTAATCGGAAACCATGCCAAAAATAAATAAATAAATTCATGCTTTACTGCATCTCCAAATTGTGTTTTTTTTCTGGAAGAGTATTCCTCTGTGTAATTCAAATTTGTGGGTGTTTTCTTAAATGACAATATTGAGTGATACCTGTGTATTCAACATTTATAAGCCATTAGGGATTTCACTCAAACAACTCTATTTTCCTTGGTCCCTTGACATGCTTTTCCTTGTTTTCCAGAAATATTGAAGGGCTTTAGTTCTCATCGCCTTTCCTTGACAGAGATGCCACAAGGTATCTATACATCTTGAAGGCTAACACAAAATCAATCTGTGTGATTATGCAATTTAGCTGCATTTGTGGCTCTAATTTATCTACTAGCATCTGTAAATTACTTTATTATAAAAAATTCAAAGGCTTTGCTGAAAGCCAAATTAGGCCTGGTAGCAACACAAAAACATTATCAACAAGGGAAATCTCTGAAAGCACCAGCAGACAACAAAACATCAAGTGAAGTGTAGAAAGGCATAAAATGTGATATAAATTCATTTAGTGCTGACTATTGTTGTTTTAGTTGTGCTCTGAGTAAAAGTACACTGCTGGTGATTTTGCCAAGTTGCCCTACAGGGAGCCAATTTATCTCCTTTCTTTTTTACCTGTTACTTTGGATCACTTCTTACTTAAATTCATGTTTGCCAACAAATTACAGTTTCCCAATTAAACTGGAGGAAAGTTGCTAGATCTTTGCTAAATAAAGATAAAAATTGCCCTTCCATGAAGAGGACTTGGTAGCTGAAAGACTTGAGTCTGCTAGGTTATAAACTGAGGGGCAGTGAACGTAAGGTTAAACATTTCTGCAAAGGAGCAGTGAGGAAAAAAACCAAAAATAAAAACCTTGTAGAAAACTAATGAACTTCAAACATCAAAGGCAAAACTATCCATTAAGAAGTCAGTAGCACAAACTGTACAGTATTTGTGATGTCAAATCTAATACTGAAGGAAGCACAAATTCTCAATGGAGACAAGACCAGTAGAGATTTCTCGCCAAGGCTTAGAGACTGCAAATATCCATCTCTTTGCCCTCCTGAGTTCTGCAAAAAAGAGCTTGTGTAACTACAGATTTTTTGTTAAACTAAAAGCCTTCTAAGAGCAAAAACTGCCACATATTTGAGTAAAAATAATCAGTAAATGCAACAATGTAACAAAATAAAAAAGTGTGTGTATGAGTGTGTGAATACATATAATATGTATAACTTTAACTAATGATTTAGTTATCTCAGTTTTAAAAAGTGTTATCTTTTAGTTTTGTTTTTTTTACAAAATGGCTTGGTTGTCTCTCTTTTTTTTTTTTTTTGTATTCCTTATCCAAATAGCTCAAGGAAACATCACCTAACAAAGGGCCAAAGTAATTTAAAAGTCCTGTCTGTAGTCAATAGGAACCCATCATTTAAGCAGGTAATAATAAAATAAGGAGCCATTGATTTTGTGTTACTGGCAGATTTTGATTATAAATCCAAAGGGCGACTGAACTGTGCTGTCTCTGTGGGTATAGCTATGTCACCTCTGACAACTCTGAGAGGCTCCTTCATGAAAATATTCTCTGCCTCCTTCCTCCCATTTCTTATCTACCAAATGCTTTAAAAAATGGAAAGTAACCTTCATTGGAGCATTGTTGGACACTCATTAAAAAGTATGACTGAGGTGACTTGAGCCTGAGGAAAGCCCTGGGCACACCTCAGCACATACCAAACAGTGGCTTCATTACATTTTCTTAGCATGTGTTACACTGAATATTTTTAAGTGCTTCCTTTTTAAGGCTCGTTGTTTGTAGATTAGACCTCAGTTGTGGTCCAGCGTATGTGTATGTGTATGTGAGTGCCATAAAGCAGGCTAGCTGCTCAGATCATATCTATCATTTTGACCACAGCAAATCATCACCCCTATTTTACTAACAGGGAGTTGTGACATATTGTCTGAGTCAATCATCATATTTCATTCAGAAAGCCTGTAGCAAAATCAGAGGCTGAATTAAGACTGTCTAATCCCTTCACCAGAAGATATCTATCTAATATCTTCACTGGAAGCCATATTTCCTGGAATTACTGTAGCCCCTATCTGATTTCCAACTGAGGCACACTCACTTGGTTTCCTTCTTGCTCATATAGTATAACTACTAATAGACCAGGATCTGTTATGAAGTCAACTGCAGTAAGCTTCAGAACACACAGTTCAGTGTGTACTTATATGGAGCACCAAAATACTTACTAATTAGTATTTTGAATCTGGAAACTACAAACTTGTCTACTCTACTACTTCATTGGCTAAGTGCAGCTGGTAAGTATAACAAACATAGGCTTCTATTTTATATACCATATTTTGAGAATATATAGGGTGTCAAAAAATTTATAACTTGTGCTCTCCCAAGTGTCAGTTCGGGGTAGAATTTACTGGACCAGCAGATGGTTAGTAAGTATATTACATTACATTAATTATTATAATACAATTAATTATATTAATTCACAGGTGCTATAAAGTATACAAATATTAAAGAAGCAGAATCAGGAACTTGGTGTCCCAAAGGTAAACTGAAAGTAGATGGTGGCTAGAGGAAAAGAGAATCTAGCTATTGAATATATTGTGCTTTAAAAAAAAAAGTAAAAGTTCTAACAAAGTTGTCTTATTGTTGTTAAAAAATGAAGATTGTCTCTGAATACACAACAGTTTACTCATAATCTTTCTGAAGGCCTGAGTCCATTTTGTTAATTGTATGTAAATTGGGAATATTCCTACCTGGGCTAAAAAAACAGAGAAGATCAGGTTTAAATGGCCACTTCTGAGAATTAAGAGATTCCTGAGACAGGAAAAGGAAAAGCCAAGAAACGTGTGTGGAAAGAAAATATGTCAAGGAGCGAAAAAAAGAAAGAATATGAACCCAGAAAAGAAGGAGACACTACTCAAATTGCGACATAATGGAACAGAAATTATGGAAAAGGAAATGCTATATCAAAATTGGAGACAGGTAAAGAAAGAAAGTGATGGGGCAGAAGGAAAAAATCACTAAAGACAAATGAGGAAAAATATAAGAAATGGAAAAATGGCGGACACTGAGGAATAAGAAAAAGTAAAGGAATAAGGAAAAAGTAAGAAAAGCTTTTAGGTTTGGTGGATATTTTTTTACTTATTCATGTTCAGTATATTTTATTGTATTCCCCTGGTAGAGATTTTAAACCCACATGGAGGGGCTGATGGAATATTTGCTTCTCTGGGGATTTAGAGGTGAACTATAAATATAAATTGGTGAAGAATTATAGGCCAAACATCTTAAGTAAGTAGGACAGGAGGGGCTCTCAGCACATCTGTAATTCTAACACATATTTTTTCACCTTTTCTGTAAATCCTGAAGTTCAGATAATACAAATCTTAGGGGTGGGGTTTTTTTTTTTTATTTTTTATTTTTTTTGCTTCTTCTGTGTGTATGTAGTAAGCTCTGTGCTGGAGATGTCACATCTACAGAGTCTCCTTCAAAGACACCAGTACAACAAAAGCCCCCTCTCTTGTACATTAAGTAGAAAGGAGTCTCTTGCCATGGAGCTATCCTGCTGGTTGATCTCCCCACTTAGAACAAATTGGGACAGCAGTGGCAAGAGCAAAAGCTTAGGGAACATTTGGAAACACTAGGATGAAATAAAAGCAAATGGGGGAAAATAAGGGAACTAACATGGGGTATCAAGGTCTGTTAGATCTTTGATGGAGACTGAATCTGGACCTACTGGAGTTAAGCATAGAAATCTCTACTACTGAAGTTAAAGGTGTATTAACTCAAGAATTTATTAATGTAGCCTGCCTATCAGTAAGAATTAGAAGTCACACATAGTATTAGAAGATATTGTCAAAATACATCCAATCTTTTTTTTACTCCTTACTCTCTCTTTGCATATTGGCTTTCTTCACTTTATGACACAGGGACAATTTCTTCTACTTACCTGTAATATACTGCCACAAAGAGGCTTCTAAGAGCTACTGTAGTCCAAATAGTAGAAAGTTATGCCATATTATGCAAATGGGGCTGGAATAAATGTTTTGTGACTTTTTTGAACAGAAAATTGTTACACGGTTGCCTCTGATCACAGAGGACTGGGCTCAGTTGAGCTGGGAGATATCATCTATTCCTATCTTGGGCTGCATGGGTATGTGAGTGTACTCTTCTTATATCCAGAGAGACTTGAATGAAAAATGATTGAAGAAAAAGCTTAAAAAGAATATTATTTCCTTTGCTGGAGAATTACAGACCTAATAGAGTGAAGTCATACATTGCTGTAATTTTTCACAGATTAAAAGAATTTAGAAGAGGCCTGTATATAAAAGCATTGCTTTAGACAATATTTTGGTGATATATTTGGCTTCCTGCTAAACAAATTACAACAAAGTTAATACCTAAGGCAAATCACACAAGAAAAAATGCTGATGTAAATGCTTCTAGCTTTAAAACTCCATAGGGGGTATTGCACAATGCAGTGGCTCAGACAGGTAACAACCAAAGAAGGTTGAGCTGGCTGAACCCCAAGTTATCATGTAAGTAGAGCTGATAGATTTATTATCAGGTGACAGCATCAGTGGTCCTGATGTCTCAGGGGAGATCTTCAGGTACACATGACAACAAAGGGAACTTATGAGGCTAATATCATATTGCTGGTTCATTTTAATGTAATGATAATTTTGAATTTCAGGAATATGTTGATGTTTGGTAGCTGTGATTATTGTTTTTGGCCAGGCAAGGAAAACCTGGGGAGAAATGCAAGAGATTCCTTCAAGAGATTCTGTGATAAACCTGGTGTATCTGTTTTTTATCTTGTCTTCTGGTTTGTTACAACACAGACAGTAAATGAAACTCCCTTCCCCTTTGCCCTACCCCACAGATTTCTCAATTACATTACATTGGTTCTGGAGTGACAGCAAATTTTGAAGAGGATTTGTTCTATAGATGGCTTGGGTGGATCTCAACAGATATGTTTAATGACCCACTATTCAAGATGGGAGAAAACTGAACATCAATGAGTTTTAACACTTGGGGCAGAATTCCTCTCAGAACATTTTAAGAGATTTTAGTGCCATTAAATCCAGACTTGAGTTCTAGCCTCATTCCAGAACACTAAACTAAACCCATTTCAAACTATCTCAAATTCAGTTACTTCACTGAATCTCTTTAATGCTTGCATTGGTGAGCTTTTTTATTCTTCCTTTTTTTGCTGAACTGTAATTGTTTTATATTCCAGAAGTCCCTTAATCTCTTACATTCTTGGCTCAAAATCATCTAGACACAAAAGAAAATCCTAGTCATACTGAGGGAGAATTGAGGGAAGAAGGTGGAGCCCTCCCTGGTGCCAGGACTTACAGTAACAGGTGATTACCCAAGGAGGAAAATGTCATTTTACCCTAAGATAAACAGACTTACATGTTGTTAAAATCAAAGATAATCTGTTCTCATTTCTTATTCCTTGGTGTAGGACTTTGCATTTATTAGGACAGACTTTTTCCTTGTTGCCTGCAGTCCCCACAGCCCTAATCTTACCAAGTCACTTTACAATTCAGTTCTATCCTCTTGCATTGCTGTACTTTCAGTTCTAATGAGGTCTGCAATTTCTCTTGTGTTCTAATTTACACCAAAGCAGCACCCATAAATACCAAAAACAGCCATGCAAAAGGCAGACAAAGTCTTGAAAGTGAGGGTGTTTCTATCTGGCTTTGGCTATTGATATAAAAGCACCTGTAAGTTCTAGGAGACTTTTGGAACGGGCTGCAATAGCACACTCAGGACTATGGGCACCATACCAGAAAGACAGAAGCAGCTCAGAAGTTACCCATGCTGCTTTGAGGACCACAGTTTAAGAATTACTAGGCACATCTACACATGCGTTAATGCACTGTAATTACAGTGCATTAAGTTTAGTACCTATAATAACAAGTGCTAACTTAATACGCCATAATCGGCACTACTATGCAGTAGCACTGGTGCAAGCTGTTTACATGACTCTAATGTGCAATAGGCTAATCCTGCCGTGCATCTTGCTTTAGTGTTTTGTGTAGATGCACCCACAGGTCTCAGAAATGTAAATAAAAAATATAAATGGTACTAGGAAATCAAGAAAAGAGTTGAGACTAATTTTGCCTTAGGTTCTGAATGCCCTTAATAACTAACACAACACTTTGATTTTATGACTTGGGCTACCTCAAACTCTTCTACAACACTTCTGGGGAAAGGTACAAGTATACAGCTAGTATTTTCACCTGGAGCTACAGCTACTTCCTCATTCAGTTGGCATCAGTTGCAAGTCAAGAGAGGTGTTCCCTGCATGCTGGTGCCTGCTATTGTTGCCATCTAATACAGTCCCATGAGGACGTCATTTTGAGTTGGAAGGAAGAGTAAGACTGTATAATTGTTATTGGATAAGGAGAGCTCTCAGCTGATAAGATTTTTTTTTGCTTAAATACACTGGTGCAATGCATATACCAAACGTTGCTTCAGACTATTAACACTCCTGCATAAAGTTGGAATTTAAGATGAACTCAGTGGCTGCGTCTAAATGAATATGGCCATGCAGGCTATGGTGCTGCAGACACATCTGCAACACTATGTCACACATTCAGCTGTTCTCTAGTTTAATCCTGTAACAGAACAGAAGCTCAGTGCACATAAACCAGTTTTAAAATGGCTGAAACTGGTTTAAGATAAATCTGGTTGAGTGTAGTTTCAGACTTAACTCTTTTGGGTCAAACTGGCTTATGAAACTTCTGTCCCATACCCCTTCCTCGTTCAAGTTGAATCAGAGTCCCCCAGCATCCCAGCAGGTTTTCCAGCCCTGGGCTAGTTTGTGTTGCCTGCTCCTGAGAGCATGGCTGGCCCTGCAACTCTGGTCCCTAGCTGGGGCAGTGAGGGGTGGCTGAGAAGGGGTTGTGGGGACAAGCTTGGCTGGGGATGAAGCCCAGTCTGTTGGGGGGGAGGGGCATCCCCCCAGCAAACCTCTGCTGGGTCCTGGGGCCAGATATGGGGTTAAACACCTCTTCCCCTGCTCAAACTTACTACTGGCTGCAACTACGGCCTACAAATCCCAGAGGCACTTGGAAATAGAAAGAGGAAGTGCTGAGCAACCCTGCAGAGTCCTGCTGCTGTAATTCTGGACTGCAAATCCTAGAGATCTTGGGGGTAGCAGAAAGAGGAAGTGAACACACAGCCACAAAGCCATGCTCTAGTGCCTCCTGGCTTGTGGCCTGAGCCACTGCAGGCATGTGGCTTCATTTCCTGAATCAAAGGTAAATGTCTGTTCACTTCTGTTTCAATTTAATCTGTGCAGTTTAGACTAACCTACAAACACTGAATCAATTCCGCCTCAGGCTTTTTGACTGTCTGTACCTAGCCTTAGTGCCTGGGGACACTAGCCCCTTGTGCCAGCTGGACTGCTGAAGCAGCCCTAACCTAGAGTGGCCCCTCTACCCACTGGAGTAGTCTGGCAGTGGGGGCTGCTGCCTGGCTTTGACCTGCTGCCACCTGTAACAACATCCACCCCCTTGGACCTATGACCCCATGGCTGTGCACCTACCATACCTGGATGGGAACCACACAGTCACCTGAACTGTAGCATGGACACAGCAGTAGGGCCAGCTGCACCTTTGGGCCAGCTGTCTGTGGGCTATGGCTGCACAGTTAGCCTTTGTGCTGCACTACTGTCATGATTTTTGGTGCCCCCACTTGACTGCCCAGGTGGCAATCTCCTAGATGATGTTCTCATTGTGGTGGCTCACTTGGAAATGTTGAAACACATCCTCTTGGCCCCAAATGACCAGGAGGTCAGACACCACATTTGCCCTCCAACTGGATCTTCAGCATCAGCCTGGGCAGGCTCCTCTGCCCAGATCCCATCATTTGTCTCGCCAGCAGGGATCCTAGTGTTCCATATTTAAAAAAATGCAAACTCTCTGATAAAAACCCCAAACGCTCTCATTAATATACCCCAAATCTGCATTCTTTCATGATTAAAATGAAACATCGCTATATAGAGATAGATCAGCTGGACAATGTTTTATTAATATATTTACAATTTTAAAGCAATTTGGAAGCCTACTAGTGTCTCTATCATCATAATAAAATTAATTCTAAATATCTTTATAGTTTGGCATTTGCTTTTATTATCATAAAAAAGGAGAGCTCTCCCTGCCCCCTTCACTCAGCAGGATGTAGCGATAGCTGCAGCTGGACTTGCAGCTGATTTGTGGCACTGAGCGGCAGTGATATAGTGCCCTGCCCCTGCCCATACCCTTGCCTCTCACTCCCAAACCATAGCCCTGCCAGTGCCTCCCACTCCTGACCTTTAGCCCCTACCTGCCCCCTACTCACTCCCTCCAGGCAGCAGCTCCCTCCCAGCACTAGGGCACAAGTCCAGTTTCAGCTGTCCCACCCACTGTTTTGCAGCTCTAAGGAGTGCCAGCCCCTGCTGTTCTGCTCCCTGCACCTGTGCCCAGTCCCCAGTGATTCCCATTCCTGGAAGGTCTTGACTGAGGCTCAGAGACTAGGGTGGGCATGCCTCTTCCCTTCCAGGCTGGCCACCCCCTCCACAGGCTGCTCTAGTGGAGCAGGGAGCCTCTGAGCCCATCTCTGGGGGCTGCTTCTACCTGAAGTGCTCCCTCATATCTCTCACACATGCATACCCACCCCTGCTGCCACCCCTGGCCCATCACATACACCCATAGACCCCACCACCACCTAAATCCCTGCTTTGCCCATCACCCACCCCTGCTGCCACTTCCACCCCTTCTGCCAGTGTATCATACCCCACAAGTTGTTCCAGGAACCAGAAGCCCCCCACCCCGGCACTGGTGTGAGCACAGGACAGGGCTACATTGTGATGGCTGGCCCTGCAGCCTCAGCTCCTGCCAGCAGGTCCCATTCCATCTGATGGCAGTGGGTGAGGGTGTGGGGTTTGTGGGAGGAGTTTGTATGTGGGCATGGAGGGTTTGGGTGTGGAGTTTCCTGTGTGGTGTGGGTGTGGGGTTTGTGGGTGGATTGTGGGAGAGGTTAATGAGGGTGGGTGTGGGGGGTTTGTGGGTATGGATGGATGTTAGGGGTTTCTGGATGAGTTTTGAGGAAGTTCATGGGGGGGCTGTGGCTATGGGGTTTGTGGGGTGGGTGTGGGTGAGTGAATAGGGGTCTTGGAAGGGCTGCCACACAGCAACCCCCCCCCAATCCACCCCACAACACAGGCTACACACAGTGCGTGGAGCTGGCCCGGCCTACTGGCATGTGCCTTGGACAGAACCAGGCTGTTTCTTACCTCCACATGGGGGCTCTGGCGGCAATGGGCCATGAGTGCCCCAATGTCCTACTGCTGGCTGCACAGCTGCCACTGGCAGCAGGGACTGTGTGGTATGGGGGGGGAACCCCCTCTCACACAGCACCACCCCCACACCCCCACACAGTCCCTACACATACATGCCATTGGATCAGGTGGGCTGTATGGATGCCCCTGACTTAGTCTCCCATCTGTTTGCAAGTGCCTCTTGCAGGTTGGAACTCTGCCAGCCTGCAGAGAGCTGTTTGCAAATGGGAAAACCTATGGTTTCCCCTTTAAAAGGGAAATTTTTCATTTTTCCCATGGGAAAAAGCCCACCCATGGGAAAAAGCTTAGTTGGATTGTCCATGGTCCCTGCTGCAGCCTCCAGTTTCTCCTGACTCTGTTGCTGGCCTGGAGTTGAGAATGGGACACAATGCCTCCAGGACACAGGCATAACTGGCCCCCAGGTATGACTGCAAGGCAGCTTGGCTGGTCCTGCAGCTTTGCCTGGGCCCAATTCAAACCCTGTCTGCCAGTCTTTGGAGGCTCTGGAGCAACCCAGGACAGAGCCTGGGCCCCAGCCAGCTCCGAGCCACTGTTGCTAGCCATGCCCTGCTTCTATTTCCTCCAGCACTCTGTGGGAATGGCAGGGATGTGCATTAGGCATCAAGACACTTTGACAGGGTGCTAGAGCATCTCCTTCAAGGACCCAGCCTCCAGTTGCTTCTGGGTATTCTCCAGGAGTGATTTATGTGCTGCTTTTTTCCAGCATTTTTTTTACCAGGCTTCCCTGGTATCAAACTTAAGAGTCTGCACTGCAAATATGCAGGATGGGGAACATTTTAGTTCATGACGTGCCTTCTGCAGCATCTCAAACTGCTTTGAGATGCTGTAACTGATGTGCTAGCTCATATGGACAATAGCCAGTGAGCACATCTACATGTTCAATTAATGCACTTCAGGTAATGCACATTAAATCTAGCACCTCTGTTTTGAGGTACTAGAAAAAATGATCACTAGCTTATTTTACTGTGCATTAGCTAACGTGTATTTTTAATGATGCTTAATGCTCATTAAAATAGGCTAATGCATGTTAAAGTGCACATGTAGATGCATTCAGTATCTCTAAGTTAAGATGAAAAAAAAAGATGTATTTGAAATTATAATAATGTTCTGAAACAGCAAGTGTTCATAGTCAGAATCTGCCTAAAGCTTTTCTATCTGCCTTGATTAAGGGTAATGTCTCATACTTCATAGAAAGGTTAAAGTCATTGGAAAAAAAATATCTAAAATTATAATTGAAGAATATTCAGTATAATTGAAGGTGCTAACAGGGATTAACTATATTGGACATATTTGAGTCTGAGAAACCATAAAATTTAAATTTGAGTGTTAAGATTTTTGAATTCATGCTAAGAATAAAGTATTTTCAGCTGTCTTCAGTTAATAGGACAGATTTATTACTTAATTAAGGCACCCGATAAGCCCCACTAGCTTACCTTTAGTGACTGGTATGATCCTTTCCAAATCAACACCACCAGCTCCAGATACTTTGGAAGAATCAGGGTTGTATCACTTGAAAAATTAGTAAAAAAAAAACAAAACAAAAAAACACTAACATCATTTTTGTTGGAAAACACAGATTTGTTTAAAAAATGTTGTTGTTTTTTAAATAGAAATCCCAGTTTGAAAAGCGAAAGGGTTTTCAGTTCCAGGATGAAGGAGAAGAGAAATGGGAAGAGACCCTACCTAACATAGCTAGATGCCCCTGTGCCACAGAAAGCCCAGTACAGGATGAATTATTGCCAAGAGACAGTCATAAATTGAACTACAGCTGCTTTTGCCAGATAAAATCAGTCTGATTATTTAGTGAAATTCTCTCAACATTTGAAAATATTTTGAAATTGTGATAATGTTAGGAATTGGTCTTTGTACAACTCCTGAAATATGATTGAGCTTTACAAAACTGCTATATTATTGAATATGTAGATGGATATGGAGTTAGCCATGATGTGGTCATTTGCCTCCTAAAATAGAGAATGTGGATAGCTATTAACATGAATAGCTCCTTTTCAAAAGGGAGAACTCTATAAAAAAGGGATGTCCACATCCTAGTTGGACTCGGTTTTGTCTGTCTTTTCAGCAGGGAGATAAGAATTGAAAGAGTGGGAATTTCCCCAGAAATGGCAACCAAGGGGTGGGCATGGCAAGAATGGTGTTTAGAAAGGAGGGACATCTTTCACTTGTGGGATCACACAAGGGAGACTATCAGCAGAACTCAGAGTGTTTTGAAGTTTTGGAGGAGAGACAATGACATGTAGGTGTGGCCTAGCCTTGGGGATTTGAAATTCTAAGAAGACATTGAGGCACTTTTATAGGTGCTCGGGGGGCAGAGGAGGTGGTGCTTGAATTAGATCGATTTATTGAGTCTGCTCTGATGTTCTAGAATTCCAGCATGTTGGAGAAGCCTTGCTGCTTGTGTATAGACACTCATAATAAATATCAAAGGATGCTCAAGAAGAGTGAAGAAACCAGGGCAGGGATTTGTACTGAGGTGTTTCTTATTTTGTCTGGACCTGTATATTTTTTGTTTTATCTAAACATCAACTTTTTATCCAGGTTGGTCAGGTTGGTCATTATGTACTTCAGCTATCAACTGTCTTTCTGAAGATGTAAAGTGTAAACCAGAGCATCCAGAAGGTGGGAGCTCTGGGAAAGAGTGTGCTGAAGCAGTTGAGGAACTGAACTGGTTCTCAGAGCCTCAGCAGTCGGAACCTGAGTCTCAGCTCTCAGCATGGAAGTCTCAAAAGATCGTTTGACCCTTGAGAATGTACCTAGAAGGGCAGGCTCTGCTCCGGCTTATTAAGCCAAAATCATATGGCTTCACCAAAAAGTTTCAAAACCAGTAGCTTGGTGAGTGTCCAAAGGTGAGAACGTTATCAGGGCCAGGAATTTAAGCATTCTGGTATTCAGTGAAAAATCTAACCAACTATTGGATGTGCAGTCAGTGACTGCATTTCAGATTGTCATATTTGTAGTTTAATCTGTATCATCTCATGTAATTTACCAGTGTATCACTGTAGACATTTGAACTTTTTGGTTTTTTTAATGTATGGAAGTCAGTTGATGGGTAGGCAATAAGCATATTGATGCATTAAGTAGTCAGTAGAACAAAAACCTTTGAACACATAATGCTTTTGTGAAGAGAGCTTAATTTAGAATATTTTATTTATGCTGATATAAATGATATTTGAATCATTCCCATGGATTGCATTTAACTGTACCAAATCAATTGTGCATTTTGATATAATTGCAAGGCTTAAGTAGTCTTTCTTGACCAAAAGTTGAGATTTTTATTTATAAAATAAAAGCAAAAATATTAAGGTTCTGTTCTCATGTTGGTCATAATTGATGCAAGAACATAGACATGAGTTAACAATATGGAAAAAAACCCAACCCTGCTCTGCTTGTTTCCAATTTTGAAAGTAAATATTCAGCAATGCTAGTATACAGTGGCCACACTCATGTGTATTTCTCATTGAAGAAAGCTTTTGTTCTGTCCTGTATCAATTCTGTGGTGGATTCTTGGTGTAAAATGATGTGTAGCTGTTTAAACTGTATTTGTGCAAATACCACTATCACAATCTGATCCTCAGAGATAAGCGGCACCATACCATTTCAGTATTATCAAATATCACTGGGAGAGGGCAGACTTAAAAATCCCAAGGCAGCACTGATAGTCATAAATATTTTATAAAGCAGATGCCTAATGGATATCTCTGATTTATTCTAAGCAATGGTGCTCTGGTTTTTTTTCCTCCTTTAGGGCAAAGTAAGTAATCAAGCATCAGTGTGAGATCATTTGGTTTTGCAAATCCTTCTTTCCAGCCAAACTGTACATAGAGCAGGATCGTATATACTAAACTTTAGCTCCATTTATTTTTAAATGTACTGAGTAAGCTGAGACCGAGGGCAAGCATTTTTTTCTCTTTAAAAAACATCTATCTAATTTCTGGAGCTTTAGTTATAATAGACAGAAAAATTAAGGACTTGTTAGAACTGGCAAGATTTTTCTGTTCCATCTCTTTTGTTATGTAACAAAAAACCTTATGTTTTACTGAAATAACTGTTGAGGAGGAATTCTTGCCTAGTAGAATTAGAAAATGTACTTTCTTTCCCAGGCTATGCAATTTGTTCGCTAAATGACCTTGAACTAACTTAAACTTCCATTGCTATACTTTGCTATCTCTAAAGAGAAAACAATTCTTATCTGTTTTTAATTACAAACAAAAAAACCCAGAAGATACAGGTGTAATTATTCATTATGAAAGATAAATGAAGGGTATGTTTTTTACTGTCTTTCAGTGTAGTGCTTCCATCTCCAGTTATGTGCATGTTTTTAATTCATCCATCAGAATAGCATGCGTGCTGCCATTACACGAAATGATACCAACCTTGACTATATCACTTCTATGTGTACTACTGTTTAGAAACAATACTATTTTGACTGTGAACAGTTAGGTGATCTAGCCACCTGATATCACTATAACTGGAGCAGATATCGATAGACAATACAGCGTCATAGATATTTTGCTACCTTTAATTCATCCTGCATTGAGACACGCACAGCTGCTTTCTCTAATATGTCTGTTTATCATAGTGCTATCTCATCAGAGCAAATACAAGACCTGTTGATACTAGGCTTGTGCAAAGTGGCAAGTATTCAAATTTGGATTCAGTTTCAACCAATTTTGAGGGACAATGATTCGATTCAGTGATTTGAGTCTCTGTCACAATTTGATTCAGAGATTCTACCATAGACTATAATGGGGAATCACTAAAACACATATAACTTCATCATTTTTTTGCCAATTCATCTAAAACCAGAAAGGATAGTAGCCCCTTCTGAGGGTATAATGCCTGCCAAGTTTCAAGGAGATAGGTGCAGGGGTTTCTGTGAAAGTGCCCCAGTGCTGGCCCCAGCCTCTCCTAACTCACCCAGGTAACTTGCTGCATGCTAAAGCACATGTGGCACAGGCATTCCCTGGGGACGAGAAATGGCAGTGTAAGGTGTGCCGCTGCTACTTGTCCCTGGGGATCCAAATGTCCGCACCACATGTGGACACAGTCAATGGGAGCAGCCTGGTAGAGGGCTGCTCCTACCCTGCTTTGCCTCTATGCAGCAGCTGGGAGGAGCTCCACGGTCCTCCTGGGTGCTAGCTTGGGGCTGGAAGGGCTGGGGCCCATATGCATGGGGCCAGGGCAGCAGTGGCAGCTGTCTCTTGGCTCTGTATACATTGGGAGAGGTCCTGATGTGCATATGGCCAGGAGAAAGCTGCTATTGTAGGCCTTTCCCACCCCATGCACATAGGGACAAGCCCTGTGCTGACCAGAGCTTCCCCATGCAGCCTGGGATTACCCAGGAACTGTCCCACTCTGAAGCAGATCTCAGCCAGCTCCAAACTGCATGGGGATTTCTCCATACAACCTGGAGGCAGCTGGGAACCATCCCATTCTGGGGCAGGTCCCAGCCAGCTTGGGGCTGCAAGGATAGTTCCTCACCCAGTCCAGGGCTGGCTGGGATGTAGTCCAGAATGGGACAGTTCCCAACCAGCCCTGGGCTGCACGGGGAACTCTCTACACAGCCCAGAACTGGCTGGGACCAGCCCCAAAATGGAACCGTTCTTGGCCAGTCCTGGGCTGGGCGGGAAAGCAGGGAACTCCCAAGTCCTGGCACTGCTTGGTTCCCAGTTCCTGTGGGGATCCAGGAGCTGAGTGGCACTGAGACAGGTGGGGTGCAGGGAGCTACCCCATCCCAGCACTGCCTGGCCCCCAGCTCCTGGGGGGAGCTGGATGCTGAGTATTGCCAGGACTAAGGGAGTTTCCTGTTTGCTGGAGCCTCCTAGTGTTCAGGTTGACCAGGAGCAAATTTGCTCCCAGCCAGCATCTACACATGTGCTACTGAACAGTATCTTCTTCATAGTTAGTTACTACCCATTAATGCAGGTAGTAAACTACTGCACGGTAGCCTAATTTACTGTATATAGAAGCTCTTCTTTAAAGATAGTGCTCTTAACATGAGCTAGAATTCACTGAATATTACTAAAGTTTTAGATTAATAGCTAGACATTTTAGGTAGAGCTGTTGTATATATGGATGCTACACCATCAGAAAGCAAAGTCTACCTTTGAAAAAACTCAAAGTATATCTGTGCATTTTGTTGTGACTTACACGTGAGTGATTTTTATAAGTTCATCCATGTAGATGTATTCAGTTTCCCTCTGAGGGAAATTGGTGCACAAAGTGCAACGGTCAGTTTATAATGTCAGATGAGGGCTATCAACAAGAGCAATATGTTATTTGAGAAAAAAAACAGCCTTGTGTTATTCAAGTCTTTGAACTTATGCAGATTTCTCAAAGAATATATATGCTTGGCAACCCTCTAATATTTCTAGGACTTCCTGGTTTGGTCAGAAAGTATGTTATCTTAGCATTTCTATTTTTGTGGGGTTTTGGGGGTTCTTTTTAGTATGTCTAATCCTAAGTACAAAGTTCACACAACTTAAGAGAAGTTTTTAATTAAAACCTTTCAAATCCTCAGTATTTGCATTTAGCTGAATTCATGTACTAAACTAATGTTTAGATTGTCTTTTGCTCTTTTTTCTTTTTTTTTTTTTTGGATACCAGTTCAATAGTTTGATTGAAATATCACCTTGGACCAAAATATTTTTCTTATAATTCTTTTTCTTAAAAAAATATTCAGACCATCTGGAGAAAAAACCCATAAAGAATAGATTTGCAGTGGGGGGAAAAATTCTTGGTCAGTGAAAGATTTGGGTTTAAATTTTAATCTTGAACTTTTATTCTAAAAAAATCCCTATATGGTGGTTTTACACAAAGACTTTTAACATGTATTAATTTTATTAATAGAGGCATAACTTGTTAACACAATGTTTTTATAAAAGTAATTTACTTAAAATATTTATTTTCACTTGAGGAAAACTCTGGAATGTACTCTTTTATACTATAAAGTACAAACTTTGTTGAATAAGATTCTTAAGAAAAATCAACACTCAAAAGATACTGAAAGCTACTATTTTCACTGCTTTGGACAAAGTCAACTACTGAGGGAGAAGGCGACATTGAAATTCCTCTGTGACTTTTTTTGTTAAACTTCATTAAAGTGGATGAAATGAGATCAATTTCAGAAGAGTGATGGAGCAGTAATGAAGAGAGGCCCAGTGCTATTGAAAACCTCACACATCTGATGTTTTTATTCTGAGGCCCATTTCATGGGAACATAGTTACTCCTTAGTTGCTGTTCTCTGTGTAATTATCACCTTCACTGCTGAGGACAGGCAGCGCATCATTTAATCACTCCATCAGCAAAGTCCTTGCCTGTGTCATCCGAAAGCAGGTGCTACTGTAAAAAAGGAAAGGAAAGGAAAGGGCACAGGAGAATTTTGCAATACCAGGAAGCACAGTATCAAAAGCTCTTGTATTTGTTCTCAGATAAGACAACAATATGATAAACAGACATATTAGAGAAAGCAGCTGGGTGTCACTCAACACAGAATGAATTCAACCCTGGTTCATTCAAAATTTTCAGATAAGGTTATAGACTCAAAATCCTATTAATCCTTTATCTGATGTAGCCTATTCATCTGTTGTTTATTTAAAGCAGTGGTTCTCAACTTTTTTAGACTCAGGGCACCCCTTGTTAGACTTAAAGCACCCCTCAGAAAACGTTGTCTCTTAGCTTTCACTCATTTTTTGACTATGGAAAAATAGCAGGACAATTCTTTTGTTGAACTCAAAAACACTGCAACAGGTCAGAATGTTTTTGGCACTATGGATTCCTGTTTGAAATCTCTGGCTTTGTTCTGTGAGTCGTGTGTAGGTGTTTGCACATCTAGCAGTGTTAATATTGCACTGTACCCTTAAAAGTATCTTGTGGCGCCCTGGCTGAGCTTACAAGAGGGATCATGGTAGGGATCTGGATTGGGAGCCAAAAGACTTTGTTTTATGTATCACTGTCACTGACCTGCTGATCTGGTTCAGTCACTTCACTTCTTGCACTGATCACTACTCTTAGTCTTGGTTGTTTACTTGTAAGCTTTCTAGTACAGGGACTGGCTCTCACTGTTACTATAGACTAACAGTGTGGAGCTTCAGTATGCTACCAGTATACAAATATATATGAAATGAAAAGCCAGCATAATCTAAGTTATTTTATTATAACATCTTACATTCTTTTTTTGGTAATATTATCCAGCTATTTGGGAATACATACATATATATATATATATACACCAATATAGATAAAGACTCTGATAACAAGATAAGTTATGTGGTTATTTCCTCATCTCATTGAATGCCCACCCAAGCATGAACCTTAAATGAGGGTTCTTTGAACAGAAATTTTGCAATAGCATATAAATTAGACAGATTTACTAACTAGTTTCTGTTCTCTTGAATTGCAATATTCCTTCCTAGAGAAAATTCCTGACTAGCTACAGTATTAGAATTGTAACTGCTGCTAATGCTTTATTTTTAATTTAGAATAGTAACTATTAGAATTCGATAAACTTGCTTATGGTTAAGGTTAACCACGACTTAGTCTCCATACCCGATAAAGGACCCATAGCATCATGGGATGTAACAGAAGGACATTTTCACATAAATTATTCGGGTTTTTTTAAAACCATTCCAGTTCTGCAAATGTTTGCAAGTTCATGAAAACAGGCAAATCCATACTATTCAAAGCATTTCACAAACCTCCACACAGAGTCATTAGGAACAGGTTATATCCAAAGGCACAATTTCAGACCTCAGTACATATCAAGCTAATTTGATATGGCAAAACTTGTGATCCCAAATGGTCATGCAAATCTGCATTTTTGACAGAAAAAGATAGAAATAGTAGATGACTCAAATATTGTACATATTTTTTATTGTACTTAGATATAAAGGTATCTTTTAAAGTGTAATATTGGGTACTCAATGGAAGGTACCTGGTCTTGGGTTATTTTCAAAAAGTCTTTAAAATAGGAGGTCTTTCAGATACAGTTTAACAGCTGTTACATTTAAGGGCTAGGGACAAACATTACACATAAACTGGTTTAAGTGATCAGAAACTTGTTTAAACCTTTAGCAGAACAGATGTTCGGTACACATAAACCAGTTTTAAAATGTCTGAAACCGGTTTGGGGTAAATCTGGTTGAATGTAGTATCAGACCTAACTGATTTGAGTCAAACCAGTTTATGCAATGTCTGTCCCAGATCCCTTGCTGGTTTAAGTTAAATCAGGCACCCCCAGCATCCTGGCATGCCTTCTGGGCTGGGCAGGGCTCTTTGTTCCACAGCAAATCTGGCTCTTCCTTTCTGCTCCCTGGCTGGAACTTGGCACAGACTGCAGACGTCCCTACTCCCCCACTCCCCTCCTCATCCCCTCTGCCTTACAGACACCTCTCAGCATTAGCCAGCAGACCACCTGCTGGCTAAGGTCCATGCTGTGGGAAATGGGACAAAGGGAGAATCAACAGGTAGCTGGTAATGCCCCTCTGTTGTTTTCTTTATGAGGTGATAAACACTGAGTTAGGGGTGATAAACACCGTTATCAATTCTTTGCTGGGCTGGTCAGAAGTGGGGGGAACCCTTCCCCAATCAGAGCATCCTGCCAGGGCCTAGCCACACACCTCTCAGCTCAGCATTGTACAAGGGAAGGGAGAGCTGCTCTCGGGCACCTTGACTTCTAGCTTGAGCCACTGTAGGCACGTCACTGCTTGTCTGGGATGTCTGTGCAGTTACAAACTGATTTACCTTAGCCAGGTTAGACTAACCTGCATATTGAAACAATTCAGGTTCAAGCTTTTTGAATGTCTCTCCCTAGCCAAGACATGATTAACAGGTTAATCACACATACCATGTTCTCCCACTGGTGGACTCCCCAGTAATGTAACCAGGCTTCCAGATACAGAAGCACCTGGTTTGATCCACCAGCTGGGAGCTTCAATCAGCTGATGGTACTCCCAGATGCAGGAGCACTTTGGTGCACTCCCCTGGCAGGGAGCGAAATTTGCTATTTGCCACTACAGGGGGTGCCCAGGATCAGCAAAATGGCACAATGTGATCTGATAAGGGATTTCACAATTGTGCCTCCTGCCATGCACATGACATGTGGCCTGGCTGGAAGTGTGATTGTTGGGATCCCACAATGCCTTTACTTTAATGGGACCTTAGGGCTTAGACAGATATAAACTTTGTCCCATCTTGTCAACTATTTTTACATGACACAATGAAACTGGCCACATGTTCGTCATTTTCATACTTTCTTTTTCACTAAGAAATGTCCCGTCTGCCACAAAAATGGTGGATCAACATTAAAGGTTTGTTTTTTTTTCCAAACAGCAACTTCTTTCTCTGGGTCAAATTTAACAGGTGGTCAGGTCTAAGACCCCTACTATCCCACGGTACTCTGCATTCCTTCCGACCCCCAACTCCAAGGTGGAGGGAGGGAGAGAGAACAGCTGGCTTCCTGACAGCCTGCTCAGCAGGGAGCTCCTGGAACCAGCTTTCAGGTTGCTCTGTTCCAGTTGCTGGTTGGCAGCAACATGACAGGGCTGCAGTGGTGACAGGAACTTTCTGGCAGCACCAGTCTCTGATCTTGGATCATTGCAGGGGGCTCCAGTGGCTGTCTGCCTGTGACCCCTTTAAAGTTCCCCACCCTCAGACATCTTGAGCTCAGAGTCACTGATAGTCGCAGATAGGTGTTGTCCTTGGGGTGCCTGTGATTGGGGAGCTTTAAAGGGCTTGCAGGTGGCACAAAATGGGAGTCCTGTGAGTTGGGAACATCAAAGGGCTCGCAACTGAAAAGTTCCCAATTTGCAGTTAGCCAGAGAGACTGCCCTCCACTATAGTCGTCTCTGGACTCAATCAGCTGTTGCAAGGGCAGCAAAGACTGATCAGGCAAGCCTGGCTGTGAACCCGTTCTGTTCACTGACAGGCTCCCCTGGGGTTGGGCAGAACTAAGGAGCAGCCCCCTATCACCTTCTGGCACAATTATCTGCCTTTCTGTAAAATGTTGTGTACCACCAAGAGGGTTGTATTGCATATGTGCCCATCCTTAGCGCTGTATTTTTGTACTGCTGCAAACTTCGTAGCACTACAGAAATAATGCTGGACAAAGGCCTTAAATATTTCCTTATATCTCAATTCTTATTTTCTGCATGCCAGTGCAATATCTAAGCAGCAAATACAATGTGGTATCAAGACTTTGATTCCTCTACTACAGGAAAAAAAAAAAACTTTGGTGATATCCTGTCACCACTGAACTTCAGGCAATTTTTTGCCACTGACTTCAGACAAAAGAGCTGGCCCAGTTCACTGTGATTAATAGAATAGTAGCTTTTCCAGAGAATGGAAATTAACCTTCATTAACGGATTATTAGGGCAATGCTTTTCAGACTCTCACAAGCATAAAATAAATCGGGTTTTTTGGAAAAAAAAAATAATAATAATAAGCCAAGGAGGGAAGAAAGTACAGAACTATAATGAAAGGGGTAAAAGTAACTTGATATTACTTCCCCAGAAAATATATTGCAATAAGAATTGGAAATATCAAACCAGAATGATAGAAGGTATTAAAGGATAAGTGTTATGACATTTTCCACTTATGGCATTTATCTGTCCTATGTCTCAGATCTCAAAGTCTTGTTTTTCTAGATGACAAAATACCATTGTTCTTATTTCAGTGATTAAAGTGCAGCAATACTTCTGATGACAAGAACGTGAAGAGATGTGTTATATCTTCCATTGTATACAAACATGGAAATAGCAATATTCCTTAGATGAAAAAAATACAATGAGAGTAGAATATGCTGACTGTTGTAGACCTATTTAAATAAAGGTCACTGCTAAAAGAGCAGTCATCTTGAATTCCAACAAATGCAGCAGAAAGTACATACTGGCGGTTCTAGGAAGTCTACTGGGGCTAAATCACATTCACATGATTGGATTAGATGTTTGCTTATTTGTGATACACAATGCACATTCATTAGGGAAGATGGGTACATGATATTTTTCATTGGAATAAATCTAATTCATCCACTAGACAAGCATATAAACAAATATGTAGAATGTGATTTTTCTACTAATACTCATTCATCAAACATTTTCTCCAATTAATTTGGCCTAACGGATCATCGTGACTTATGATTATTAGGTTTCTCCCTGACAAGCTAAAAAAAAATTTAACTGGTTCCTTTAGCACATTATATTTGGGTGACCCTTTATATACAGGTAGGGTACTCCAGAAGTAACTGAGTCCTAGTGAAGTCTGCCTGCAAAAATCACTTTGCAAATCAGGGTCTCATGCAGCATCCAGAATATCTAAGCATTGTACTAAAAAACTACACAGAGCTCAAAACCAACTTACATAAGCTTGTCCTCCATAAAAACTGGAACTTGTTAAACAAAGAAAAAAATAGAAGAAATTAGAAAATTTGTCCTGCAATTTTAATACCTTCTAGGATATTTCCCTTTTCTTTCTTATGGAATGGGGGAAGGGATGAAGTTGGTGAATAACTGGAAAATGTTGAAAAAAATCATGAAAAATGCTGGTTTTGGAAGGGAACTGTTCTTTCTTTCTTAGACATTTGATCCAAGTATGATTTGACCAAAAGCATTCATGTGAACAGAACCAAAAATCAGGTCATAATACAATGATCAATTGATAAATTGATAACCTGACAGTGTGGTTTGAAACTTTCCAGGAGTGGGTAGCGATGAACAGTTAGCAGATTTCAAAGGCAATAGGCGTCACACTGAGAAATATATTTCACTGCTTCAGATAAACCCTAAGAGACCTCAGTGGAATATCTGAAAGAAAGTTGCTTATTAAATTAGGTCCAAGATCATATCTTTTTCTATTATAGTAGCATTTTAAATGTAGTAGGCACAGTGCAGATGTACAAGAAGTTGCAATTTATGCCCCAGAGGACATACACACTCTTACTAACACCTTTATTTGCACTTGGAGTTCAATAGGTAGAGTAGAGAATAGAGAGCATTAGTGTCATGGCCCCTCTGACATACTACATTCACTAGATACATTGTTGTGGTGAGTACTGGGTGATATTACAGAAGCTTCATAAGGGTTATTCTTCGTAAAATAAACATGCCTCAGTCTATTTCAAAGTCAATGGGCATTTATGATGATGCAACTTTCTATGTAACATTTTTTCAGATCAGAGCTCTCATTAAAATTGGATTTTAAATCTTTTGCACCTACTGGATTTTCATGAATATTACGAGGCTGCTATTCATGCTGCATTTCAAATTCCAGCACTTGAACTCAACTTGAGAACAGGGTGAAAATCAAAGGGTTGAAAAGAGATTTTTTATTTTATTCCGCAGTTGACTGAAGAAACTAGAGTAGCTCTTGTCTTATTTTTTTCAAGGGCCTGAGCATTGGAGTTTTTATGCAACCCACTTCCAAGGTCCTAAAGCAAAAGTTCATGTGAGAGTCTAGTAGGAAATAAGGTATCTGCTACTATGCCTGTAAAGAACAGTATTCTGATTTGAAGTGAGAATGGACTTTATTTACTCATTTAATTTTCCACATTCTTTAGGTCTTGCTGATGGATGACGTTGAGTATTATGTTGTTTTGGTGGCTTAAATTCAGTTCTGTAGAAACAATCTCCTTTTATATTAAAGCTGAATTGGCAGCAATGTTGGTATTGTAGCATTTTCTTGTAGCGCGAGTTTGTATCAGTTTGTTTGACTTAACATTTTTGTTACCTTCCATTAGAGCCCTGGTGTGGTACCAATACTGCCACCGATAGCTAATCAGTGGCAGGCAGCAGCTGCACTGGGGTCCATTCCAACTCCAATGCAGTCAACCCATTCATTTTAAAGCATGATGGAAACCAGCCACAGATTATTACATATTTTGTGTGTAATAATCCTACAGTTGGCTTTGCTTTTTGTTGTGCCAGTAATCTTATTAACATGTGGTCAGGTTACACTTTAAATTGAGTTTAACTGGTTACCTGAGTCGCAGGTGTAATGTCTGTCAAGGGCCTAAGCATGCTGACTGGTGCCAGCCACATCAGCTTCATCCTGTAAGACTGCTTTTTGTGTCTCTCTCAAATATCCTTAAAAGTAAGAAGAGGATGTAACTGCCTCTAAAGTAATTGTCCCCTACTTTTGCTGGCCCCAAGGAGGGGAATGTTGCCCCCAAATCATGGATTTTAGACAACTGGTCTTAAACAAGACTCCTGAGATGCATGGAAGAGCTCTACATTTGATCTTGTAAAGCATGGACAGCTTTCACATCTTCCGGTGAAGAGTGTATGTATGCAGAATTTGAGAATATCAGGCCAACATTTTTGATGAGGACTCAGATCTTCAAGAGAAAGGTTGACATTGGGTGAAGGCCCAGAATTAGAAGGCTGCCTCAATAAGTCTTGAGTATAAATTTAGGTTAAAATATAGTTCTTCAAAAATACTTTTTTATTTCTTATCCAGCAGTTCTATCACATTTGAAAGTAAGACTACTGGTAACATAAAGATAATTTAGTTATATTTTCTAAGTGACTATTATATATAACTTTTGCCACTTTCCTACACAATTTTGAAATTACATTATTTTTCTTTGATTATCATTCTCTTTAGGCTTGGTTTGTTTAGGCATATGAGGAGGAAGAGGCGGCATTTAGGCTTTTATTTCGCCATTCAGCCAGGCAGCACAGAAGAGGAAATGATTATTTTTTAACTGAATGCACTGGTAGCAATGTACCAAAATACCCCAAATTATTTTTATTTTTCAAACTTTCCAGGGGAGCAAAATGCAGAGTTTTTAGCACACATATTAACAGCACCAATTATACATATGACTGCTGCTCTTCTCCATCTCTGTGTAGTTTGGCAGATGCATTTTTCTTTCTCAATGCTATTTTGCTCAGAGTGTGAAATCCAATAAAAATGAGACTGCGACACATCACCAATAAAATATTTTTTCCAGCGTTTTTTTTTAAATGTTTCCCATAGGGTCTGTCAAGTTTATTAATTCTAGTTCTGTACATATATAAGTTCTGCAACTGGCTTCTGGATCCATTTTAGGTCTACTCACAATTTGTTAGGGTTTGTTCAGTCATGCTTGTGTTTCTTGTATATTCATTTTTCTATGGGTTCTCCCTCCATTTCCTGTTAGCTTCTTCCAGCAAACAGAAGTAATTTAAGAAAGGGCATGTCCTTATTCTGCCTCCCTTTCTCCATACCCACTAGTTAACAGAGTAGCAAGAGCTTTAGAGCAAGCTGCTTAATGGTTTTCTCTCTCTGTCACAAACTTATTTTATTTCACTGCCCTTTACACTTCCACTGGATATAAAGTGCCATAAGCAGAGTCAATAAGTAATGGAGAAGATGAAAGGTCAGTAATTATGAGGAACACATACATAAAGGATGATAAAAACTGTCTCCTTTGATGGATGAAGATGAGTTTAATGTCTGGTCTCGATGATGCAATGCTGAACACTATTCACCCTGGTCTTCACTGACCAGTTAGTCATAGTCAGTGTCGTATCTGCTAATTGCCTCTGTGTAATTCTGTTAGAACATGACATGATTCTGGAGTATAGATATGGACTATTAGGTTGTAGTAGAGTGAGGATTCCTTTCTCCCTGGACCTAAAACCTGAGCTGGCTATTTGGTGGATGACTTGACCCTAAGTGAATGTTGATGCATTTTTTGTCTTCACTTATCCTTGTAGGTCTGATATTACCTTGGTTTCATTATATTTTACATCAGAAATTATCATTAAATTAAGGATGTATAAATCATTTTTTTGTTTTTGATAAAATAAATATGATTCTGCTCCTTGTTTTGAGCCATTCGAGTGTCTGTCTTCCTTGAGTCATTCAGTCATTTGGGCTTCTTTCCTACTGTTGGACATTTCATTCCACTATCTCCCTAAAGTGGGTCAGTCTAAACTTCAGAAAGAGCTTTCCTTCAATGCACTTTTAAATCACAGGAATTGCATCTAGTTGCATTTGTTATCCAAACATAACTGACTATTATTTGCTCATGAAAATATGTGAATATATTTATTTAACTGGTAGATAAATCAGTGGACGGATCTAAATAGTAGTCATTAAATACCATCTTAATTAACATTATACTAGTGTAAAATTAAATAGCTGTGTTCATTTTATAGTAATCAAATCCTTACTGAAGACATTTAATTTAATGTGTTACCAAAAATTGTTTGCTAAGAAAATCCTACTGAGACTTACTATCGCATTTTCAACCTTATCCTGGGGCACAGTCAGTTAGTTAAAATTTAGATCTTTCATTAAGGAATATGAAATATCGAGCAATTTTACATGATATTACACAATTGCATATATGTTTGAATCTAACAATATAACTATTTACTTTTTTAAAACCAGCCCAGTGGTGGATTTACTGTGAAACAAAATGTGCAGAGGCATGGGGCCTCCAATGACAGGTGGTCCCGCTGCCGCTACCAGACAGCATCCTGCATTATGTTTGTTGCCCTCCCTCCCACCCAGCAGGTTGTGGGTTTCTTCAGCCATTCTGGCTGGAAATCACAGCCACCACCCCTTCCCCACAGCTGGTGTGCTGCACTAATTCCCCCGTGGACATGGAATGAGGTGGGAGGTAGGGCCCTGCACCCTGCTTGGATCACAGGCCCTACTAACTGTAAATCCATCACTGAACTAGCCATTGCATCAAACATTTAAAGATATTTGAATAAGTCATTTCAATCTGATAGTCTGGCGTTTGCAAAGATTATTTTCCCTATTTCCATTTTAATTATATGGTAATACAAATTGTAAGTCATCAGGCAATTTGTATGCACAGTTTCATGCGGCCAGTTAAAAAAAAATGGGGCATCTTTGTGTTTAAGTATTTGCCATGAATGTTCTAACACTATCTGATGACCAAGGTAGTAAATGTTTTTAGAACTTTGACAATTATCTACCATTAATATCATCACCCAGAGTAAAAGCATATAATTTATTAAAGGGCCAGATGTGAGACTTAACTGTATTAATTTGATAGACCCTGATAGTCCCACAGCTGTGCTCTGAAGATCTCAACTAGAATAAGGGAATTTCTTCTCTTCATTTACCATAAATATTTTTAACTTGAATTCCTTAGGAAGAGTATGGCTTTGTGAGTGTGTCTGTGTGTGTGTGTATAAACAAAAGTACACTTAGAATGGCTTCAAGAAGAGGGGTAGATATTGCTGAGGACCATGCAGTAGTTGTTATACTGTAACTGTTATATGTACATATTTTTGTTGCAATGTAAGTATACTGCTCTAACTTTAACACTTCTTAATCCAGGCTTGGGTAACTTAGCTCACTTGTATCATTATAGTTCATGAACACATTATTTTAACTCCAATGAGCTCTGAAAGATGAGTGCTGATCAGATGTTTGCTGCTCTCAGCCTTGCAGACCCATCAGAGTAAAAAGCTCTGATGGGCCCCCAAGGCTAGGAAGCATGATCAGCTCACAGTCTGAGCTTCGGGGGCACATCAGAGCCTTTGACTCTGATATGCCCCTTTGTCTGTAGTGGCAAATCAGGGCTCCCAGCCTTTGGTGCTCTGCTGGAGTCGAGGGTTCCACAGTGTCCCCATCAAGCAGCAGCTAATTGCAGTTCCCAGGTTTGGGGATTAATGGTGCTTCTTGATCAGCTGATGGGGATCACAGCTGTGGGAGCTTTCTACTTGCCAGTTCAAGGATTCAAGGATTCTGATCCCAGGCTCCTGCACCAGCAACATAAGAGTGATGGGATGTGCAACCCCAGAACCACACCTCCTGCTATGCATGTGGGGCATGTCAGGGAGTGTGATTGTGGGAATCATGCATCAAACCCCCATTTTGCCTTTAATTGCATGTTTCCTGGGTAAATGTATCTCCATAGCCTAAATAATGGCTACTGCCCCAGGTTATTTAAAAGGGACTGTGGTTGCTGTCCTCAGTGCTGAATTCTAGGTAGTCTTTGCATGTTAGGCATTAGGCATTGCCTGTAGACCAATATGGCTACAACCAGCATCTCTGAAACATGGCATATAATGCATTTAGCTGTTTTTGAAATGGAAACTGCATCATTTTCCATAACGGAAGCACACTACCTTGGAATCTGAAAACTAACACTCTGGCTCCTGCCTATTGTTCCAGTGAGATCTGCATGTTTATAGAGCAAAAAGGTTCCTCAATACAAGAGAAATTTGTTGCCTAGGAAAACATTCCATCACCCCATACTTCTGTGAAATATGAAATGTCATAACCAGAAGGAAACATAATTCAACATCCTGCTTGACACCAGATGACATTGAGGTAAATAGCTTATTCCAACTTTTATTTGAGCCTAATTTACACAAAATGAACTATTCCAACCAGGAGATCTTACAACACCTTCAGATGTCCTTTGAAATAAGAATTTTTATTTCCACCTAGAAGAAATTTTACAATCTTTGCATTCTCCTATGCCTGCGGAAGGGTGAGTATACCCAAAGGCTTGCAAGTAAAGATTTTTTTTTGCAAATATACAGTTGGTCTAGTAAAAGATATCACCTCTGCCATGAATGCTGAGGCTTTAGACAACACACTTGCTAGTTTCTGGATCCAAATGGGGCTTAAGTGGCAAATGGCTTACACAATGCTCAGAGTAGTGCAATTCTGGGCATATTCAAAGGCTTAACATAAAGTCTCTAGGGACAATTTTGGTAAAAAGGAAGGAATATTATGAAGATTAAGTGGCTCCAAAATTAGGCAATTGCTCAGCAGAGGAGGCTTGCTTCACACTTTTGGAGTTAGGCACCTATTGTCCACTTCTGCCTCTGAAAATATTCAGAAGGCTTGCTGTACAAGCAAATTTCTTCCTATATACTATTTTTTTCATCCTATATTTTTTATTTCCCTTTGTATGGTATTCTGTAATTTATCATTCCTTTTATGATTTTTATTACTTAAATTTTATAGAAGTAATCAAATAAGACACTAATTTCAGCAAAGGTTAACATTCTTACCAACTCATGCTGAAAAGATCATCAGTCAAAAACAATCTAATCAATTCTAAAGTTTAAGGGGTCTTTTTACATGTTACAAAATGTCTTTGATGATTAATTCTTTCACTCTATTCTTGTAGGAAGTAATTTTTAATGCTTTATTGCATTATCTCCTCACTGATTGCTTGCTTATTCCTTTTCTTACTTTGTAGATGTTCTTGATTTTGAGACTTGTTCAAAACATTTAACAGACATATTATTTGAAGTTAGATACATTAGCAATATGGCTCTGCTAATCCTAATATATAACTACTTGTTCTTGTTCTGACTTAGGTATGAAATATATGATAAAAGAATGCTATGTTTTGGTGATAGCCCAAGCAGAAATGAAATAACAGTGTTCTATTCTTTTTCTAATGTTTGTTAAAGTACTGAAAAACTGTCATTTTAATTTTGCAGCAGAGAACAAAACAACTACAGTTGTGTTTGCTTCTTTGAAGGGAATGGGAAAGTTTGAATTGAATGATCAAAAATGGATTTTTTTATTATAAGAAAAGCCAAAACTAGTATGTTCTCCACTATATTCCCTAGGATGTTGTTGACCTTGGTTTTGACTTATTTCTAGCAAGCCTTAAACCTTCATCAAACCTGAGTTGAAGATTAGATAACAGTTCATTGCCCAACATGCAAACTCAGATAGGGAAACAAGATTTTAGAAGCCTATATAATTTTTCTTGAAATTTTTGAAACCCAGTGTGATAAAATTAGCCTCCCAGCTATTTAACATTTCAATACTTTTTGCCTCTGAGATTTTATTTATCTGTGAAACTATGAGAGATATTATTGATATGGATTTGTATGATAACTAGACTATCCTGTCCAGATATTTTTCCAAAAAAAGACCAGTCCCTGCAAGTATTACATTATTGTGATTAAATCTATGACTTTTCATGTTTCAGGGCGTCTCAAGTGCTTTTTAAGTATAAAAGCATCAATTGCAAAATATACACTTCTGTGAGTAACTGCAAGAACATTCTTAAACAAGAAAACAAATAGGAATATTAGTTTGAATAAATCAGTGGATATTTAATGAAATTAGATTATATTCTGAGCGTCATCATCTTAGTACCAGTTGTTCTATATTTATGCATCCATCCAAATGCAGATATTTGTGCATACACAGGTATTCTATTTTTCACATACTCATCTTCAGCATTCTTTGGCACTAATAAATGTAAACAGATATTGTGGAAATGCAAATTAGATTGTGAGTTATTATTTTTCCATACATTATTATGGAATATTGAATAGTTGACATGCAAACAGAAAATAATAGAAGATTCATGATATTCATTAAATTAAATCAAGGCAAGCAGGCATTCCCAGACGTCCTTGGTGAGCCAGAGGGGCTTTCAGGCACTCTTGCCTCCCTTGCATCTTGTTGGGATGGACTCCCCTTGGGCCCTGAGTATCGTTTCCTTAAGGAACAACCACTCATCCTGGACACTGAGTTCCCCTGCCCTCAAGGACCCCAGCGCCTCCCCCACTAGTCTCCCCAGCTTGTTGAAGTTGGCCCTCCTAAAGTCTAGGGCTACCGTCTTGCTGCAGGCCGTTGACACCCTGCGCTGGAAGGTGAATTCCAGCAAGCAATGATCGCTATCGCTCAGGTGGTCAAGAACCTGGAGGCCGCTTACCAGGTCATCGCCTGTGGCCAGGACCAGGTCCAACAGGGCGTTTCCTCTGGTAGGACCGTGCACCTCCTGGATTAAGTGGAGGTCCTGTATCTCAGCTAGGAACCTCCTGGAACGGTCCATCCTGGCTGACTGTTCCTCCCAGCAGACGTCCGGGTAATTAAAATCACCCATGACAACTACATCCCTTGCCTTAAGTGCCTCTGCAAGTTGACCCAAAAATTCCCGGTCCAGCTCCTCCCCAAGATGAACATGGGCCAACAATGTGAGGTCACAGTTGGCAGGGCTAACCGGACCTTGTCATGCATCCACAGG
>NW_017728931.1:86042140-86047074 GCF_001723895.1 Crocodylus porosus | reverse complement strand
TTAGGGCGGCTAGGAGCTGGAACCAACTTCCTACAGAAGTGGTGCTGGCTCCTACCCTGGGGATCTTTAAGAAGAGGCTTGATGACTACCTGGCTGGACTCATTTGAGTCCAGTCTTTTCTCCTGCCCAGGCGGGGGGGTCGGACTTGAAGATCTACAAAGTCCCTTCCGAACCTACTTCTATGATTCTATGATTCTATGAAATCAAGTAATACAGGAGCGGCTGTATTCATTAAGATTAGAGTAGTCACAATATTGTAGTTTTGAATATAGTAACTAGCCACAATTTTTACTTTTCTACTATTGAGTAGTGATGAATTAACAAAAAGGAATACTGTAAACATAGGGATTTCCCAAATAGAGAAACAACAAAAGATATATAGATGGATACCACATAACTCCAATATGGTATGTTATGCTGAATATTTCTGATAGATTGTTGATCAGTGTTAAAATGTATATTTTAACCTAACAATTTATTCTTTCAGACTGGAAGAGTTTTATTGCAGCAGAAGCCATTAAAATGTCAACACTTACCATCTCTTATCGCATATTTATTTCTTCCACAGAAAGAACAGTTGATGTCATGATTTTTTTAAAACCACATTTGGTCACAGGTAGCAAATACTTTTTAACAGTGACTAATTTATTGAGGTATTACTGACTCATACAGTACAGACATTTCTTTGAGTGCCTGGTAGTAATACTAAGAAGCATTATTTTGATACACACGTAGTCAGTTTGACTTGAATTGGACAACTCTTGTTGTAAAATGCTATTCACAATGGGTAAGGGTACCTGGCTCTCATTTCCTACATAAATGTCCTAGAAAGGGGTATAGAAAAGTAGAAAAGACCAATGTATGTAATGTAGGAAGAGAAATCCTTAAAGAAAGACTTATCCATCAAGTATTTGTATCAATTACAAAATACAAGATTATTTGTAATGATACAGCCTCTATTAGAGGTGAACTGTATTTTTGCACTGTCAATAATGATTTTTTTTAAAAGAAAAGATTATATGACTGCATAAATCTTTGTAAAATCCCATTAGTGGTATTTTCAGGAATAATCTAAGTAGAAAAGCATCTAGAGTAAATGGGAGCATTAGTCCAGTTGTTTTTAAAAATTACCCTATAGATCATGAGCCAAAATTGGGCAATACAAGGATAATACCACAACGCAGAGATGAAAAACCCTTTTCTCTTGGTAAGCTTTCCAACAGTCCACAGAATAGGATCATTAATCTTATTTAATCTTGCAAATGTCATATACATTCTGAAAATTGTTTTTACTTGTGTTTCATTACCAAGATAAAAAGGCAGAGTTTTGGATATGTATTTTTATATTATCAAAGAATCCTTATCTAAAACCAGAATTGAATACATGCATTTTTATGGAAAGATTAATCTAACATTGACACAATTTTTCAGGGTGGCTTGCTTGTGCTATGGCAAAGGGAAAGACTAGACACTGTGAGAACAATTAGAAAGGAAATAACCTTTAGAGAACTAGGGTCATTGTCACAAAGGTGAATTTCTCTCTCATTTTAGTCCATCAAATTATGTGGTGACCTTGCATGGATTAGATGGTGCAAAAGGATGGATTTCCAATTCCCTGTTTCCCTGGACTGGACCCCATGCTAGACTTAGAGGAAGAATACATAAACATTTATAAATGCATTAATGTGATAGATGGGTGACTAGGGAAGAAATGACTGTCATTTGATAGAACCCATTATGAGGGGCAAGAAAATGACCTACAGGAAATGGGGAAAATTACAATTTCTGTCAAAAGTATTCTATGGAGTCTGGACAAAGAAGCTTGTCTTGGGGATTATTGCAAAGTTTTGCCAAGTGGACCTGGCCTTTAGGGTCTCTGGTCTCTCCACTCCCTTTTGAAGAGAACAAGAAGGGTCAGCCATGCTAACAGTTAACTAATACTCTATTTATTTCATGTGCATGTGTTAATTATGACAAAAGAGATATCACTAGTTTGTAATACTAAAAAACTCCTCTATGAGCTAGAATTTCACAGTATTTTCTGCTCCCTGTGAATTATTTCTTCTCTACAGATCAATGTACAGTCTAACAGCGAATGTAATCCCATCCATATATTTTGGCATGCCGTGCCAGTTATACCATCTTACAAGATTTGTGAAAGAAAGATAAAAAGTTACCTGGAGAGTTTGGGGCTGTAGGTTGTAGCCGTGTTGGTCTAAGGACTAAGGCAGACAAGGTTCTTTGGGTGAATCTGATATCTTTTATTAGACCACCTTAAATAGTTGGAAGACAATTATTAAGCAAGCTTTTGGATTCAAAAACCCTTTGTCAGGCTGAGGAAGTTTCAGCAGTTGGTGTGTCCTCTTTCTGAATGGAATGAAAAGTAAAGAAGCTAGAGGCTGGGCTGGTATGCATTCAAGATAGGCAGGCAGTGAAGATGTAGATTGAGGAGTCAATGGTTGAGAGACAGGCTGGGGTGGGGAAGGGAGAGAGAAGGTGGATGAATAGTGGAGAGGTAGGGGAGTCAGATGTCAGGCAGGTTATAATGTGTCATAAATCCAATGTCTATATTTAGTCCATGATTTTTAGCATCTAGGAGGTTGATGAAGTGGAGTTCACAGGCTCGTCTCTAGGAAGTGTTTTGTAAGTTTCCTTTTAGGACCAGGACTGAGAGACTGGAGAGAGAGTGGTTTTCTTGTGAGAAATGTACCCGCACAGGTAATTGGGTATTTCTGTCTTTGATTGATTTCTGGTGTACATTCATTCTGGTGTGCAGTTGTTGTTTCGTCTCTCCTATGTATTTTCCATCAGGGCATTTGGTGCATTGGATGAGATGTATAACATTTCTGGAGGTGCAGCTGTAAGATCCTGGAATAGATCCAGACCATGCCAGACCATCCAGACCATGCCATGACAAGAAATGCAAAACCTGCCAACACATCTCCACCACCCCCACAATTACTACACCCCACAACAGAGCCATCAGCATTCCCGGATCTTACAGCTGCACTTCCAGGAATACCCAATTACCTGTGGGGGCACATTTCTCACAAGAAAACCACTCTCTCTCCAATCTCTCAGTCATCCTCAAAGGAAGCTTACAAAACACTTCCCAGAGATGAGCCTATGAACTCCACTTCATCAACCTCCTTGGATACTAAAAACCATGGACTAAATATAGACTTTGGATTTATGAAACATTATAACCTATCTGACATCTGACTTCCCAGGTACTTCTCCACTATTCATCCCCCTTTTCTCCCCCCCACAGCCTGTCTCTCACCCATGACTCCTCAATCCACATCTTCACTGCCTGCCTGTCTTGAATGCATACCAGCCCAGCCTCTAGCTTCTTTACTTTTCATTCCATCCAGGAAGAGCACACACCAACTGCTGAAACTTCCTTAGCCTGATGAAGGGTTTTTGAACCCGAAAGCTTGCTTAGTAATTGTTTTCAAACTATTTAAGTTGGTCTAATAAAAGATATCAGATTCACCCAAAGAACCTTGTCTGCCTGGACAGTTTGGACATTTTTATATGTACTCTGGGGCTGGAGGAGGTGGGGGGAGGGGGAATTACTCTATTGTTTTCCTGTTGTCAAAAAACAAGTGAAAACTAGGAGCTGGGATTTTCTAAGGAGTGCCTCCAGTCTGACAAGGGGTGCTTCAAGTCTAAAAAAGTATTAATGAAGTTATTTCTAAAACACTGGTATAAAAACAGAGAAGAATCAGAACGTAATTATGTGCAATACAGAATAATTGTATAGAGTGGTATTTCTATACGTATATACTTCAGTGCAAGCTCTCCTTTTTTGAAGGCATATTCAACTGATTTTATTCTATTCTTATAGCTATCCTCATAAAATATGTTGTTTTTGCTTACAATTTAGTTGAATGAACAGTGATATACTAAAGAGATGAAACTACATCTGAAGATTGCTATTCAATATTGCAAGCACATCTACTTGCAAAAAATTAAACTCTGCAAATAAGGGTTAACTTTATGGCAGAAAAGTCTGCTTCGTAGTTCACTGTAAAGAATAAAAATATCTAATATGTTATGGGTCTTGTGACTGAGTTATGAATCAGGTAGTACAACACTGTAATTGCAAAAAATAAAAAATAGCATATGCCTTGTAAAATTGAAGACACATTCTGTCAGACTGAAGCTAATAGAAGCTTGCCATTGATTCACAACAGTCAGGAATTCATTACTGGATTACTTTTAGCTGTAAGTTTACCTTTAAGTGCTACAGCTGACTATGGGCCATGAACATACTAATCACTGACCATGTCCTTTAAGCAGTTATTTCTCTGAGGTCCCCTCTACAGTGCAGATAAAGGCACAATGGGATCTAATGCACAATTCACACTATTGCACCTCCTGCCATCCCACATGTGCATGGCAAGAGGTATGATTGGGGATCATGCATTACCTCCCATCCTGCCTAATTGTTGGTGAAGAGGGAGCCCAGTCCCTGGCTTGTTCTGCACCAGCCAGAAGCATGCTTCCATGGCTGGAATCTTCACACACCCAAGTTGAGTGTCTCCCAGCTGTGGGGGTATCCCACATACTTGTGGGGATGAAAGATCCTTGCTACAGTGATAAACCTAGATCATAGGCAGGGGTGATCCCCACACCCTAGGGGTGCAGGGAAACTGCCAGGGTGAGAGGATCATCACAGGTCTGAAAGGGACCTACGGATAATGATTGGCCATCGCATGAATATGAGCCGTCAGTGTGAGGTGGTGGTCAGCAAGACAAATAACACGCTGGCATGCATCAACTGATGCATCTCATATAAAACTAAGGAAATGATACTCTTGCTGTACTCAGCACTGGTGAGACCGCAGTTGGAGTCCTGAGTCCAGTTCTTGGCACCACACTTCAATAATGACATGGAAAAACTTGAGAGGGTCCAGAAAAGACCCACC
>NW_017728931.1:86034881-86041740 GCF_001723895.1 Crocodylus porosus | reverse complement strand
CAAGGTCTCTTCCAGCCCCTAACAGTCTATGAATCTATGAAACATTCCACCCACCCCAGGGGTGTAGGAGTCCTCCAGGCCCAGGAGTTTCCTGTACCCCCAGGGCAGAGAGATCACCCCTGTAATGATCCTTCAGCTCCAGGAGTTTCCCACACCCTTGAGCCCTGGGGATCATGGCAGCTGTAGTCCTCAGGATCCAGGGGTTTCACGTGAACCCTGGACCCTGGGGATCATGGTTGCCATGATCCCTAGGGCTCGGGTATATAGTAAAACCCCAGATTCGAGCAATCACAGTTTCTGCAATCCTTAGGGCTTGGGCGTATGGAAAACTCCAGATCCTGGGGACAACAGCTGCTATAATCCCTAGGGCTTGAGAGTTTTACACTGGGCATGGGGGACTTTTGCTTCTGGGAACCCCATCAGCTGCCAGGGCTCCCAGTCATAGGGAAGACCCTACTACACATGTAAATTAAAGCTGGATAGCAGCCAGCTAGAAAGTTAGTACACATTTTCAGGGTCTAATTTTATAGCTGGTTGGAGCTTTTTATTATGTGATATTTATTTTGCACATGTAGCTTGGTCTCCAGGTAAACACTCAATTAACTAGTTAGTTGCACAATACCTGTAATATATACTTGGGGCCTTAAAGTGGAGGTTAATTATAAGAAGTGAGGGGATAGTTTTAACATGTCTTATTTCCTAGAGATCTTATCCAATGAATATAAGTTTATCAAGGGTGAAACTGGGTCCTCATCAGTCTTGATCAATATTGTAAGAAGAGATGTTACTAATGTTTCTAGCTGAAAATGCATAAAATTCCAGATGCAGCAGTTGTTTAGCTTCTGAAACAATAAGAAAATAGATCTAGGAATGAAAGCCCAGAAATGTTATTTAAAACTCTGAAATTATGAAATTCCAAGTTACCAAAGGTTAGCTGTGAATTTGAAAATTCTGCAAAATAAGTTCTGGAACATAGTTAATACTTTAAACTGTTATAACAAGCACAGAAGCTATTAAAATAAAACTAAATGAAAAACATTAAAGAAACCACTGCGGGGGACAGTTCCAGTATTATTTATGGAGATCTCTATCTATATTTTACCATTCATTTAGACACATTAATACAGAGGCTATAGTATTATGCATTGTAATTGATCCAAGGTGCAAGGTACTAATACATGTTTATATAAGTTTTTTTTGAACTTACTGGTAATAGTGAAGAACAAGTGATAGTGATAATATGTTAAGCTTTCATTTCAGCATGATAGCTTTCAAAGTGAAACCACGCATACTATATTAAAATTAAAAATCTAAAAAATATTGCATTAAATGCTAATACTGGAATACAAGTAGGGATGTGGAATTCCTTTGTCCATTTAACTTCCTTTTTTGGTATTTCCTTCTATTATTTCACGCCCATTAAAAATAAAGTTATCCTTTTGGATAGGACAGGATATAAATCTAAGAAATGAACTAATTAATCAAATGCATAAATAAGGGAATTTTAGAAGCTTATAAAAGTTGCTTTCTGAATATTGTTCACCTTTCAGGTTGCATTCATCACTCATCAGATATAACGTTTGTTTATATTTCACTATTACACATCTTAGAATTTTTTACTACCCTATGACTGATTTTCATTAATCAGCATGGAGCTGCTTCTTTTTTCTCTCTTCAACAACAGTATCATTTCAGTAGTTTGTACAAATATGCAATAACTTTCCCATGCAGAAAATGTTGTACACTTGATACAGTATTTTAAAATACACATGTTCATATTTTTATACATTTTAGTAATGCTTAAAGCCCCCTACCAGGGTTGATCTGCATTTCCCTTCTGAAACACTGAAAACAGTAAGTGGCAATATAAAAGCAAAAATATATACTAGAAGAGCAAATATTATTTTAAGGCAGAAGAGATGCAAATGTTAAGGAAACTATACAAAGGAATAAATATCTATGCATCTAAAAGCATTGTTATGTATATGAGCTACAATGACTGCATGGGAAATCTAAAACAGATGCAGGGATTCCCTATTTTAGGCCAAAAAGTGGGTGTATTTTTCCTCAAGGACAGAATGTACATGATACTTTATTGATGAACAATTTAAGAGCTTGGTTGAATGCCACTGGGCATCAATTACAAATCTTGCAATGACCTGGCATGAATTTACAGTCACAATTAATGAGATGTCAACATTGTTGAAAGAAATGTATTGATGTCCAATAGTAAAGTAATCAGACCTTCACAAGGCTGGGCAATATGGACATCTGTTAAAGAAGTGCAATCTATCTAAACTGCCATGCAAAGATTCACTATTCTTCAGAAAGGGGGAGTAGGATACCACCAAGAAGAACAATAATATGAAAGTCTAATTATTGCAATTGATGCAAGTGAACCACATTCCATAAGCTTGCAAACAAGATTTTTTTCCAACTATTTGAGTAGGTTTAATAAAAGATATCAGATTTGCTAAAGAATTTTGTCTGTCATAAGTAGTTTACAGAATTTAAACCTGCTAGTTAATGTATCCTGACATCTCTATTTAAAAAAATATAACCTTTGAAAAATGTTTTTTTCTTACTCTACACTTCATCCTTAATAAAGCTGAACATATTTTCATCTATGATTCACTTCAATATTCATCTCTATTTGTTCTCAGCCTAGAAAGAGATTCAGTAGTAAAGCATATGCTTCATATACAATGTGCATTTTAATCATTTCCAGGATCAGCATAGAATCATGGTAATTACTACAAAAAATCCATTTGAAAATGAAATGTCTCTTGGCATATTTATACCCACATTCGGAGAATACGTGGGAGATGGAGCTTTTCTGAAATTGAAATTGTCCTTCAGTAAACATTAAAATTACACGTATAGATGTTCCTGGTAGAAGTGGTTCTGTGCATATCCAGTCAAGGAGCTGAAGAAGACACCACTTCAGCTAGGCATTTAAACACATGGCTAACTTTAAGTACATGAGTATGCCCTTTGACTTTATTACCTGGTGACTGTCTGATCCATCATGACAAAATTACCCAGGTCAGATGTTGACTAGAACAAAAGAAATGTGTTCATTTCCAGTTTTACAGGAAAGTTGTTTTAAAGTCAAATAGGTAAATTTGGGGAATCATGATCTCTAAGTAGGGCAGAGACTAAATTAATTAGATAAATATTGCTATAATTAAACAGCAGTTCTCAAATATTGTTTTTCTGACTTGAGATGAAGTAAATTCATTCCTAAAACCTTGTTCATCCATATTACATAGAAGTCATTGGATGAAAATGGATATGATGCAGAGAGCAAGGATGAGAACAAAGATCTGCCCCCCTCCCAGTTAAATCCATGCATTACTGGGCAGCAATCTCTGTTACATATTCTCTACACAGCCTCTCTTATAGTTTCCTGTCCCTGTGATTCATGTATTTTTGGTTGAAAGTTGGAACTGTTGAAAGTGCCTCTATACACAGGCTAAGTACAGACATTCAAAAAGCCCAAAGCAGAGTCCATCTAAGTTACATGGTTTTCTGTAAGTGGTGCAAGTTAAACTGGTAGTGAACAAAGCACACATTCACCTTTTGGTGGGAGGAGCTGTGGAAGAATGCCCTCCCAGCATCTCCCCAGACTCTTCTTTGAGATTTTTCCTTGCTATTGTTTTCTTACCTATCAGTCTGATTACTAGGCAACCAGTTCTGCCTATGTGACCTGGGCCAATAAATTCCTAAGGGAGGGGGAAAATGCTTCCATTGTTCAGTTTCCCGCCTCTGCAGGTCATGTGATTAGTTCTTCCAACTATATGTCAACCTGGTTGTCTGGGTTAACCTAGCCCCTATTGTTTGAGCACTTACCTAATGGCAAGGGGACAGGGGCCCACACCACCAGGTGACCAGTATTGCTTTTTAAACTGATTGGTTGGCATCAGAAACACCTGCCTGATTGGACCTGGAAGATGAGGTCACTGGAAAGCACCAGGCATCAGCCAGTGCTTCTGGTGGGAACTTAGTGATGAGGTCACAACAAGGATATATACAGTCCCTTCTTCCTGGAAGGGGCAGAGCCATCCTGGAGAGCCATTTTGGAATGCATGGAAAGAGTTCCCATGCTGAAGCCCTAGGCTCCGGGGAGGGGGAGGGTGGCAGGGGCAGAGCAGCTGAACAGCTGCCACTCTCTCCCTCTCTCTCTTGTAACTGGACACACAATGAACTGCCTACCTCCAGAGGATAGCAACCAACCTCCAGATGATACTTGTGAGTAACCTACTTGAAACCTATCTAGATAGATAGCTTGCAGTACAGCAGATATGTGATCAATGGCTACCTAGCCACATTGTTTGCTCTAAGGTTATTCTTTGATATTGCTCTGTCCTGTTCCCCAAACCTACTCCCTGTAACCAATAAAGTTCTTCACTGTACCTAGCATGATGAACTGGCTGGGAGAGGATGAGAGGCATGCCTTCATGTCCCCTTAGTCTGGCTGACTAAGGGAGGCTACTACTTGTGCTGCAGGCCAAGGGAAGCACCCCAAGTTCTTGCAGTGGGTCAAGCACCCTCAAGGTCTACAAGCCTGTGTATCCCAGGGGGCACAAAGCCACAGACAGACTGAAACTCCTGGGTGGTGGCAACAGTGACCCCAGGCTCATGGCTGTACTCCAGGAAAGGGGTCAGGCAGATGTGAGGCACCCAGAGCGGCACTTGGAGGCTGGTAGGTGGACGGGCACAGTGAGGTGGGTGGCTCAGTGCAGGAGCACCCCCTACTGGCCTGCCACAAGGGTATGCAGGCTGCCTGCACTGACAGAGGCCATCAGGTTGGGAGAGGGCTCTCCTGCACATCTCCCAGCAGGCCCAGTGGACTCCCCAGGATGCCAAAGATCACTGAGCACAGTCAAGTGCCTGGGCCACCCCTGCCTCCCTCTCCCTGCCACATTATTTGTCAGCTGAAGGCAGGCAGCACAGGGGGGAAGGGAGGCATCTGTGTCCCTGCACACCTCATGACAAAGCACTTGGTGATGTACACAGACCTAACACTGAGCCCAGGAAAACCCCTGCAAGTGGGCACAGCCTCAACCAGACTACTGGGCATGGGTGAGCATTCATCATCCTGCACTGCCTCCTTGCAACTAGCAGATGCCTGTGACTGACAGACCATGAGGCAGAGGGAGTGGGGAATGCTTGCCTCTGTCCAGTAGCCTGACTGGACTCCATCTCATGGGGGTTCTCCTGGGCTCTGTTTCAGGTCTTCATGTTCATTGTAGGGTGCTTGATGATGGGATTCATGCAGGGACACAGATGTTTCCTTTCCTTCCCCCATGCTGCCTGCCTGTGGCTAACAGCTAGCTGGAGGCAGGAGGCGGGGCTTCAGAAAGGGTCTGTGCTGACTTAGGCTGGGAAGAATTTGCTTGACCCACTAGTCTTATGCAGTCTTGGAGGACCCCCTGAAGCTGGCTTGGGTGTAGCTTCTAGAGTGAGTTCCTGCCTCCTTGGACTTTGAGACCTGTCCTCTTGATCCATAAACTTCCTATTATCTACGGCTTTCAGAGAGCTACCTTCTGGTTTAGCTTTTGGAAAAAGGATTTTATCTCTTCAAGGGGACTGAGTGCACCTGAAGTCATATGTAGTGAAGCAAAACAAAACAACGCGAATTGGTCAACAGTACAGAAGCTAGAGTCCTTGACCCCTGAAGTCCAAGCAGTCTCCATAAGGGGAAACAGCTCTTATCAGGTTCTTTCAAATGCTTGTAGGTTCCCATGCTCAGGAGAAGAAACTAGGTTGTGTATCCCATGTGAACAGATTTTTCCTTCTGCTTCTTAGGTGGTGGGGCAGATGTGCCCCTCCCTGCTCCCTTTGTCCCTGTTTACAACAAAGGTTGGAGCTTAGATACACTCCTGTGTGTCTGAATAATGAGTGTAACAGGATTTTAAATATGTAAAATATTACTTAATCAAGTGTGAATACGACAAATACACTGCAAAGCTGAGAATCAAATTTAATTTTGCTAATGGGTCCTCTTGTTTTGCTAACTGACTTTTGAAGTCCCAAATAAGATTAGCAGTTAAAATACACAAAGTGTTTGGCTTCCAAAAACATCCATGATATAGCTATGAGAGAGATTAAAACATGCATGTTGAATAGTCCTTACACAAAGTGACAATGTATTGCCCTGAGATTTGACAGCAAAAATGAAAGTCAAAATCTATCTTCTGTGTTAACTGCAAAGCAAAAAATATCCTTGAAAGGTAAGAGAAAGTTCTTAAAGCATTTAGTCACCTATTTAAGTCCATGTTCATTCACCAAAGAACTTAACCATGTCATTGCTAATATACTAGGCAACAACTTTGGTTATATAAACGAAGTATGGAGTGATTCTATTGTGACAATCAAAATATACAAAAGATAAACATGATCATTGTTAGATATTGTGTTTTTATTCATGAAGAATAATAAATTATTCAGAAAGATCCTTTTATTGAATTTGTGTGTATAAGCGATATCTATGCAGTTATGTTACCCACTTCAACAAAACTTTTATATGTACCTACATATTACACAGAGAATAAACATATAAATGCATTATGTAGATTTTAAATTAATTTCAAAAGGTTGGTAATTAAGAAATGTAATGATTAACTGAATTCACTTCCCACCTTCTGTAAAGGCATTATGATACCATGTTTTATTATATGATAATATGGTTTTTTGTTTCCTCACATGGCCTGTGCCTTATTCACTGAATATATACAACAGGACCTACTCATTGAACAGATGTTTATTTACTGTTTTCTTTGTTGTTCAATAAGCAGTCGCCTGCCTTATTTATTGATTTCATAGATTTCATAGACATTAGGGCTGGAAGGGACCT
>NW_017728931.1:85962469-86034025 GCF_001723895.1 Crocodylus porosus | reverse complement strand
TGAGCCTGTCCAGGTCAGCCTGGATCACCCTTGTGTCTTCTGGTGTGGATGCTTTGCCCCAAAGTTTGGTGTCATTGGCGAACTCGGCCAGTCTGCTTCTGACTCCAATGTCCATATCATTAATGAAGATGTTGAACAATATGGGTCCAAAGACAGAGCCTTGGGGGACCCCACTGGTCACAGGACACCATAATGATTGACTTCTGTCAATTACCACCCTCTGAGTCTGACCACAGAGCCAGTTCTCCAGCCAGCGAATCGTGGTGGACCCAAGGCCACAATCGGCCAGTTTTGCCAAGAGGTGATCATGGGATACCAGATCGAAGGCTTTTTTGAAGTCAAGATATATCACAGCAATCTCTTCTCTCTTGTCCAAGTGATAGGTCACCTGGTCGTAGAAGGTCATGAGATTGGTCAAGCAAGACCTACCTGTAGCTGACTTGAAGGTATCCAGCCTCTCAAGGTGTTCCTTCACAAGGTCAGCATTAATGGAGGGAAGGGGATCTCTCTTACCCAGACCTCCCTGTCCCGTGGTGGGCATGGGCATCCCATGGGACTGAAGAAAGACCAACACAAAGTACCCATTTAAAAGGTTGGCTTTTCCTGGGGATCAGTTGTCAGTTGCCCCATCTGGTTTAGCAGGGGTCCAACGTTGCCCTTGCTTTCCCTCCAGCTCCCCACATATCTGAAAAAGGACTTTTTATTGTCCTTGATGCTCAAATCTAGTTGGAGTTCAGTTGCAGCCTTGTTTCCTGGTTTGCTCCCTGCAGGACCGGACCAGTGCAGAATATTCCTCCTTGGAGGTGAATCCCATCCTCCATCCTTTGTAGGCCTTTCTTTTTAGCCTCAGGAGGTCTGATAGATCTCTGGAGAGCCAGGGGGGCTGCTGTGCCGTCTTGCTGCCTTTCCTCTGAGATAGAATAGACTTAGCTTGTGCAGTGAAGATCACTCCCTTGAGGAGCAACCACTCTTCCTGGACTCCCATCCCCCTGGGATCGTAGTCCCTTAGGGCCTCACTGACAAACCTCCTGAGTGTGTCAAAGTCAGCTTTCCTGAAGTCAAGGACTTCTGCGTTGCTGACTGATTTGCCAGCTTTAGGGCAGATGGTGAAGGTGACAGCTCGTGGTTGCTATCACCCAGCTTCCTATCAATCACTAGGTCACCGATTAGGTCATCCCCAGTAGCCAGTACCTGACTGAGCAGTGCTTTACCTCTCATTGGCCCGTAGACTTCTTGAGTCGGGTAGAGGTCATCCACGCATGATAGCAAGCTTGGTGACCACTCAGATTTTGCTGAGTGATCCTCCCACGAGATGTCCAAGTAATTTGAAGTCACCCATGACAACCATGGTCCTGGAGCATGTGGCCTCAGTCAGTTCCCAGGCAAACTCCTTGTCAAGCTCTTGACTTTGGGTGGGAGGTCTGTAGTAGACTCTCACCATTGTGTCCCCTGTGCTGTGTTTCCCATGGATTTTAACCTAGAGGGTCTCCAGTCATCCACCCTGGTCACCAACATCATCTTGCAGGGACGCATAGTTTCCTTAACATAGAGAGCTACTTCCCTGACCCTTTTATCTACTCAATCCTTCCTATACAAGGTATAGCCATCTATACCTGTGGTCCAGTCATGGGTGGAGTCCCACCAGGTCTCTGTTATTCCTATGATGATATAATTATTTGCATTAAGCAGGAGGACGAGTTCCTCCTGCTTATTCCCCAAGCTCCTGGCATTTGTGTACAGGCAGGCAAGTGTCCCCTTGGGGGCTATAGCCTTGCTTACAGATTGTACCAGGGCTGGGGCAGGGGTGGGTTCCCTTAAGTGCCTTGGCCTGCTGGCTTTGCAATGGTTGCTCAGCGGGCCAGCAGTGGCAGTAGTCCCCCCGTCCCCCAGAGGGCTTAGTTTAAAGCCTAGTAGAGCAAGTCAGCCAGTCTGGCTGAGAAGAGCCTCCTCCCCAGAAAGAGAGGTGGAGGCCATCTCTTCCCAGCAGCTCACTGCCTTTCTCACCAAAGAGTGGGCTGTGGTCATGGAAGCCAAAACCTTCCCGATGACACCAGCATCGCAGTCTTTGGTTAACTATCTGGATCCTCCTCTCCCTCAGCCCATACCATGAGACTGGGAGGATAAACAAGAACACTACCTGTGCCCCCAGATCCTTTAGCCCTGCTCCCAAATCTCTGTAGTGCCTCATGACCCATCTGGGAGCGCTCTGAGCCATGTCATTGGTGCCCACATAAATAAGGAGCATGGGATAGTTTGTCTGTGGGCTGGAGGAGCTTAGGAATCTTCTCCGCTATGTCTCAGATGTGGGCCCCCGGGAAGCAGCAGACTTCCCAGGCTAAGGGGTTGGGGCGGCAGATTACCCCCTCAGTCCCCCTTAGGATGGAGTCTCCCACAACAAATTTTACATTTTATCTTGAGGGGATCAGGGGCAGTGGCTGCAGTGGAGCCCATGTTGTCTGCAGGAGCTGGCAACTCAGCAGGCTCTGCTGGATTTGCAAGAGGTGCTAAGTTCTGGCAGGGCAGGGACCTTGGTGCAGTGAGCCTTAGGGCCCTTGACGATCTTGGTTCATGCCCCTGACTGGACAGAATGGGAGGTCCTGGAGTCCTCCCTTGTTCTGGAGGAAGACCGTGGTCTACCATCCGGCTCCTGGGGGAGAAGGGCCTGGCAGTAGGAGTCAATCTAATGAAACCTTGCTCTGAACATAGAGGTATTAATTTCCTTATGGGATTTCCTGTGGTTCTTCTCACTATGGTATCTGAGTGCTTTACAGACACTCATGTATTTATTTTTGCAGTATCCCTGTGAGACAGGGTCATCTGTAAGATTTTTCATTATAAGAATATCACCTGTTTCTGAAGTACAGGATCATGTCATTGGTCTTCCTACCATTAAAACAATCTGCCAACACACATTTTGATAATGCTATAAGGTGTGAAAGCAATTTTGTTTTATGCTGTGGATACATTTTTTTAAAACTAGTAGTGCTTTTGGGACTACTAGGGGTTCCACTGGCAACATTACTTTTATAATGTTTGGTTAAAATTTAAATTCCTTACCAATGTGTCTGTGCTTTGGGAAATTTCTGCAAGATATAAGTCAAATTAGCTTTCTTTTCACAGTCTTTTCAGCACTTCATCCTGTGTCTGTCAATTTGGTAATAAATTAATTTTACATTTTACATGATGTGTTTCCAAATGATAAACTGTTGCATCTTCTGAATTTAAAATTAGAGACAAAGAGAAATCAGTGAGGCATAAAAGTTTCTTAATTAGGCTTTAATTTGAATTTACCTTCTAATGAAGCTTCCTCCTAACCTACCCTGTGTTATTAGACTTACAGGTCCTCCATTACCAGACTTATAGGTGTTGAGTGTATTCATCAGTGGTTCAGAGACAGCTCTGCTTATCCAGCATTTCTGTTTGACTTCTAGTGTTCCTGAATAGTCCTATTATTTAGAGATCAATTAGTTTTGAATATTGGGAACAGAGATGGTTGGACTAATTTGGATAAAATAAATATGGTGAATTCTTGAACTTTTTGCGGTGAGACACTTTCGAAGTTCTTACCCTTCACATTTGATATGGGTTCTTGGGGAAGTTTAATACAAGGACCTTGCAGCCCCTCTCACAGAAGTGCAAGGCCCTAGATGACCATTTTCTTCCACTAATACAAGACAGTCCTTGAGGCAACTGAAACTTATATACTTTTCTAGTAAGTATATAACTTTATTATATACTTGCAAAAATCTCTAAGGTTTTCAGTGTGTAATATACATAGGAAGACATTTCACAAATTCAGGCATTTTAAATGGTGAATCCAAAATCTGGCTCTTAGAATAGTTTATCAATTTATTTGTGTTAAATACAGAGGGTTGAACAGTCATCATCTGGTTTGCAAGAAAAAATTATTTAAAATTTAACAAAATCTTTATTTTTGTTCAAATCAGACCATTTTTAAAATTACTGGTGAATTTTAAATTCCCAAGTAATATTTTTGTTGCTTTCATTGCTAATACCAACAGAATGTTACTTTCACCAAGCAGCTGTCAGAAGTTCCTAGAGTCCCTGGTTTTAGGCAAAACTTACCAACAGACTGGGGTAAAGAACCTTGCAACTTTTGGCAGACCCAGTGAGACTCTGGGAAAGTGTGGACAGAGTTCCTGAGGGCACTTCCAGAGAGCAGGGAATAGCTGAGGCTAGATTGCCACAGTAACCAGTTAAAGGAATTAATTAGGATGCAACTTCAGGCAGCCCAGAGAAGGTCACTGACTGGAAGAGAGGCAGGGCCATGGAGATATAAGGCAGCCCCAGAGGCTGGTTAGGCAGTCTGTCTGGGGAAGCTGAGCAAGAAGGAGCCCTGTGAAGCTGAAACAGTCTGTGAGTAGGCTAAGCCCTCAGTCAGCCAGTTTTGAGGGCTAGAAAAGGAGTTAAACGCAGGATTGGGGCAGCATTCTAGTTAAGACCCACAAAGGTCTATAAGTGTATTGTGATTAGTTTGAGTCTAGGGAGGCTCAGAAGCCCTAACCCAGGAGGTAGGGTTTGTGTTTGAGATTATGATTTCAGTACACCAGGCTGGTTGCTGAGGGATTGCCACATAATGTCACAAGTGGTCCAAGGCAGGGCCAGATCCTAAAGGGCCAAGAGGGACCACAGCAGAGACTACCAGAGTCAAGGGCCTAAAGATCTTAACAGACCCAAGGTGGTGGCGGGGACCAGGAAGCCAAAGGCCACTGACTGGCTACAGCCAATATGGGAAATCTAGAAGTCTTATAAGGATAGAGCCTGAGGTTTAGGTGGGACTATAGGGATGGTTAGGGAGGTCCCATAGCACCTATGATGGGCGGTGCTTACAGCCTGACATAGAAGTCCAAGAGGGATGATCTGATATAGAAGCCCAAGAGGCCAAGCCAAAAAGCTGAGAATCCTGGGTCTTGGTCCAGTCTGTTGACTAGAGTTAAAGGCTCAGTTAGAGCAAGAGTGTGGAGGCTAATAAGGCCAAAGCCTGACACATGATAGGGTTGCTTTTAGACCCTCAGACAGCCTCCCTCCTAATAAATCTTAACACCAAAGGCATAGCAGGAAAGAACAGGAGGTGAAAGGGCACCTGATGAGCTAGAGCTGGGGCAGGATTTGCACGGCCACCTGGGGCTTCATGATCACCCCTGTGAACTCAACCTATCCTGGAAGGGTTTTCTTGGAATCATGCACTGGGTTTAGTGAAAGTTTGTTAAAGCTAAGATGTTTTGAATGATACATTTAGGCTCAACAAACTAACATTTTTAATGCAACTTTCCATCCAAAAAAATCTGAGAAGTTCTAGTTTCAAATTAACAGTCTTTTTCAACCAGTTTTAGGGGGCTATGACTGTTCTCTTGTTTGAGGCAACTACCATATGTATATATTTTTTAAACTTGATATTGGACACTTGTATTTCTCTTTGGCTTAGTAGAACCTTTTGCATCGTAGCTCTAAAGAAGGACTCTGGAGTGTAATTTCAACCCCCTAGGCTGTATTGTTTTCCCATTTGATTTTAGGTCCAAATGAAATTACTGGGCATCTCTAAAATGACCTTGGTTCTCTTGGTTTGGTTCTCTTCCTCTTTGAGCTATTAACATTGTTCCATTTTTTTAGGGACATAAAAGTAACATATTTTTGATAAAGATCTTCCCACCCACCCTTTCCCACACACAAGCACAGAAAATACTAAATACTGAACATAGAATACTGAACAATAACTATAAAACAACATTTCATTAACTAAAAACCACCATGAACTTCAACAAAATCAGAAAGAAATGAATAATCTAAAGACGGGGGGGATGGGGGAAGCCAAACAATAGCAGCTATCATTGTAACTTAAAATAATCTTTTGAACACAGCAAGAATTAGGTGCCTTTTTAAAAAGGGAGAAAAATTAAATGAGCCATATTTTTTTAAGAAAGTAAGTTCAACACTGCCATGGGCATTACAGCAAAATCTTGATTGCCTACCAGCTTCCGGTTTGTAGGTAAAATGTTACAGGAGTGGAAAACATTAGTGTGAAAATCTGATGAATGGAAAAAGGGCATTCTAGACCTGTGGGTTTTAATCTCTTTTGGGCTGCCACCACAATTCTGGGTTCAAAATCCACTCTCAATCCAACTACTGGCCTGATGTCACCAATAGTTATTCAGTTTGTGCAGTCCATTACACTTCCCAGAAGTGCCACAACCCAGAGTGAACAAGGGCTGCAAACAGCACAGTTTGCAAGCAGTTTAAAAGTTAGTTCAAAACTCAGTGTGCCACACCTATCTTTGAAGGGGAGACTTTAAGTTTAGCTTTTTCCATAAATAAGAATAACTAATCTGCATATATTTATCACAGTAGCTAAAACTCCTCAGATAGACCCCTTGTTTCAGAAGAGTGAATAGGAAGTTTGTGAGTAGGGAGACTCTCTGAAAACTCTCTTACCATACTTCTCTGTAAGCCTGGTGAGAGGAAGCCAGTTAAAGGGAACCTTTCAGGACTAAGGAAGCAGGCAAGAAAGCAACAGGAAGAGGTGGTGAGGCTCTTATCTATCCTTCACTGTGAGGACTTCATGAAATCCAATGCTGGAAGAGACCTGTAGGACTTTGGAGGAAGGAGTGCCAAAGGTGGCACTGGAGAAGGAAAAGGACATGGACTCCCAGGAAGGTGGAAGCTAAAAGCTGGAAGCTTATGACCTTGGGCAGAAAGCAGAAGTCTTCATCCCCAACTGCAGTAGTTTACCTGGAGAACAGCCCTAGTAACAGAGGAGGGGGAGGAGGTGGAAGAGGCCATGTCAGGCATCCCCAAGATTGGGAGGATCAAGACCACTGCCTCCAAGAGGAAGCCATGTGTGGTGGTGGTGGTTGGAGACTGCCTTCTGTGGGGGTGGAAGCATCCATCTGCCAGCCTGACTCGTTGTCTCAACATCTGCTGCTTGCTAGGAGCCTGGATTTGAAATGTCATGGAAGGATTACTGAGACTCATTCAGCCCTCTGATTATTTCGCCATGCTGCTCATACATTTGGGCACCAATGATACTGCCAAGGGTGACCCTGAGCAGATCAAAAGTGACTACAAGGCTTTGGGTGCAAAGGTGAAGGCAGCAGGGGTTCAGATGATGTTCTTTATCCTTCTTGTCAAGAGGAAGGGCCTAGGTTGTAGTGGACACATCCTGTACATGGCTGTGCAGATCGTGTCACCAGCAGGGCTTTGGCTTCTTCATCCATGGGATATAGTTCTAAGAAGAAGGATTGCTAGAAAGGGATGGGATCCACCCGATGAAGAAAGGGAAGAGCATATTTACACCCAGGCTCACTAACCTAGTGAGGAGAGCTTTGAAGTAGGTTCACTGGGGAATGGAGAAGAAAGCTCTGAGGTAAGTGGGGAAGCAGGTGACCTGAAGCAAGCACAAGCAGGAGGGGAAGCAGGGGAGGACTTCTCATTCTTCCTGAGAAAGTAGGGTAATCAGCAAGTTACTTCAGATGTCTGTACATGAAAGCATGGAGTCTGGGAAACAAGAAGGAAGAATTGGAAGTCCTCTTACAGTCATGGAAATATGATGCGATTAGTATGACAGAGACTCGGTAAGATAGTTCTCATAACTGAAATATTGCCGCGGATGAGTACAAACTGTTCAGGAAGGACAGGCAAAGGAGAAGAGGAGGAGGAATTTCCCTTTATGTAAAAGCTGTATGATTGCTTAGAGTTCTGGTATGAAACTGGAGACTGGCCTGTTGAAAGTCTCTGGGTTAGGGCTTAAGGGGAGGGAAACAAGGGTGATATTGTTGTGGGTGTCTGCTATAGACCACCACACCAGGAGGATGAGGTGAATGAAGCTGTCTTCAAACAGCTAGAGCATGTTTCCTGATCATAGGTATTGGTTTTCATAGGGGACTTCACCCTGACATCTTTTGAGAAGACAATACAATATTCTGCAAGCAATCCAGGAAGTTTCTGGAGAGTGCTGGGGACAACTGCCTGGTGCAAATGTTGGAGAGGTGAACCAGGGGCCATACTTGTCTTGATCTGCTCATCACAAACCAGGAAAAATTGGTGGGGAATGTAGTAGTGGATGGCAAGTTGGGCAGCCGTCACCATGAGATGATTAAGTTTTGGATCCTGAGGAAAGGAAGGAAGGAGAACAGTAGAGTAAGGACCCTGGACTTTAGAAAAGCAGAATTCCAACTCACTCAGGGAACTAATGGACAGGATCCCCTATCCCCTAGGAGGCCAGTCTGAGTCTAGGAGAGATGGTTGTAATTTAAAGAAACGTTACTGAGAGCATAGGAATGAACCATCTCAGTGATCAGGAAGACTAGCAAGTATGGCAGAAAACCATCTTGATTTATCAAGGAGCTCTTCAGTGAGCTTAAACACAAAAAGGAAGTTTACAAAAACTGGAAACTTGGGCAAATGATTAGGCAGGAGTATAAAAATATTGCTTGGACAGGCAGGGATGAAATCAGGAAAACTAAAACACAACTGCAGTTACAGCTAGCAAGGGACATGAAGGGTAACAAGAAGGGTGTCTACAGGTATGTCAGCAACAAGAGGAAGATATGGGAAAGGGTGGGTCCCTTATTGAATGGGGGAGGCAACCTAGTGTCAGATGGTGTAGAAAAGACTGAAACACTCAATGCCTTTTTCACCGCAGTCTTCACATGCAAAGTCAGCTCCCAGACTAGTTCAGCTGGCAACGTAAGTTGGGGAGGAGGTGAGCAGTCAGCAGTGGTGAAAGAACAGGTTATCCAGAGAGGTTGTAGAATATCCATCCTTGGAGGTTTTTAAGGTTTGACAAAGCCGAGGATGGAATGATCTAGTTGGGCATGGGCCTGCTTTGAGGTCCCTTCCAGCCCTAAATTTCTATCATTCTGTTTAGAAAGTCTGGATGTGATGCACCTGAGGGTGCTGAGGGAGTCGACCAATGTGATTGCACAACTGCTGGTTTTTGTCTTTGAAAACTTATGGTGATCAGGAGAGGTCCCAGGCAATTGGAAAATGGCAAACATAGTGCCCATCTTTAAGAAAAAGAGGAAGAAGGATCCAGAGAACTACAGACCAGGCAGCCTCACCTCAGTCCCTGTAAAAATCATCAAGCAGGTCCTCAAGGAATCCATTTCTAAGTAGCTGGAGAAGAATGAGGTGATTGGAAACAGTCAGCATGGATTCATCAGGGGCATGTCATGCTTGAACATCCTGATTGCCTTCTATAATGAGATAACTGGCTCTGTGGATGCTGGAAGAGCAGTGGACATGATATACCTTGACTTAAGCAAGGCTTTTGACATTGTCTCCCACAACATTCTCACCAGCAGGCTCAGGAAGTACAGGTTAGATGAATAGGTAGGTAGAAAAATAGCTGAGTCATTATGCTCAAAGGGTCGTAATCAATAGCTTGATATCTAGTTGGCAGCTGGAATCAAGTAGGAGTGCCCTTGGTGTCAGTCCTGTGGCCAGTTTTATTCAATGTCTTCATCAGTGATCAGGAAGATGGGATGGAGTGCATCCACAGCAAGTTTGATACACCGGAGGGTAGGGCTAGGTTTCAGAGAGACCTAGACAAATGAGCATTGGAACAAAAGAAATATGGAGTTCAACAAGAAGCACAAAGTTCAATAAGGAGAAGTGCAAAGTCCTACACGTAGAATGGAAGAATCCCTGACCGGCTAAGCTGTGGCTCTGCAGAAAGGGACCTGGGGGTTACAGTGGACAATAAACTGAACATGAGCCAACAGTGTGCCCTTGTTGCAAAGAAGGCTGACAGTGTACTAGGCTATATTAGTAGGGGTGTTGCCAGCAGATCGAGGAAAGTGATTCTTCCCCTCTATTAAGCACAGGTGAGACCACATTTGGAGAACTGTGCCCAGTTTTGGGCCCCCACTATGGAAAGGATGTGAGCAAATTGGAGAGAGTTCAGCAGAGGGCAACAAAAATGGTTAGGGGGCTGAAGTGCATGACTTGGGTGGGGGAGGATGAGGGAACTGGGCTTATTTATTTTGTAAAAGAGAAGGCTGAGAGGGGATTTAATGGCAGTTTTTAACTACCTGAAGGGTGGTTCCAAAAAGGATGGAGCTGGACTCTCAGTGGTGGGAGATAACAGAACAAGGAGCAATGGCCTCAAGTTTCAGCATGGGAAGTTTACGTCAGATATTAGGAAAAACTTTCTCACCAGGAGGATAGTAAAGTACTAGAATGGGTTACCCAGAGAAGTTGTGGAATCTCCATCCTTAGAGGCTTTGAAGACCTGGCTAGACAAAGCCTTAGCTGGGATGATGTAATTGGATGGTCCTGCTTTGAGCAGGGTGTTGGCCTGAGTTTCCTTCCAAACCTAATTTTCTATGATTCTGTGATTCTCTGCATGGGGTTGTGATCCAAACTAGGAACTGTGGTTTTAGACTGTGGAACACTCTATTAACAGATTATTAAAAAGATGATCCCTGTTCTGACTTTTTTCATACAGTGCATAATCTCTCTTCTCAAAAAAATACCTTTTCACACATAATAATAGGGAAATAGCAACATCACATTTCAGGACCTACCGTGGAACAGCAGAAGCAGAGTGCAATTTGATTTATTATGCTTATCTGATTGCATGCTCAGAGAGTATGCATTTGGGGCCTCATAAACCTTTGAGAGATGTGATGGATTCTTCTGAACAACATGCACTAAAAATGGGTGGCAAATAGGTCAAATATATTTCCTTTAGGAAGTGTTTGTGAAAGCATGATTACTGTCCCAAAGGTGAATGTCTAAAAAGAAATTAAGATCAAGTTTGTGACATAAAATGTCTGTTATTTAAAGACAGAGGGTTTATTCAACTTAATTCAGAGTCCCTAACCAAAAAGGCATACTACAATCGAGTCACATACCCCAGATAAAAAGTAGGTGTGTGGCATGTTGTTCACTTGCTGAAAGAATGCTTCAGCATCCCATATAAATCATAAGGAGTTTACATTATTATCTCTCAACTCTTATCTCTTCAGGGATTATAGCAGTAGCTATGGGCAACTGTCTTTGGGAAGGTGAAAGGGATGCAGAAAATAGCTGCTGCTGCACTGGTGTCTGTCCACACAACTGCCATTGGCACTGCTGCAGCCAGTGCTGCCCTATATGCTGTGGCTACCCAGCGTGCAGATATGCCCTACTACACCTCTGGGTCATAGGTTTTATTCCATTAAATATATTTATAGGATGCATATAAGGTGAGAGGCTCTGGGGATGTGAGACAAGCAAAGTATTTGATAGACCTTGACTTCAACAAGGCTTTTGCTGTCTCCCATGACATTCTGGTTAACCAGCTGACAAAATACAGACTAGTGAATGTACTGTAAGGTGGATACAAAAACTGACTGGATTATCAGGCTCAATGAATAGTCATTAATGGCTCAATAGCTAGGAGGAAGTATTTAATTGGGGTTCCCCAGGAGTCTGTCCTGGAACTGATATTGCTTACCATCTTTATTAATGGTCCGAATGATGGGATTGAGTGCATGCTTAGCAAATTTGGGGATGACACCAAGCTGGGTGGAGTAACAAACACTGGAGTGTAGGGCTAGGGTCCAGAATGACCCAGATAAACCTAAAAAATGGTCCTGAATCAGCCAGATGAAATTCAACAGACAAGTGCGAAGTCCTGCACCTGGGAGAAAATACTGTATTTTCTCACATATCCTTGGGATAATATATGCATTTTGTTTTTGAATAGCAGAATGAAGAAGAGAATATGTTTCCTTGTAGTAAGTAAGTAATAGCACTAGGGACCTGAGCCTGCTCAGTGTTTTGCTACATGTGAATTATATGCATAATTCGGCTTGTGCCCAGTGTGCAGCAGAAACTGCTCTTATTGTATTTCTTGCATATAATACACATTGCAGTCTCCAGCAGGAACTTGGTTGGGGAAATAAAAGGGTTGTCTAATTAGGTTATCTGTTCCAGTGCTCACCTTTTATTATACGTTTTCCTAATATTTAACCTAAATTGCCCTTGCTGCCTTTTAAACCTTTTACTTCTAGTCCTGTTTCAAATGGACAGTAACCTTTCTGACCCTTTTACATATTTAAAGACTGTTATTAGGTCTTTTCTCAGTTTCTTCTAGACTAAAAAACCCTCTAGCTTTTTTTACTTTTTCTTCATACATCATATTGCCCTGTGCATGTGAATATATGTAGTCAGATTATAACAATCCATTTCACAAACTTTCTTCTTGATGGGAGAATGTCAAAAACATGTCAGATGATAGTAGTGTTCAATATGCTACTAGAAGGCACTCAGTTGTTACAGTAATGAGATCAGTGCGAGACCCAATATATAAAATAAATTTGATCTTTCATTTTCATCTACACAACATGGTAGTGATGGTAGGCTAAGTTCTAACAAAATAACAAGCCTATTCACAAGGTATACCACATCTACAACAATTTACCTGCAGCCATAAATACACATGCAGAGCAGAAAAAAGAAATATAGTAGAAACATAAGTAAACCCCATCTGTGGTTGTCTGAGCTTTGCTCTCTTCTTTTTTGTGTATCCAACTTGGCAGCAGCTCTCAGATGTTGCCATGCTAACACTTCAGGTTCAGTCACATTCTTCCTTCAACAACAGTTCCATGCAGTGCTAATAGTGGTAAAGAGAGTTTTCAATTCTAAAAAGTTTTTTAAATTATCAAAGTTTTTCAGTGTGAGACAGTGAATCCATAACTAGACAATTCTATAAAGTCTCTCACCCACAAGGTTGGATTCTTCATCAACTGAAAACAAAGAGAACAATATAAAACTGGCAGAAACTGCCAAGTGAACTGAAAGGGGGAAAAACTTCTAAGATATCAAAGTCTGTCCAGAAAAACTGTTACACAAATGACCTGTTTACAAAGAACAAGATGCATCAAAGTCAGGACAATGCACTTTTAAGTAGCAGTCACAATGTGGTGGAGACAGTCTTACAGCTATTTATGTCCGTGTATAAAATCTGTAGAACAATTTAGTGTAATCAATTAAAAGCATTTGATTGCTCCTTTGTATTTAAGAAAAAATAAGACTTTTAAATTAATTGAAAATATTTAGAGCAGAATCGCTTACCCTGGCTGCAAGAGAGGTTTAAGAATCCTCTTGCTGTTCTGTGCCTGTTACTTAGACATTGGATTTAGGTGGAGAGTAATGGGCACTGAGCACCTTTCTAATTTCCCAATAGAGTACATATCTGTGGAGTGCACAGTCCACACTACTGAGGAATATACTAAGGACAGTCATTTACATCTAGCATAAACCACCAGTAAATTATTCTCTTCTATTCCCAAGGAAAAGAAGAATCAGAGTGCAAATTGTGTTTCCTAGGTCATATTTTTTCCTGTGCTATTTGTAGTATAGTGCAGCTATGTTTCTCCTGTCTTAACTCCTTTCCTTCCCTCTATTTACTTTTGACTGTGTCCTCACAACACAGTTTATGTCTGTCCCTTTAACTGTTTAGCATAATTAAATTTGGCTGAAATATGTGAATACACCCATTGCCTTTCATTTGAGACAGAAACAATTCAGCTTCTTCATGTAGCCATAAAGCCGAAAGAATATTGGCCTCGAGCTCAAAACCGAGCACATGCCATGTCCAAAGACAAAGGCACAGGAGTAGGCAGGGAGTTCACATAAGCAAAGAAGTTTGCTTGCTGGTGTTTTGTGAAGATTTGTGTCTTTGGTACAGTCATGCAGAAAGATCAGAGAAATGGGGGAGAAATCAGCAAGGAAGTACCAGACAAACCTGGACATCGACTTGGTTTGGGTGGCTCGACAAAAGCCTAAAGAGTGTTTTTGTGTTGAGTGCTTCCTGAAATATATTTGGATATAATTCCAACCACCTATCTCCCAGTAGCGTAAGAAGAGGTGGATGACCCAGGCACCCACTTAAAAGGGTTTGTTAATAGAAGCTGCTGCCACTGTTGGCCCAGCAGCAGCAGCTGCCACAGCTTGCCTGGTTCCTGCTGCCACTATTGCTGCCATCCAGGGCACAGACCCTGGCTGTCAGGTCTTTGCTAACTCTTGCTGTTTGATTCCTGCTTAGTTCAATATTTTGTACATTTTTGGAAATAAAACAGAAATGCATCAGAGAAATACACAATTCTATCACCAACTTCTCCTCCCATGCAGAACAAGCCACAAGACTTCTGCTCTTTTTCCTGCCTTTTCAGCTCAAATGAGGGAACTGCTATCTAAATAATAACTTTATCACTTTTTTTATTCTGTCAAGGAACTTTTAGAAAGTCAGTATGATGGCATAGGCTTCCAAACTGCAAAGCTGGGTGCTAGATTGAAAAGATGTGAACTGGCTCCCTGATGAAAATTAAAAATGAAATTGCAGTTCATAGAATACAATATTTTCCCATTTTAGAAAGGTGGCAACCCTTAGCTATCTTGCTTTTCTCAAACACTCTCAAGCAGGGCTAGTGTTTCATAATGTTGTCACTTGAAAGGGTACTTTAAAGTGGTTTAGGTCTTGAAGTCTGATTTATTTTTGAATGGTCACAGTCCCATAGGGGATGCCTTCTACATTCCCAATATATTAAATAATCAACAAAAAATCCACTAATCCATCACTGGGAAATTGCATTAAAACAACTAAAACCTTAAAGAGTAAAAAAAAACCCGTATAATCAAATGGCTTCTGTATAGTTTTTAAGGCACATCCTGATGAGTGTGCATATGCACAGGCACACATTTTCCATGGAACAAATAACAGAGGCATGTATTTGTATCACTGCTATTTGTCCCCCCCCCCGCATGTGCGCTCTGGAGTGCAGCAAAGTAACCTAGGTGAGATTGAGGGGAGTGGGGGGAGCTGGGGCCAGCACCTGTGGTGGCTCCAGCAGCCTTACTTGGGATCCTGAGAAGCAGCAGCACAAAGCTGGTCACTCAAGGCCTGGCCAGCAGCCAGAGTGTAGCTCTGGATGGCCAGGCTCTCTTTCTGGTGGTGCACACAGCTGCCACATGTGCCTCGCTGCTTTTTATCAGCAATGTCTTCTTTTTACACCAGGTTCTCCTGCTGTCAACTCCCCCCTCCCCCCCATGCTGCAAATTAGTAGCATGGAAAATGTTTGTATGTGTACCCTGTCCAGTTCGTGGCACCTCAGACTGCTTTGAGGTGCTGCAAACAGCATGTGTGCACTTGTTGGAACAAGAATCTAAAACTATATAGATTGATTTGATACCTAGGTGATGTAGATTATCATCAAGGGTACTTGTTTTTCTATAAGTGTTAGTAACCTTGTAGTTTCTGATCCTAGAACTGTTTCAAAGAACTGTTTTATGAAAAAGGAGGCTTGCTACTTCTCTTTTAATCCTGCTATGGAGACCTGAACTACTTGAGAGAATCTGAGGTGGATCTTACCCCTTGACAATTATGGAAATACTTCATCTTGATCCTAAATTATTTTTTCTGCAGGATCTGGGTGCTAAGAAAAGCACAGTAAGAATGCTTTGGGAGGGGATTAGAGGTTGAAGAGATATTTGACAGTAATCATAGTTATGGGGCCTGAATAAGATGAGTTCCTGGAAAACTGGGGAAATAACAGATAAAAGAAGGGAAAATCTGCCGAAACTGAATCAGCGAGATAGCGCTGGAAGGTTTGGATGGGCACATCTACACAAGATGCTTAAATGCTCAGTACATGACCCTACGCACAGCAAATGCAGGTAGCAAATGTAGTTGCAATTAGTTACTGCACAGTTATATATGTATAGATGTGACCCAAGAAAAAATTTGCTCCTAGGTCAGTCCTGCCACTGGGGAGCCAGCCTGCAGCTAGCCCCAGACCTCCAGGCTAAGAACCTCTATGGCAGGCCTTTAAAAGCCTTAGGCATTTTGAGCCCTGGGGCATACTAGCAGGCAGCCTCAGGTGACTTCAGGCCCTGTGTCCCCTTTGGGCAGGCCTCAAGCTACTGTAACCAACCTGCAGTGCTGTGCAGCTGCCAGGCCCACACTGTCCAGGCCTGCAGCCTCCTGCCAGGCCTGCCAGCCCCCCGCCCAGTTGCAGGTAGCTTCTAGCTGGCAGGGTCAGCTTCACCTACCCACAGGCTGTCAAAAACCTGCAGGTACTGTGGGGCATTGACTGCTGCATGACTGCCAGTCCTGTGCTGTGACCCTGCACTGGGTACTCCAAGCTGAGACAACCCATGGACAGCTATGGGAAAGCCCAGAGAGCCAGCACAGGACCCCCAATGGCCTCATCATTGTCCACACCCATGCCTGCCATCTGGGGCCCCAACTGGTCTCAGGAGGAGACTGGTTGCACTATGGGGCAAGGTGGAGGTGCAGCTTCAGTTTGAGTGGGGTAGGCGCTCCAACACCTATGTCTATATGGGGCTGTTAGGCCAGATGTGGGAGTGTGGGCACAACCAGTCAGCATGGCAGTGCCACATAAAGCTCAAGGCCTTGCAGGTACAGTGGGTTTCCATCACAACCACACTCATCAGTTGGGAAGTACCGTAAGTCCATGTGTTTTATGTGACAATTGGCGGACATCTTCATGCCCTAAGGCCCAGGCTGTAGCCATGCTATGTATAACAATATAGGCAGCCTGCATGAGGCCCCAACATGGCCTGGCACCCTCAGTGATGTGTTGCTGGGGGAGAGCCCCTCAGGTGTCCAGCTGCCAGTTCCACTGAGCTTCCCCAGCTTCACCCTCCACCAGCAGCTCGGGGAGCCTGGGCCAGTGCCTGCCACACAAGCTCTGTGCCCCAGCCCCTGCCTCAAAGTGCAGCTGGCCATGACACTGCCAGCCACCACTAGCACCAGCTTCTACCCAAGGGAGGCTCCAGGCAGTGTGCCTGCTCACTGTGTTCCACTGTCTGAGGACACTGCCTGGTGCCACACTCAATTGCTGACAGCTGTGACCATGCAGAGCCACCCGCCATGCCAGCCCCAGCCACGTAGTAAGGCCTGCATGGGGTAAGGGCCTGTCCCTGCCCCTAGCCCCTCCCCTTTCCCCATCTCCATGCCTCACCCACCCTGCCTACACTCTTCCCCCCACAGCATGCAGTCATGCAGGAGACAGTGCAGAACTTTATTGAACAGCCCGTTCCCCAGCAGCTAGGTGGGCACAGGAGTCTCACACACTGAGGAATGCATCAATGCCAGCAGTGATGTCCTCCTTGGCTACTAGGGGCAAAGGCACGTAGCATAGCCACAGATAGCACTCCAGGTGGCAGCACAGGTTGGGGGGTAGCCCAGACTTGCTCACTGCATTATCATAGCTCAGGGTCCCATGCTAAGTGCTCAGGTTAGCCTGGGGCACCATGACCAGCAGCAGCAGCAGGGCATAGTGGGTTACACACCTCTTGGTCCATGCAAATAGCTCCTCATGCATCACCTGTGACATGGGCAGCAGGGGCAAGCTTGGCAAGCAGTGGGGGGGGAGGGGGGGCAGGCAGGCTGGCCCTAGGGTGCCTCCCTGGAAAAGACCTCTCCAGGGAGAGTGGGGACATAGGTAGCTCCTCATTCCAGTCATCCAGGAGCCCCATGCCCTCCTAGCCTGGCTGCTGTGGGTTGGACAGCAGCATAGTAAAGCAGTTGGCCTGCAAGGGGAGGGGCATGGATACAGGGTCTGGAGCCACAATAGCAGGTGCTGCCATGGCCTGTCTCAGTGGCGGGGAGCAGGCTGCCTGCAACCAGCTTCAAAGTGAGTATTTGCAGTCCACTGCACTGTCCACTCCATTTGCAGTTCTCTGTGGGCATAGCACTTGTCCACAAGTGGTCATTGTACTTGTTTCACTGGCCACATGGACAGGGGGTTTGGTTGGTAGCAGCCTAGGCCCAGGTCTGCCCAGATGACTTAACATGGTCCCTGGACACCTGACATGCCCAGCTCCGGTTCTGAGACTGGGCAGCACACAACACCTGACACGGAGCATCTTGTCTCTGAAATGTTGCAAACTTTCACAAGTAGCAGCTTTTTCTTGACTCTATGGGGCCTGCAGTTGCATACATGGGAGAGGCCATACTTTGCAGCAGGGATGCATCCTCAGGGTCCTCCTGCCCATAGCTGGGACCATGCATATGTGCCAGCTCCACCAGAGGAGGACCCTGGACAGGACCCTTCCCCTGGACTGCCTGGTCATGGCATCAGAGGACCAGTTGGTGGATGCTTGAGAGTGGCAAGTGGAGGACATTGCCTGCAAGGAGGCATGGGACTGGCCAGACCTGGAGTTCCAGGTGCAGATCCTGGCCCTGGAGCATGAGCAGATGGATGCCCTGTGGGAGAAGAGTGTAGTCCTGGCTAGGGCAGTGCAGGCTACAGATGATGACTGCCAGGTACTGGACACCATTCTGACCCTGGTGGTCACCTTTGTGCCACCTGCTGCCTGGCCCCAGACCCTAGTCCTGCCATCCCCCTGGCAGCCACCTGCTGCCCTGTAACAGGCCCCCATCTGGGCCTGGAAGGAGGTCCCATACCACTTCCAGGATCCAGGAGCCCTTGGATCAGCCCTTGACCTAGGCCCAGTGCCACCAGCCCCTCTGCCTGGACCTAGCCCTCCTGCTTGCCTCAGCTCCACATGGGCATGGAGCCATATTTGGCTGCAGTGGGGCCACAACCACACAGAAGCCCCGCTATTCTGGACACAACCTGCTGGAGGTGGAGCTACATGTGCTGGGGGAGCACCAGCCACACCATCACCCTGGGTGAGCCCACCACCTGCTGCACTCACCATGGTGTACACACCACGGGGGAAAGGCCAGTGGCCATGGACCTGGCCACCTATCCCTGGACTCTGCCCCCTGAGCACTTGCACCCCATGGCCCTCCACCCCAGAATGGCAAACAAAGGACATTGTACATAGCTTTCACAAGGAAGAAAGTTTATTGTTGGTATGTGGGATGGGTAGTGGAGAGGCTCTGTTAGAGAGGGAAGTGGGGCTCTGTTTGATGTTTTGAAATAAAAACTTGTTCTTGTGAGATGTGTCTACAGCGAGTTTTGTGCTGGGAATGTGTAGGGGAGTTGGGGGATCCATGGACAGTGGGGTAGGTGGACTGGAGAAAGGAGTGCTGAATAAGGTGGCCAGCCAGTGACTCCTGCACCCATTCCCCTTCCCCCTGCTGCCAGGTTTTTGGCTATCCTGGGGCCTCAGCAGGTGATGGCTGCCACCATTGCTGCCGCCATAGGTGGTACTCCCATAGCCAATCATCCTCTGCTCACTGTGCCTCCTCCTTCCAAGCTGTGCAGAACAGTTTCCCCTGGGCCTCGGAAATGTTATGCAGCACATAGGCTGTGGATGATGACCCAGGGGAAACTGTCCTTGGCAAACTTGAGGTGGATGGTGGGTGTGTGCCAGCGGCCTTTGAGGAGGCCAAAGGTGTACCTCATCAGGGTGCAGGTTTGGTCCAGACATCAGTTACAGTGGACCTGGCGGGGGTCCAGGTGGCCAGCATAGGGCCACATGAGCTCATAGATTTATAGACGTTAGGGTTGGAAGGGACCTCAAAGATCATCAAGTCCAGCCCCCTGCCCCAGAGGCAGGAAGTCAGCTAGAGTCAAAGGATCCCAGCAAGATAAACATCAAAACATTTCTTGAATGAGTCCAGAGTAGGTGCCTGCACCACTTCTGAAGGGAGTCTATTCCAGGTCTCAGGGGTTTGGACCGTAACAATTTTTTTTTCTTATGTCCAGCCTAAAATGGTCTTGTAGGAGTTTATGACCATTGGTCTTTGTTTTCCCTTGGGGCGCTCTGGTGAACAGGTGTTCTCTCAGATCTTGATGTACACCCCCTATGTACTTATAAGCAGCCTCCAAGTTCCCCCTAAGCCTGCGCTTTTCCAGACTATAGAGTCCCATGGTTCTCAGCCTGTCATCATAAGTCCTATTCTCTTGCCCTCTGTTCATGCATATGGCTCTCCTCTGGACTTTCTTAAGCTTTTCCACATCCTTCTTGAATTGTGGAGCCTAGAGAATTGGATTCAGTACCCCAGCTGTGGCCTCACCAAGGCCAAGTACAGTGGGAGAATGACATCCTGAGATTTACTTGAGAAGCATCTATGGATGCAAGTCAGAGTTTGGTTTGCTTTGGCAGCTGCAACATTGCATTGGTGGCTCACATTCATCTTGTGATCAGTCATGACCCCCAAGTCTCTTTCAGCAGTGGTACTAGCAAGCATAACAATACCAAGCCTATAAGTACGCTGCGGGTTTTTTTTCCCAAGATGTAATACCTTACATTTATCGGTATTGAACATCATCAGGTTTGTATCTGCCAACTTACTAAGTTTATCCAAGTCAGCCTGGATCACTAGCCTGTCCGCAGGTGTGGACACTATGCCCCAAAGTTTAGTGTCATTGGCAAACTTAGCCAGTGCGTTTCTGACACCAATGTCCACATCGTTGCTAAAGATGTTAAAGAGAACTGGTCCAAGGACAGAGCCTTGGGGGATGCCACTGGATATGGAGCGCCATGATGATTCACCACCATTGACCACTACTCCCTAGGTCTGACCTCAGAGCTAGTTTTCCAGCCATCGGACTGTAGAGTAGCCGAGGCCACAGTTGGCCTATTTTTCCATGAGGAGGTCATGGGACTCCAGATCAAAGGCTTTTTTAAAGTCCAGATATATGATGTCAATCTCTTCTCCCTTGTCCAGGTGATATGTCACCTGGTCATAGAAGGAGATGAGATTGGTCAGGCAAGACCTACTTGCAACAAACCAATGCTGGCTATCCCTCAGGATGTTGCCCTCAGCCAGCTTATCCAGAAGGGTCTCCTTGATAATTTTTTCCAGAATCTTACCAGGGGCTGAGGTCAAGCTGATTGGCCCGTAATTCCCAGGATCTACTTTCCGGGAATTCCTGGGATCTACTTTCTGAACTAGGGCAGGGGTTGGTAGGTGGGATCCCCAACAAGGATGGGTAGAACTGCCACAGCACCCAGCTGTAAGTCTGGTACCCTGGTCATGAAGTGCCTACTCTCCATTAGGCTTGGTAGGGCAGAATTCCCAAAGACGCAGGCATCATGGGCACTGCCCGCCAAGCTGGTGCTCTTGTATGTGAAGGCCCCACAGTTGTCCATGATGGCGTGGGGCACCATGGAGTGAAAGCCCCTCCAGCTGTAATAGGGGCAGTCTCCATGGGGTGGGGCAGTGATGGGGATGTGGGTCCTTTCCAGGGCCCCAGTACACTGTGGGAATCCCAGGGCATGGAACTCCACCACTACTGCCAGGAGGAGTGGAGCACAGTGTCCACCAGCATGTCCTGGAGAGAGCCACACTTACAGAATGGCATCCTAGGTAGTGGTCTTGCCCACACCAAACAATTGGCAGATGCACCACAAACTGGTGGGCATGGCCAGTTTGAGCAGGGCAAGGCCCAGACAGATGTCCATGTGGGGGTGGCCACATGCTCATGTCTTGCCTCTCCAGATGTGGCTAGAGCTGCTCCAGGAGATCCGAGAAGGTGGCTCAGGTCGTGTAGAGGCCTCCAGCCACTGCTTATCTTCCCAGGTGTGCTGGATGACATGCAGCCATCAGTCCTGGCTGGCTTGGTGGGACCAGTAGCAGTGGGCCTGGAGGCTCAGGAAGGTGATGGCAGCCCCAGCAATGAGATCCTGGAGCCCATCATTGATATCCCTGCCAGTGTCCAGCCAGGTGGATGGGGTCAAGGTGGCAGGAGCACAGGATGGTGCACAGCAGGTAGGCAGGCAGTTGCTGCATGTGGGAGAGCCAGAAGGGGCAAGATGGCTGTGGGCCAGCCAGCAGTCAGTGCAGCAGGCCAGCAGGGCCAGTGCAGCAACCAGCAGAAGTGTCGGGTGCTGGTTGTTGCTGCCACGGACAGGGGCTGGAGCAGCTATGGTGCAGGGATGCACCGGCAGTGAGGAGAGCACTGCTACATGCTGGCCCTGTGCTGTGCACATTGCTTCTAGCCAGAGAAGTGACTGGCCAGGGGGCAATGTAAGGGGGTGGCTTTTGAAGAGGGCAGCCAGAGCCTGGAGCTCCTTCTGGTGGTGACAGGGCCCCATTGCAGGGCCCTGGGAAGCAGAAGTGGATTGGCAGCAAATCTCCTCCTACTTCCCTGTACATGTAGGTATGTGCCAGGGGCAATTTACGCACAGGTAATTTACCCATGAGTAAACCTGTGCTGCATCAAATGCATATGTAGATGCACCCAGTACCTGGGAAAGAGAAGGGTATTGAAAAAGACTCCCAGAGAACTACTTGCATACTCAGAATTACATATATGCTTAAGTATTGAGAAAGCCAAGGCCTGACTCTTACTTTTTTTTTAAGAATGGTTTACAATACCCTGAAAGAGAGAATCAATTTCTATTTAATTTTGTTTCTCCTAGGCTGTAAACAGATGTTGCATTTCTCCCAAGAGAAAGCCCTTTGTTCCCGAATCCTAAAGAATTATAGTCCTGCTTGAAGTACCTGTGAAGTATGCCAGATAACATGTGCTAACACTTTTTCCCAAGGCAATTTTGTGTGCCTCTGTAAGAAAAATTGTGATTCATTTAATTTAGGCACTTTTAGCTGCTCAAAGGTTGGTTGGTGTTAATGCTTGCTTGAGCAGTCACACCTTAAGGCTAAAAACCTTCTCTGATTGTCTCCCACATGCATAGCTGTGACTTGCCACTAGGGGGCTGGTGAGCAGAGGCCTGACTAGAAGCCACAGCTGTGAGTTGCCCCTAGAAGGCTGGTGAGCCAGTACAGGCCTCTATCCATGTTGTAGGTCGGGGAGTGTGAGAGATGGGTTGGGAGAGCAGGAACATGAAGCTGGGAAGCAGAGAGTTAATGGAATGTTGGTGGGTAATGAAATGGGAGGTGGAAAGGAAATGGGGGTGGGGAAGGAGTGGTGAAATGATGTCAGTCAGCCCCTGAAGGATAAAATAGAAAGAATCTAAAAAGGAATAAAGTTGAAGTAAATTAAAGATGGTCTCATGTTTTTATAAACTGGGATTTGGGATTGGGGTGGGGGGTGCTGGTGATTCTTTCTGGGGTGACTGGGAGGTGGGAGCAGGAAAGTTACAACCCCGCAGGGGCAGGAAAGGGAGTTGGCTTGATGCCAGCACCACTCCCTAGGGAATAGAGTTCAGGGAGTGGAAAATTTTTCCACACAGAACATGAGGGTGGGGGAAGGGACACTGCATTCTGGGATGCTGGAGGTCTGCAACGTGGACAGCACATCTGTGGGGAGTGGTTAGACGTTAATGGAACACGGGCTGGGTAATACAGATCAGAGACAAACTTGCCCCGGCAAATCTTTAATCCTCCCAAAGTTCGTTTAAAATTATTTTCAGGTGTTAACATGTAGACAATCCAGGGGTTAAGAGCTCCAGGAGATGCCTAAAAATGAATATGTAACAAGGCCTTCACTTGTGATTCATTTCAGGAGCAAATCAGTCAGGCTGTGCACTCTTGTTGGCCACCCACTGGCAGGAGAGCAGCAATGCAGGCCAAAAGAACTACTTGTGTAATTAACTTCAGCTCAAATGAGATGTCTGTTTACAGCCCTAGTGCCCTCATCTTCACAGTATTTTCACCCTTAAAAATATACCCCATTTTGGAAGTCTTTGAAAACAAAAGCAGCAGATATCAAAAGACAACTTGTAGATAGTGGAGTGCTGGTGTGTCTATGTATGCATGATATGACTAGCGGTTGGGACCTTCTGGTGCATCTAACCTTCTAACCTTAAAGATATCTAGGGTGCCATCGTAGTGGGCAGTCTGATTGTCCTCTGTTCTCTATTGATACAAAGCCCGATGCCTTTATGTTCTATTTTTCTCTTCAATTAAAAAATAGAGAACATGAAGGTATCGGGTTTCATATCAATAGAGGACAGAGTAGTAGAAAATTGGACTGTCCTCTATGATGGCCACCCTAATGATGGCCACCCTGATGATGTCGTGACCTACTTTTAAGCGCTGAGGATGTGCAGTGAGTTGTTTGTTTGGACCCAAGTTATTTGTTTGGTAACTAGGGGAGCATGGCAGTTAGGACCATTATGCTAATGAGTTATTGTGGAATACTGTGATAGTCTGATTTCTATCATCGTAACTTTGATTAACTTTGATTAACTTTGATTGACAGTGACCTCGTGTGTGTGTGTGTGTGTGTGTGTGCTCTCTCTCATTTGGTGGTTGTGTGTGTGTGTGTGTGTGTGTGTGTACACAACTGTTTTAGTACTTGAGTGCTTGGAGCTGTCTAGAATCCATTGCCAATGTGCAGAGTGGCTGTGCATCCTCGTGTGTGTTGTGTGAAATGCACAGCATGCAGAGCAGCTGTACGCGAGTGTAACAGAGTATGCTTGTGACTAGCATACAACTAATTTAGTGTTTAGTTTGTGATTGTTTGAACCCAGAGTTTGTTGATGAGCAACTCAGAACAGTATTTGGGAGCAACGACAGGAGGGTCCTGATCACCTGGGCACTTGCTGGCCGCTCAACTGTTTCTTTGCATCATTTTGTTCCGGTAAAGTATCACCCACGCTTGGTTGAAGTGCTTACTACTCGCCTGTGTGTAAGGAACAGCATAGAAATCCTCAGGGGTGTGAGAGTGCACAGCAGGCCTTCCCTGCACAGCAGCCCTCTAGGGTGATAGTCTACTACCTAGGGAGACAGACTGCTGGTGGGTTCTTTAACCATTTATAGTACTGTATACTGTTTATGGTGTCATAAACTGTTGTGTTTGACGTTAGAGTGTTTTGCTGTTTTCTTGTTATAATACCCTTTGTTAACTTTACCTTGTGTGGAGTTTTCCTTAGTATTTTGTACCTCTGGTCAGAGCTTGGACTGTATGTCAATTTCCAGAGGGATTTAACCCTTTGGTGTCTCTCAGATCTAATAGGGAGGTTGGTATGGTATAGAGGTGTAACGACCCTCTGTGTGTGTTTGAGAACTTGGGTGAGTGCCTGAAGTGGTCCACTGGGTTCTCTGTTATATTGCTGTGCCCATGCCATGCTTTTTCCAGCCTTCAAACTGTTGTCTTTTGTTCCACATGTTGAACACCTAGGAATGTTAATTAGATTCATTCATGCACTTCTGAGAGAAGTACTTGGTGTTGCCTAATTTAGTATCTTTTTACTAGACTTTTCTTCTGGCACCCCTCTTTACTTTGGATTATGACCTTGTGATATTTTAAACCCCTGCTGTCTGTGTCCCTATAGTTAGCTATTTGGCACCATTAAATTAACAGACTCTCATCAGTCATTTAAACACAAAAAGCAAAATCCTGTTCCAACTCAAAGATCTACACCCATGCAGCCTTTAGGCACCTATGTCACTAAATGTGATCCTTTCCCACTCTTTTGGTTATACTTGAGCTACTGAACATGTTCAGAAATGATCCAATACAACCATCAAGATATCTAACTTCACTTTTGCTTTTTTCCATCTGGGAAAGTGCATAAATCCTGTGTAAGTTTCCAAATCTTTAGTCATGGAAAACCTTGTTCAGTGACTCTTTGAGACTTGTAAGAGTGGGATACACTGGGGACCTTGCAGTAACCTTTCATGAGTCCACTTTTACCCCATAAAAAGAGAAAGCTAAACAAAAGTAGTGTGGCCAAAAAGAAAGTAGGCTAACTTACTATTTTAGCTTTCTCTTATCAAGGTATGAGAATGGGCACACAAAACAGTAAAATGAGCAGCTGGTGTGCAGTAAGTTCCCACTTTTTGTCAACTTGCTGTTATTTCATAGAATCTCCCCAGTCACAGTGTTGGAAAGAGCCTCAAGAATCATTTGATCGACCTGCTGCACAAATGCAGAATACACTGTTTGTTTATCACCCCAGATAGATGCCTATCCTGTCTCTTCATGCAAATCTCCAAACAAGGAAATGATACAACTTCCCTCAGTGTTTTTTTTCATTGTCCATTGTATCATATGCGTCATTGTTAGGATGTATATTCTGATATTTAATCTTAATTTGCTTTGCTGCAGTTTAAACCCATTGCCTCAACTTCCTGATGCTTAATTAGCTTTGAGTAGAGTGAGAGTGATTCTGTCACTGAAACCAAAGCTGAAAATTACTTTTCCTTTTCCATGTGTGTAACAGCATCATATTGCTGACTCGTGGTCATTTTGTGATCCACCCTAAGCCCTGAAGCCTTTTTTTGTCAGTGCATCTTTCCTGCCAGTTTATCCCCATTCTGTGAATTGTTTTTCTTCCCTAGATGTAGCACTTTCATCTTGTATCTGGCTTTATTGAAAATCACTTTGTCAATAGCCCTGTTACATGGCTGTAGAATCTCCACTCTTGTAAGTTGTAAAGGATAGCTTAAACAGGAGGTGGGCAGCCTTTTTACTAATAGGGGGCTATAGCTTGCAACTCATCTGCCTCTGCAGGCTGCTGATGTCCTGCTGCCACCTGAACTATTCCTGCCCCATGAGGAAAGCTGCTTTCACATCTTCCCATTGCACACTCCACCAAAAAACATACCACCAAAAAGCATTGCAAATGACACTTGGAGGGGCTAATTCAGCATTGATAATAAAAAAGAGTCTGCAGCATGGAGGCAAGAGAGGAGTCCCCTGCACAGAGCAGGGGTGGCTGTGGCAACAGCAGGAAATCTTGGAACTATCCAGATTGGACAGCTGGGAGGCAATAGGGGGTGCTATCAGTAAAATGTGGGCTGGATCAGACCTTCATAAACTGGATCCAGCCCATGGGCTGTAGGTTGTCAACTCCTGGGTTATATGATCGCTTACTTAAGATGGTTTAGACTGGGTTGTACCTACCTTATATAGGGGCTTGGTCTAGATGATTTCTTGGAATCTTTTCCAACTGTTCTATGATTTTATGATTCCAGAAAATCTGCAAATCTATCAGCTTGATTAGTAAACTCTCTATTCCTGCATTTAATAAAGATATTAAATAGACTTATTTGAATATTCAATAACTGTAGAACTTCATCTGAAAGCTCCTGGTTTTCTGATGCCTTCTGACATTTAGACCTACACTTTGCTCTTACTCTTCCACTTAATGAAAATTCTACCTAAGCCATATTCCTTTAGTTTACTCTTGAGAGAGGTTTTGGCATAGTCCCACATGACAAATTTGTTTGTCCATATGCTCCTCCAGCATCAGTGGAAACTGTGGTTGCTTGGCACCTCAGTGAATTAAATATTATCTTCAAGGAACAACAACAAAAGCCTTTACTGTTTCCTTTGAAATATTCAGCCAGGAAAACAGGTCATATCTCATTCAATGTTTTTGAAAAATATCACTTAAGATGGTTTAGACTTCTCTCTGTGGGTACATCTACATGTCAGCTTTCCTGCATGGTAAAGCATTACCATCTACACTTGTGCTGCAATTAGGGTACAGTAGATTAGTTTACACCAGCATCGGACAGTCCCGTCAAACTACAAGGTACTATTCAATGGCAGAGTAAATTAGTGCACTTAAACACATGTGTAGGTTTTGGGATTAGTCTACTCTGAGTCAAATTGTGCTGGAGTTTATTCAGTTGCATTAATCGTACACGTAGATGCACTCTGTCATTCTTATTTTGAGACTGATTCACTAAATCACTTAACAAGAGTTGTTTTTCTCCTTGTCTGGTTTCCATGTTCAGGAGGTAAAATTGGAAGTGCAAAAATATGGAATTTTAGAGTTCTGCAGCTCACTTCATTTTTCTCTTTTCCTTCTAAATTGGTCTTTTTGTGTGACAAGGCCACTAGCTCATTTCTAGATCATCTTAAAACAAAATGGCCATTGTAAAGGGCATGAATCATAACAGATTAAACATATTCAGGGTATAATCCCTCATAAAAGTGTGTGTGTCACTTCTGTTTATTAAAATACAATATTTTATTCTTGGAATTGAGGAGTAAATTTTCAGGTTGCCTTCAGTGTCCCTGGTTGCTGAAAGAGATTAATAGATGAAGTCGGGTTCATAGTAAAAAGGTAACCTAGCAGACAAGTGGCACTAATTTCATGCACTTGAGCTTGTCAGTAGAGTGAGCAGAGTGAGAAAATAAATTAGATGCCACTAAAAAAGCCCCATTCACCAAAGGATTACTCCAGCATATGCAATTAATTAAATTCAGTGGTGTTATATCAGAGTAAAACTGGCATAACAAAGTGGTGCATTGCATCCAAAGGAGGTAGTACATAGTAGGAATTAAGAGTAAGGGCAGTAAAATGTAATCTTGTTTCTTCTTTGGTTTTGTTTTAAAATATAAAAGAGAATTCACAATCCAAGAAACAATAAATGTAATTTATGGCATACATCAGTCTTTAAATTTTATTTTATGAATATGAATGTGTATGTGTGTGTGTATATTATCCTGACAGTATGGCTTTTGATTTTGCAATTACTTTACATACTACATTTTATCCACTTTGATTGTATTATAGAAATTGCTTCTGTTTTGTACGATCAAAATTTTTTTTATATGTTTAACTTTGTAAAATCTATTTTTGATATCCATTAAGATGAAGACCAATCACAAGCAGTCACATCCCCACTTCAGAAAAGATGCAGACAAATTGGAGAGTCTAGCAGAGGGCAACAGAAATGCTTAAGGGGCTGGGGCACATGATTTATGAGGAGAGGCTAAGGGAACTGAGCTTATTTAGTCTGACAAAGAGAAGACTGAGGGGAGATTTAATAGCAGCCTTCAACTACCTAATGGGTGGTTGCAAAGAGAATGGAGCTAGATCAGGGGCAAGCAAAGTTTGGCCTGTGGGCTGGATTGGGCCCATGATAGACTTAATTTCCCAGCAGCCCCTGTCTGCGTCACTGAGCCTGGTTTCCATGGAGACCCCAGCAGCGAAGCAGCTGTGACAGTGCAGGGCCAAAGTTTCCATGGAGATGAGCCCCAACAGCACTAGCAGGGCCATGGCAGGGCAGGCAGTTGCTTCAGGGCTGGGATCTTGCGGTGGTGACATCATGGTCCAGAGCTGAAGCAGAACTGCAATCTACTGCCCGCAGGCCCTGGGCTGGTGCATGCAGACAACAGATCGAAGCTCTGCCCTGGCTTCAGACCACACTATCACCACTGCAAGCTCCCAGCCCTGGCTCTGGAGCAGCTCCCTGGCCAGCCACGTCCCTGCCGGTGCTGCTGTGCCAGTCTCCATGGAAACCCTAGCCCTATACTGTCAAGGCTCCCCAACTCCTGCAGTTTCCACAAAAACCAGCCACAGTGATGGCACAGCCAGCACAGCTCTCTTGGCCACATGGGGATTTGGACCAATCCCAATCCTGACATGGTTGGGAAGACAGCTGCTCCTGCAGGCAGCACAGCTCTCCTGGGGGACCGATCTCCATGCCCCCTGCCAGAGCTGGCATCCAGAGGAACCTGGAACTCTCCTGTCTGCTTCAGGGGGCCAGAGCAGAGCAGAAACAGCCCTGGACTGGGCTGTTCCTATCAGGTGTAACTTGCTCCTGACAGGGGTGCACATGTAGACATGCACCTGGAAGTGCATTAATGAGCCTGGATTTTATGTGCAGAAAATTCAGGCATATTAATTGCACATGTAAATGCACCTAGAGGGTAGGAAGGCACTGGAACAGGTTACCTAGAGAGGTTGTAGAATCTCCATCCTTGGAGGCTTTTATGTCCTGGCTAGACAAAACCTTGACTCGGATGATCTAGTTGAGGATGGTCCTGCTTTGAGTAGGGGATTGGACTAAATGACCTCCTGCAGTCCCTTTCAAGCCTAATTTTCTATGATTCTATGAATTTCCTGACAGTAATGTTTTGTTGGTGTTTTTCTCTGCCTTTTACATTTGGAATTTGGGTTTAAACAGTGATGAGTTTCCTCCCCCTTCACTTATATTTCTTCAGAAATTTAACTTTTACGTTTGCAAAGCCCATTGAATGGCTTGTTCTGCAGTTCTATTTGAAAACAAATTATTCCATTTAATTCCACAGGTTACACTGGAAAGAGTGGATGGAGCTGCTTTGGGATGATTGAGGTGTTACTGAACAAAAAGATAATTACACATGCACACTAGTTAAACAAAGGTAAAACAGGTCAGAAAGCACCTTATCATAAAAGAAAATATACTGTTGTCTATCTGTGAAATGTATATCTATTAAATGCCCATTGTTTTCCAAAGGTAATATTCTTTTTCTCTTTTGAGACATTTTAAGCTGCAATTATTAAAAAGCAAATAATGAATCAATTTTTCCATTTATGTTCCATTTAATACACAGCATAACACATATGTATTTTTATGTATATCTCTATATATACATATATATGTATGTATATAATGTATCTATAGATGCAATATGTAACATCTATATGTAATATATTATATCTATATATGTAATAATTGCAATATGTAATATTATATAATATGTGTATGTATATCATATATCTATATATGTATCTCTATATACGTATGTATATACAACGTGACCAAACTTTCTAAAGGCTATTGGCTTTTTCAGAAGTACAATTTACTTCTGCAAAATTAGTCCCAAATTTATTTGAAAGGCAGACAGAGATTTGTTCCTGTAACACTGATTATAGGCATGAATACATATACTTAAACCTTATTCTAACGTTAAATATTTTATATGAACAACATAGGTGGAATCTTCATGCCATTGAATTGCTGACACAGAGTTCCATGGGGTCAGGCTTTCACCATAAGATTCTCGATTATCAGCCTGAGACGTTTTAAAAGGGCTTTATTTTTCAGAAACTGCTAAGTTCCCATTTGCTGAAAATTAATTCCCTTGCACCTCTGACAAGTACATTGAATTAAGTATCCAATCATTGCAGGACTCAGAATGACCAAAAGCTTTTGAAAATTTAGATTTATGAGCTTTACAGATATTTCTTACATTTTAACTATACAATATTGCTACACATTTTACTATAATCAATACTAAAATGAACATTTAGCCTGTTTGCTGTACTCAGAATTAAGAAAAATTGTGAGGCACAAATTATATATTTATACATATATTTACACAAAATTCATACCTATGCCTATACCTATGCCTATGCCTATACCTATATCTGCATTAGAGAGTGCTACAAGTAGCAAGCACAAGTGTGTGATCATTTCAGGATAGCAGTTGTTCTCATTGGTGATGTTACAGGATAAATCATATCTTCTATAAAGGTCAATGTAGCAGGCAAAGATTGCAAAGAAACCACTTCAGAGATAGCTATCACTTGGATAAATTAACTGACGCTTTATCTTGATTATGCTTTATTCTGTATTGCAAAGAAGCTTAAGTAGGTGAATCCCACAGTCAATAGATACAGATTACTCAGCTTTCATTGAAAACTGATCCCCTCCACAAGGGAAATCTATGGTGGACTAGTTGGTTCCTTTAAACCTAACAAAAAATATTTCGTTTCACAGTGCAGCTAAGGTTTTTAGATAAATCTTGTCCTCAGCACACAGCCTTTTAAGGAAGCTGCCTGGAGGGTGGATTGACTTGAGGGAAGAGCAAGCAATGTTAAGGAAACTGGCTTGTCGTCATTTAAGGCACTCTTCCATTCAGGGGTCTAGCTGGTCAAAATGACACTGGGAACCAGCTAATAGGCCAGCTAACTAGGGAGTCTGAGTGATGTCCTGCTTAGGGATGGGTTTGTATGTGTTTGGTAGCGTGTGGGGGTATCTACATGAGATGCTTCATTGCACATTAGACTAATGCACAGTAAAGCATCACCATCTACACTTGCATAGCAGTAGATTATTGTGCAATAGATTGATCTAATGCACCATTTTCTAGTACCTATAGAAATAAGTGCATTAAACTAATGTTCTGAAGCACAAGTGTAGACACTGACCAGGTGCAAATTGATCCCCATCAGCCTAGGCAGTAGGGGAACACAGTGGGCAGGGGGACCTGTCCCAGCTTGGCAGGACACTACTTCCCAGCCACATTAGCCTAGGTTAACCAGAGTCTGAGAGACACAAAGTGAGTGCCTCTAGAAGCGAACGCATACAGAAAAGCCAACAAAGGAATTTCCCTCTCTGTATTTCATTGGTTTTTGTTACTTTGGCCTTATGAGCATTGAGGCAATGCTGTTCAATGTATTTGTGATATAGTAGGAAGAATGAAAAGGACTCTCCTCACCCCCACCAACAGCTTATACATTTGTAGTTAGGACTCTTCCTTGGGAGTTGGGAGATGTGGGTTTAAACCTTTTGAGTGCATACAGATGAGCATGCACATGTTCTTTGTGGTGCTGCAAAATGCGCACAGTGCATGTCAAAAGGTTCTCTGTGCTGTATATTTGCAGCATGAAGCCAAAATTAGATATTGGGAAATCCCAGTATCTAAAAAAAAAGGCTCCATATAAAGCAGGGATGCACATGTGGCTGCACTATGTGTTGCCCAAAACTGGAGCGTGGCCATCCAGGCGCCGCACACCATCCAAGCTCTGCACTCCCAGAGCACTGCCCCTGAAACCACAGGAGGCCCCCAGGCCTCTAGGTAAGGCTGCTGCTCCACCCAAGCATATGGTGCAGCCTCCCCTACTGCACCCAGGGCAATTTGCTGCATACTAGAGAGCGCGTACAAGGACAAGTAGCAATGGCACAACTATGTGCCACTGCTATTTGTCCCCGAAAGAACGCATGTGCACGCTTATCTGGATGCACACTTTAAGGCTAAGGTTATTTGAACCTCAGTCTTTCACTTGCTGGGCAAGTTGGTTTTTTTCCTAAGGAAAACATAAGAACTGTTCAGTTCTTTGCTAGAAAGGCTATAGATGCCTAGTTTTTGCAGGTTCTTAACTGTGGGCTGCAGGTTCTTAGCTGTGGCTGCCAAGTTTGTGGAGGTGCTTTACTGCAGATATGAATAAGGACCTGAGGAGTAGATTTCAGATTTTCTTTTGTCTTCAGCATTTCATATGAGCTCTAAGCAGCTGAATGTTGACTATGCTCACTTGATGGCTCCCTCTTCAGCAGGCTAACTGATTTGCTGAAGTGTTTATTGTCTGTGCGGGATTTGCTGGATAAACCTAACATGGGGTTCTAATTTCTAATTGGGAACAAGGTGCCAAAAAAGATAGACTTGTACTTATGTCCTTTAAGCACCTATGTCCTTTACTGATCTTTTATCTAACCCTTAGTGGATCAAGGAGGACATTTTCTTGACCTTGCACAATATATACATATATGTTAGAAGGGATGAGGTAATTTGGGAATTTGTAGAAATCTAGGGAATAAAGAAATTCTAGTCAAATAAATTTGAATTGATTTTCCCATGATCTCAAAGTGACAGATTCATAAAAGCACAGTAAATTCCTTCTCTTCCTCCTGGAGCCCCAGTGGATTACTGTGGTAGAATCTTAGCATTTATTTTTGGATGCCTAGAAACTTTGTTTGAAATATGGAAAATATTTTTTTCTGTTTCAAAATAGAGCTTTCTGACTCAGTACCTCAATACTTCACAAGACTTGACAAACTAAAGAGCCTGGCAATCTTAGTGGGTCACCAGAGAGCCATTAGCTATTGAATCAAGCCTAAATATTTTCAGGACTGCTTTTTAAAATAGATTAGATGCATTAGCTGAATACACTGAGGCTAGAAGAGGGTTTTCTATTGTCTTTTAAAGTGCAATATCATTTGATTTTTTAAAAAAATTAGCACACTATGTTCAAGTATTATTTGGGCCCCAAGAGACTATTCCTACTCTACATTTATAAGGTAACATGTCTCTGAAATATATGAAAAATGTCAAAATATGAGAGCCTATCTACATTTTCAAAGAAGAGTTTTAACTGCTTTGGGTAGGAAAGGTAATGCATAATTTGCCATAGAGACATCATTCCTTATTCTAGCTCAGATACTGTCAACTCAATTTCAAACTAAGCTGCACCAGCAGAAATGCTCAGTTGTACCACATGAGGTCAAGTGATCCTTACACGAGTATTCAGGTACACAGTTTAGGAGAAGCTTCTACAGTCATATGAAAACTACGGTGTATGAAAAGCATTATTTACATCATAAGATTATCATATCAAGGAAAAGAAGCCAGTTGTTGCATGTAGGAAGTTGTTTTATAAATAGTATAAATTCCAACACTGCAAGCACTTGCACATATGTTGAATTTCACAAGATGTCTAGTCCAATTGACATTTAGGCAGATAAAGCCAAATAAGCAATTGCAGGAACAAAGTCATTGACATAGTACAGTTACCAATTGTAAGAGTTGGAAAATCATAAGAGGTGGAGAAAGAAAAGATATTTTTCATTCTTCTTTCCACTCACATTGTAGTGGGATTCTCTCATAGGATGTTTTCCAGTAGCTTATAAGCAGATCTATAGTGATAGAACTTAGACATTTTCTCTAAGGAATCTACCTTACTGCCTAATGTATGAACCAGGTTCTTCTCTTCCCTCCTCACCTCCCCGCCCCACTCCACACTGTAGCCAGCCTATTTTTAAAAACTTTTTTCATCCTTTTGTTCCTAGTTATAACTATATATCCGTTTCCATTTTCATATGTACTTACTTTTAAGTTCTTGGATATTTGCTTTTATGTTGCTTTCCTATTGTGAATTGGCCTTTTACATAAGTTGATATTGTTTGCCTGTAGTTCTTTTTCTTTGTACTTTATTTTTTAACCTCTACCTTTTATTTCTTTCCTTCTTTAAATAGGTAAGAATTATTTGTGATCCTGTGGAACAGTCCATATTTTTTTCTAATTTCCATAAATCTAAGGGGAAAAAACCTATCATCTTAATACTTAAAAAACAAACTGAAAATCTCCTTTCTTTCCTTCTTGATATTATATAGGATACGACTCTGATGAAAGACCCCTGTTTTCTCATCATCCCTTGTCCTCCATCTTGGTACGTGCCAGAATAAGTTCATGTTTCAGCACCAATATGGTTCTATTAAAATTAAATAAGCAATCACGTGATCTTGCACACTAGTGTCAAGGGTCTGGAATCATTTTGAAGCTCCATGGAACAAAAGAATAAATCTTCCCTTATTTCCAGGGATGTTGATAGTGGTGCATTAGCAGAACACCTAATCAAAAGGCAGGAAGTGTAATCATCAGAGATCTGGGTTTTCTGTTTCCCATGTAAAAACAGAAAAAAATGTAGATTTTCCCTTTTAACTGAGAAAAATGTGGATTTTTCATTTTAACAGAGAAACACATGGATTTTCCACTTTTGCAAAGAGCTCTCTGCTGGCTGGCATAGCTCCAGCCTGAAAGGGGCTGTGGGGAGTGGGAGAAGGGTGGCCAGGCAGGAGGTATGCATGTGTACACTCACACATGCGCATGACTGCCATGCAGCCTGGAGAGCCGCTCCTGCAGGTAAGTCTGGTGGCAGGGGGAGGAGGGGGAAGAAAGGACTAAGGACCCCATAGGGAAGGAGGGAGGGAGTTAAGCAGGGCTGGGGCTGGGGCTGGGGCTGGGGCCGCTGCCCAGCCAGACAGTGCATGGGGCTTGGGACCTAGAGCCAGAATACCCGGCTGCAGAGCCCGGGTGGGGAGCAGGATGAAGCCACAGGTGGCTCATCCAGAGTGCAGGGGGTGGGAGGGGCTGCTTCCCCACTACTGCACAGACTCCTGAGGCAGCGGGGGGGGGCATGTGCCCCCCAGATCTGTGTGTGGAGCAAGGACAAGTTGCCTGCTGCAGCCCAGCAGGCAGGACCCAGAGCAGCAGGGCAGAGTGGGGCTGGGTGGGCAACCTCCTTGCTACTGTGAGCCCTATGCTGCCCTGACAAAATGTCCACTGCCTGGCCGGCAACAGCAGGGGCAGTGGCATGGAGTTGTACATCTCACTGATACTGGGTGGGCAAGGACACGGCTTGCAGCAGCAAGGAGCTTCTCTGCCCAGCCCTGGTCTCCCCTGCTATGCTGGGTTCTACCTGCTGGGCTGTGGAGGCCCCAAGGAGAGGGCAGCAGGGCAAGGAGCCTGAGCCTGCAGTAAGCATCCCACCCCTACCCCCACCATGGCTGTGCTGCCTACAGGGGGAGGGGAGCCAGGCTCTGTGCTCTGCTTCACTGCAGTAGCTACTGCCTCCAGTGGGTGGCAGCCAGGGCTCAGGCAGTGCTGTAGGGGGCAGGGGGCTGCAGACCCAGGTCCCTGTCTCCATAGCCCTGGCACCTGGGGGGGCCCTCTGGCAGGGCTGGGAGAGGCGGGAGAGCTGTGGGTGGGGAGTGAGGTGAACCAGCAGGGATGCAGGGGCTGTGAGTGGGAGTGAAGGGCACCCGCAGGGCTGTGGCTTGGGAATGTGGAGCCTGGACTTGCTTCCTGGTGAGCTAAGGGGACAGGGGGAGCTCTGATTTTCCGTGATAAAAAACCCAAAGTCAAATACCAACATTGATAAGTACTTAGAATATATTTTATTATAGTGATTGAGGCCCTGGTAAACTTTCAAATTGCTTTAAAATTGTAAATATATCAATAAAACATTGTGTTCAACTGATACTTACATATAGAGTGGTGTTTCATTTTAATCACAGATTTTGGGGTTTTTGATCAGAGAATTTGCATTTTTATCAGACAATTTGTGATTTTTAAACCGAGAACACCAACTAATCAGGTAGGGGAAGAGGTGTTACCCAACTACATGCTGAATTCTAAAATATGATAATGTTGGCTCCTCAGCTGTAGATTCTGCTCAGTGGGGTCCACGTAAATTATAAACTCATGTAGATTTGTGACTCAGTCACCAGATCAAACAGTCATATGACGATCATAGAATCTAAACTTTAATTTCAAAATTTTGTTAACCCTCATAATTGTGATGCTAGCATGACACCTTGAACTGAGTGTAACTGATATATGGAGGTCTGACTGAATCTGAATTTAGCTTTATTGTACAAGGGGGACACTTTCAGTGCAGAAGTTTGCCAATATTCTTAAATAGAAGAAATAGGAAGCAGCTAGGCTTCAGCAGTGAAAGAAGCAGCTATCCGTGCAAGCAGAAGCAGATAGGAAAATACTTGTCCCCGTGGCAGCTGATATTGAGAACCTGGTCTTTACCCAGTTAGTGGGGATGACTGGTGAAGTCTTGAATGTTGCGCTGTGGTCTATGGGACAGGCTGTTCTTTGATGATACTTGGATAGCCTGCTTAGGTCTGTGGGACTAACTCCCCTTTAGATGGAGCTCAGATGCTTCAGTGGACCCTACATCTCATATCTATGGGTTATAATGAGAAAAAAATGGCTAGTCTCTCCCAAACGCCTTCCACTTAGAGCATTAAAATGAGGTACAAAATCTTTGTTTGTTTTAATAGATACTGCTACAATAATTCTTGATAAACTAATACCTTTAGGTATTCCTTATATAAACATAAAGGCAAAAAACATAATTAAAAAACAATGTATATTCAAAAAAAGTTATCATAAAAATAAAACAAAATTATTACTTCTACCTGGTCTAATTTGAACATTCCTGTCTGATGCTCTGATTTCTATATGCAGTAAATCCTGACCAAATTACACTAACTAAAAACTCCCTATATTAATCTAAACACAGAATTTATCACCACCTACTTCTGATCATTTTTTCTGCATTGAATACTTTCTATCTTAGAAATTTTTTATACATGTTATATCACTGGAATAGCATCTGACATTTCAACTCAGACTTTTAAGATAGAAATAAACCAAGCTTTATTTTACGAAGGGGGATACTTTAAACGCAGAAGTTTTGCAAATATTCTTAAATGGAAGCAATAAAAAGTCAGTTCAGACAGAATGACATTCAAAGAATGAAGTGCAAATACAATATGTCAAATGTTTACCAGGGAAAAACAGATGCTTTTCATATAGTGAAGGCGCCCTAACATCTTTTTCACCTTTGGAGTTAAAATATCATTGACATTCCTGTTGAGAGGAACATATTGAGATATGGTTTATATCAGTCTATCAAGGAAAAAATAGAATATACTGAATTCTGAATAAGTCAGCTTGGAAAGTAATGTCTGCACCCCAGCTGTTACCAAAAAATGTTTAAGAGTAGCTATTAAAATTCTCACACTATGTAGCTTAACTGCTACTTTTAATAACTTGATCATATTGAATTTGGTTGATGCCTAAATTAAACAGAGCTGCACAATTCATAATGCTAAGAGCTATTTTGTCAAGATTAACTCTGAAATTGTAGTGAGAATAGAGCTCCTGACATCTTGGATAGGCACTACTTGAAGGTCATCCTTGGCTTTCGGCTAATATTTAGCTACATCCCATGCCAGGCTAACATTGTCTCATCATGAAGTAGCTACTTAATATTATTTTACAAATACTGTCATTTTTTTTAATTCTAAAAGCACATTCACCTTTCCCTCCCAGTATTCAATTGCTAGATTCTACAGATAGCTATGATATCAATCAGATCAATTATCTGCTTAGCAATTTTCAGGTAAAAATGATTCAATACATATCTGTTTGGTATTCTAGTATTTAATTATAAGTGGGACTTCCATAGCATTGCCTAATATCAGAATTGTCTGATATTTCACAGTTTTATATCCTGTTCTTGCCTGCTTACCAGTTTACTAAATTTGGACTATTTAGGCTGAACTTTTTCATACTGGATCTCTGCCTCAGGTGGGTTTCTTTTAGTTTAGTTATTTATTTGAATCCAAAATAATCTGGTTGTTTCTGAGAACAGGAGAGAAATGTGAATAGTAGTCAGAAACTTAGACTTTAGGAAAGAGATGCTTGGGGTGAAAAATGGGATTGGTAATTAGGGGACTTGGATCCAACAAGGAGACTGGAACCTCAGCCAAGAAAAAGAAAGGGAGGTAACGGGGATGATGCTGGATGAGAGGAGGGAAAGATTGGGACTGGCTGAGCAAGGATAGTAAGACTGAAAAGCAGTGGGGTAGGAGAGAAATCGATTAGATTGATTTGACAAGAATGATAGTATAGGAATAGAACTGAAACCCACTGAGAAAGTGTCCCATCTCCTCCTAGTGCTTTTCCACATAAAAGTGTCATAGAGTCATAGATGTTAGGGTCGGAAGGGACCTCAATAGATCATCGTGTCTGACCCCCCTGCATAGGCAAGAAAGTGTGCTGGGTTCAGATGACCCCAGCCAGATGTCCATCCAACCTCCTCTTGAAGACTCCCAGGGTAGGGGAGAGCACCACCTCCCTTGGGAGCCCATTCCAGATTTTGACCACTCTAACTGTGAAGAAATTCTTCCTAATGTCCAGTCTAAATCTGCTCTCTGCTAGCTTATGGCCATATTTCTTGTAACCCCCAAGGGCGCCTTGGTGAGTAGAGCCTCACCAATTCCCTTCTGCGCCCCCACGATGAATTTATAGGCAGCCACAATGTTGCCTCTCAACCATCTGTTGCAGAGGCTGAAAAGGTCCAGGTGCCCTAGTCTCTCCTCACAGAGCTTGGCCTGCAAGCGCTTAACCATATGAGTGACCCTTCTCTGGACCCTCTCCAGGTTATCCACATCCCTCTTAAAGTGTGGCACCCAAAACTGCATGCAGTACTACAACTGCGGTCTGACCAGTGCCCAATAGAGGGGAAGTATCACCTCCTTGGTTCTGTTTGTCATGCGTCTGCTGACGCATGATAAAGAGCAGTTAGATTTGCTGATGACTTCATCACACTGATGACTCATGTTCATCTTGGAGTCCACTAGTTGATAACCTACTTCATTAATTTATTTGCTAGGGGTCTGTATGTTGGACTACATTTTACAATGATGCTAAGGACCCACCATGTGGGATTGATTTGATATTGCATCATTTGTTTGCTTTTCTTTTGGGAGAAAAAATGAGAAATAGGATGTCCAGGAACCAGGATATGCCTATTTTGTAAAATGAGTCATGGATAAGAAGAAGTGTAGCCTGAAAAACCCTTGCTTCATTTCTTTCATGAACTGAAAGATGTCATATGAACATAGATTTGGAAAGGACCACCTCAGTTAAGCCCCCTGCAATCACAGGCAACTGTGTAATAAATGGCTGTCCTAGACCTAAAGGGTTCATAAGAACAACTACTGTGTCCTCCTGTACATAGTTATGAGGTGTGAGCTTGCAGGAAGTACAATGGTATCTTAATGGTTAAGGGAGCTGACTGTTGCACTATTGTAACACATTCTATCCCTGCCTCTTCGACAAAGTTACAAGTCACCTGAACCAATTTATCATAAAGTATGTGCTTCTTGTTTTCTGGGTGTCTGACTTTAGATCTGGCATTTTATTTTGCAGGTGTTCTGAACCCTCAAAGCGGCAACGAAAGTCAACTGGAGCTGTCACTTGAACAAATAAAATGCCAAATACTCTGAAAAATCAGGTCCTAGATGTCTTAAATGGTTTCCAAACTTAATAGATAGCTTTGACCTTCATCTCTCAGTGTTCCACTTCTCCAGCAATAAAATCCAGATAATGCCTACTCTTTGCATAGAGGTGTTGAGAAAATAAATGCATCGATGTTTGTGATGCACACTGACACTGCAGCAATGGAAGCCATGAAACAGCCTATGAGAAAATTTATCATTCTGTCCCAGGGGTTCTACGTGTGCAGTAAATAAATCATGAGGACACACTGAAGACAGGGAGATGGTGGCAGAACTGTTAAGGCATCATAATGTACATCTGGCGGTATAAGTTTCAGCCTTACACCAGGAAGCCACCTTTACTCAATGCAGCTATAAATGGATTTTTGGTCTTTTGTGCTGGAGAGTAAAGTAACAGAATAGGATGCTCATCACATTGTTTCCTTACATACTGATGGGCTGTAAGCATGCTGGCCTGATGGGCAGATCTTTGACAATTTTTTCAACCGTTGAACTGGAAAGATCAAACAAAATATTGAGTAGTTCTTTATCCAGAGATCATAGTACCTTCTGTACATGGTATGAGGCAGAAAAAATAGGATCCTGTGAAAAATAGGATGTAATCATGTCATTAAAATCAAAAGTCTGCCCAAGACTAATAAATAGTCCGTTGGAATAATATGGTTAAGATGTGCCAGTTTGTGGGTGTACACACAAGCAAAACACCACAAAATAAGACAGAAAAAATTATCTAGGAAGCACCAGACCCAGAGACAGAAGCACAGATGTCATGCCCTTAAGTAAAAGTAAGAAAAAGCACTTTAGAGTTCAGTGCTGGCTGAGAGAGACTTGGAACAAAAACCAACCAAACAAAAAAAACTTCTTTTGGGTTCAGAGAAATGGGACTTAATACGTTCTTTGTGAAGAAACAGAATTGTATCAGTGAAATTACTGATCATCATCAATTTGTCTTCCTGTAGGAAACAAGCCTGAGGGAGGTGATTCTCAGCTTGGGTGCCACGACTTCCTGGGGTGATGCCAGGTCCTTTGAAGGATGCTGGCTGCAAAGTGTGAGGAGATAAGCAGATAATCGCAGGCTCAGGCTTGTCCCTGCCTGGCTGATCCTTCACTTCTGCTGCCTGCCCTATTGCAAGGCGGTAAGCACTATAATACGTATATTAGTATTTGAAATTGGGTGCCACACAATTTGTAAAAGTTACGGAGGAGTTCCTAGAGTCCAATGAGGGGTGCCTTGAGTCCAAAAAGGTTGGAAACCACTGCCTTAGGGTTTCAAAAGGGCAACAGTAGGCTTTAGATAGTATAAAAGCAAAGCCAGTTAAGATCTGTATTAAATACTTAGTAAATGATAAATCCTTCTATAAAACAAAAGCACTTAAGTATGTAATCTTAGTTGATATACTTCTTCCACTCTATTCATGACCACAGTTTGTCTTTCCCTATTTTTCCTGACAGACAGGTTTAAAAAAGCAGCGGTATACTCTTCATTAGCTGGATAGTTTGAAGAAGGAAGTTTTTCTTCCTCAGTGTATGTATGGAAGCATAATCAATACTTGCTAGAAGTGAAACTCATCCAATGCCAGTCCTACACACTAGTTACAGAGCAAACTAGGGGTGCATTTCTTTAAAAATTCTTCTAGGTGAGTTCACAGTTAATTAATTGGATTGTTCCTCTCCCAATTATGGGCCAAATCTTTGCTTGGTGTAAATCAATATAGTTTCACTGAAGTTTGTAGACCAACTAGCAGAAGATTTGTAGCAGAAGATTTGGAGGAGTAATTTGGAAGCCACACAAAGTTATCTGAGATTAGTAAACATTACTTGTCAACCTTTTTTTTACTTTTTTTCTTGCTTTCAGGGTTGTGATCCCTGCTTAATGGATGTACTTTACAGTAACAATCCTTTACAAGTACTCTAAAAGCAGACACAAGTAAAATAACCCAAACCACATCCACTATTAATAATTGACATTCATTCAGCATTGGCAAGCATTGATTATAGGCTTAAAAGGAAGTTCTTTGCAATATTGATTTGGATACTTTTGACTTGAGACTGAAAACAGCATGTACTTAATGGAAGTTGGTCACATTTCTTAAAAAATTAAGCAGTCATCAAGCTTATGCAATTTGATATGAGTTACTGTCTTGTTTTTGTGGTATACATAGTGTGTCCTTGAGGAAAGTCAGAAATGTGTTAGGTTTTTCAGCTTTTGTAATGAAATATTGTAATTAATAACCACAAAAACTTGAAGATGTCTTGATTGCAATTTCAAATTCGTTCTGAACTATTTATGGCTGCCATATCTTGAAAAAGATAAATGATGCATTAAAAAGAACAATTTTCAACATAGCTAGAAAACAAAAAAAGACCCAAGAGGTGTAGTGTGTTTTGCTATTAATAAGGACACCATTTTGACAGATTTTTAAAAGAATAATGATGTAAAAAAATCATTAGATAGATTTAGATGTGTGCCATGTGTTGCATGACTGTGGAAAGTACAGGACTAGAGAAAATAATAAAAATAGCAAAATCATATAGCTCTATAATTTGATGAAGCAGATGCTTTCATGAGTACTGCCATATAATGATATTAAGAGCATAGTGCACAAATAGTAGTGATGATTGAGATGACTTCTTTCACTGTAATGTGAATGTGAAATGACACAAAGGCATCCACTGTTCAATAGACAACAGTAGCATAACTAAGGCAGGACAACCAGGGCAGCAGCCCTGGGAGCGGACTTGGTGGGGGAACAGAAATTAATAGCTGTTGCTGCAGCCACAAAATTGCACCAGTAATATGGCAGTAGGCAGAAGTTGCAGCCGCCCCCATTGTCCTGCTGGTTTGGGTGTCCAGCTGTCTTGTTACACCCCCGTTAGGCAAGTATTTAAAAAACTTCATATTAAGCTACTTTCCACAGTTTTGCCACATTTTTAAAGAAATGGACACTTTCTTCAAAATAATATAAAAACTGGTCTCTGGGAAATCACTGTGGATTGATCTTTACAGACTTCTCAAAACTTGCTAAATAGGAAATGGCAGTACATTCAAGTATTTATAATTTAAAAAAAAATTGTAACTTAAAAAAAATACAATGAGAAACCTATCCAAACACATTTACCACAATAAATCATGATCATCATTTTTATTTATTTAAATTAGGTTTTCAATTGGAATCTTGACCATCTAGTGCAGGAGGTTTATGAAATGTTTTAGAAATCCATGAGAAGTATATAAGTGCTTCTCTTTAAAACATTTTAAAAGAAAAATTGGAAAAGAATTAGTTAATTCCACAATAAAAGAGCTCTGGAGACAGGTCCATTTAGGAGATAATGGTTGACTGCAGTTACTAGTTGGAAGATTTGCCCAGTGGCTGCTGAACTAATGATTTGCGCCAAAACAATAACCAAGTTGGGAGATAGCATAAGGTATTTCATGCTCTAAGGTATTTCAGTGTCTGGGTGATACTGGGCTAGTCACTTTAGACAAAATTTTGTTGTCGGTTTCTATTTTATTATGCTTCTTATGTTATGTTAATATTGACACACTTGGGACTAGATTCGCAGAAGCACTAAGTCATCATAATTGAAACTGAAATGATTTGGAGCTCTTCTTTGAATAAATGTTGCTTTGAAAATGTTAAGTTACACCGAAAATTCTGGCTGTAGGATCACAATTTGGGATCTAAAATCAAGTAGTGTCTTCAACAAATGTTGACCGCGATATTCTTAGCCTCAATATTCCATCTGTAAAATGGGGATTATACTAGCCTGTAATCTTACTAAATGGTTATGAAGGTAAAGTGTGATACTGTGGTAGGATTACTACAGAAATGTTCAGGAAGGAATTTTATAACAATAAAAAAATGTTATTTAACATTAAACCAACACTTGATTAATAGGTGAAAAGTAAGTCTTAGGACCACATACTGAATGTGGAAGTTATTTTGGATGTTCATTTATTGAGGGAGCCAGGTATTTTATTGAAAATAATGCAGTGACTAACATTGCATATAAATTACAAGGGTAAATTGAAAAGCAGAGGAATTGTCAATCTGACATCCTAACTTTTGATTGCTTTAACAGAATATTCTTTTAACAGTTTATGTTTTTAAAATAATTTTCAATACAATTAATTGTATTCTTTGTGACTAGACTGAATCAAGGCATAAGTGGCACACAGATTTACATTCCTTCTAAACCTGTACTCTAACAACAGGACCATTCTTGTTACAACTGAATAATTACTCTTGTAAGTGAATCAACTATATCCAGGAACAAATAGTATGCCTAATTACGTTCAAAATGCAACAGAGCACAAAATAAATGACCATATTCCCATCTGGACATACAAACATTTCTCATTTGGATGCCTGATAGTTATTTATTAATCAGTTCCAATAGTTTTGAATAATACCCATTTTTTCTTGTTGGTATAATGAAATACTTGAATTACAGTGGTATCTAGAGCTAACTATCAGGGATTGGGAGCCCTACTTTAACAAGCAATGAATTGTGAAGACAGTTTTGGCCCCAAGTCCAAGCATAGAATAAGAGACAGCATGCAGCTATGACACGTGGTAGGAACACAAGGTAATAATGAGGATATAAACATATGCTTCCCACTTAGACTCTATGGGCACATCCACATGTGCAGGTAAACGCACAATGTCATTTAATGTGTGATAAACACAATCAAACCTCCTGCCATGCTGCACATGCATGGCAGGAGACGTGCTTATGGGACTACGCATTAGATCCTATTATGCCTTATTGTAACCAGGCTCCCTCTGTACCAGCAAGAGGTTAGCTTCCACAGCTGGGCCCCCACTCAGCTGATGGGTTCCCACCTATAGGGGTGCTCCATGTATGGCTGAGGTCAGGAGACTATTGCAGCTACAATCTTCCAGCCCTGGGAGATTTATTTATTGGTACAATTAACCAGTACCTGTAACATGGGGCCTATTACATAGCTTGACATTCTTCTACTTTTTCAAAGCCTTTATTTTAAAAAAAAAATCACAACTTAGCTGTCAGGTATGGAATAACAGCAAATGACATATGGTACAAAAATATTCCAACTGTCATATTTTATTTATATAATTGAGGAAAAATATAATTCAATGGTTAGATATATATTGCAGTCTTAAAATGAATTGCTCTTAGGTATTAGAGACCCCCCCTTCAAATGGAATCAAATATATGCAAGTATATATTGGGCTAGGTTAATTGATACAAAGAAAGTGGCTCAAACAGGTTCTTAAAAAGGTTTATTATCTTGAAAGATTAGCTGCTCAGTCAGAACTCAACCAAGCATATAAAGCATTTATACACAATTCCAGTCCCTTTGCTCTTAATGCACTTCTGGACTAACCTGAAATGAACTTCTGATTTTTTACTAGGAGATCTTGGTCTCCCAAGGGTATAAATTGTCAATATATAAGAAAAGTTTGCTGGGTTAGCAAAGTGGACAAATTGCCGTTGAGATTTCCAAGCTTAGGTGATCAGATACTTGTGAAGAGATGGAAATGTTAGAAAAAGAATATAAAGGCATAGAAATTCAAGTCACTGGAGTGAAATATTAGGGAAAATAACATATTGCACCACCTGGTACCTGCTTTGACATATTTATCTCTTAGCTTTTTCTATTGCATAGAATCTATAATTGATCTAAAAAAGCTTCATTTCTAACTTCAAGAACTCATTGAAAATTCAGATTTAAATTATTCAGTTTTACTTCATTCTCATGTGTAAAATGTGCTTAGTGCAAATGTTCAGTTTAAAGTTTAGGAATAAAACTTATTCAAAAAGGGGCAGACAGCAAGTGGAATGCTCCTATTGATGAACTCATGGGAGTAGTCCTTGACTTCAGTTGGATTATTTGTGCTGGTGATTTTTCATCAATATTTTTTATGATCTGCATAAATTAATTTTCTTAAGACTTGGATCTGGGGCATGTGAATAGGTTAACTCACTGAAGAGCAGGTGGTCTTAATTTAACAGAAGCTATAAACACCTGGCACAATCCCTAGAAATGATGTAATTCTCCTTGAGTGGAGTTACATGTACCTTGGATGACAGAGGTATTTTTCTCGTGCTTTTAAGTGTCAACCGTTAGCTTTTGTTTGCATGTGGACACTTCTCAGTTTAACAAATTGGTCTTTTTACACTGCTTTGAAGCCTTTCATGTCTTAAATCAGTAACACAACTAGTGGAGAGTGAGCAGGGCACAAGCCCTGGGCACCCACTTAGAGGGTGTGTCACTATGGTCCCTTCACCCAGGAGTCTACCATGATAGGGGCATCCATGCATGTATCTCAGGAGGCACAAGGTGGAATGACTCCCCCTCTGGAAGACTTTGCCCTGCACAGCCCTGCACTTAGGAGGAGGGAGAGAGGGAACAAAGAGGACACCAAGAATGGACCTGCCATTGCTGCTTGTCCCCTAGAAACAGTAGCCCAAGCCTGGGTTGCTGCAACAGCAGCTGCAGCAGTAGCAGCTGTCACTGGAGTGAGATCTGGGAGGAAATGACTCCTTTCCCCCTCCCCACTTTTTCTCCCCCCCAACTCCAGGGTCAGCATAATTCTCTACACCACCCTTTGCCTCTGTCTCAGATACTGAAAGATCTGGTTATGGCTCTCCCTTAAATCCTGCTCTTTTCTGAGTGATCAGATACTCCAGGAATAGAGATCTTTGAAGCCCACCCATGCTTGCCACTCCAGCAACTGGGCCCATTCTGAGGTTATAGGTCTCTTTACACTCTGGAGACAGGCAAAAGTTTAGGAAGTCATCAGGAAGAATCACAGGAACATACATGCCTATGAAACTATAGATTTTGAAATAGCAGTAAGGAGATATCAGCATAGTGCTTCTCCAAAACCAAGGACTTCAAGTTTTGCCCTACCTCTCCCTGCATGGGTTCTGGGCCTCTCAGCCTCTACCTCACCCCATGCAGGATCTGGGCCCTTGGCTCCTGTCTCACCTTGTGTAAGCTTTGAGATTATGCCCTCACTCTTTTTTGCCACACACTACCACCTTTCAGCTAGTAGCAGCACTCCTCCCGGGTGCTACTTCCAGCCCAAGCTTCTCAGGGCGTATGGCCGAGCCTTGGCCCTCTCAGCCTTAGTCCACTTATGCTGCTTGCACCCACCCCGCTTGAAGGATTTAGAACCCAGGGTGCCCATGGCACCCTTCGCAATGGCCTCCTCCTCCCCTACCACCACAATTTAGTTCTCCAGTTCAAACTTCAATACAATGACAAATATGAGCATTCACTTCCAAACAAAAGGTTTCACTTGACTCTGAGTCAATGTCACACCATCGTAACAAGCTATAGCATAAGGCAAAATGTTTAGCTCTGGTGCCCAGTGGTTCAGGGCCTGCCTTGTAGCTCCCTATAATCTGAAATCTTTCCTCCTTGGCCAGTCAGAGCCCCTTCTCCTGGGGCTTCAGCCATGGTCCTGGCTTTGGAAAGCCTCTGATCCCCTCTCTGGATTGCTTGACCCACTACTTCTGCCCCTGGCTGTAAATCACTGGCTGCACTGTGCTGGCTGCACCTGGGGCAAGCAGTCATTTTTAAAGGGCTTTCTGCCACTATTAGACCCTCCAGGGGGCTAGAGCCAGCCACATGTTCCCTGGCTTCCTCTCTCCCTCTCCTCTAGTTACTGCCAATCAGCTTTAGAGCAGAAAAAATACTGACCCAGTTTTGTGCTCAGTTTGAACCTAAATGGAACAGCAAAATATTCTAGCTGAATATCTGAATTTTCTGAGTATTGTGGCACACCTCATTCAAAAAATCCCCAGCTTTAGTGATGGCTAATATCCAATGGTCAGGGGAAGGTGAACTCCTCCCACACTCCAGAAATTAGTAGCCTTTTGCAACAGGAAAATAGTTCCTTCCTGGACCATGCAGGTAGCCAGGGCCCTACCACAGATGCACTTTCGATTAAAATCCCCCCACCCCACTTTAAAGAGGGCAGTAACAAAACCTTGTATATGGAGATTCTTCCTTGCCCTCCCTCCCTACCTCTTTAGCCTGACTCGGGTTTTGACCTCAATGGGCCTGTACAGCTTTGTGCATACCCCTGCACCTGCCTGAAACTTCACATGTTCTCCCTCTCACTGAATGTGCTAAACTCAAAATATAGTTTCACACTGCAACTGATAGTTTGTTATATCAAAGTGCTTGTAGAGTTCTTAGTTCAGGCAAAAACAGTGAGAAATAGCACTTTTTCACCTCCACCACAGATGAACCATTACAGACCACTACCAATTTATACTTATGCCATTGATTCCAACCATGCAGAAATCCAAATTAAACTTTTCAGATAGCAACAGGATGGATACTCTCCTCTCACCACAGATAAGAATTTATAGATCAGTGAACTCAAACCATGTCTGCTCAGGAGATAAACTGTAACTTGAGAATCAGGACGTACTTTAGCTAAGCTCTAACATTGCTGGGGCATGACTGGCTTGTCCACAGTTCCCAGCTGCACAGTTGCCCATTTTCATTGTTGCAAGATCTCTGGAGGCACAGTCCTGGTAAAGGATATGGTGGGTTTGCAAAAACATGAAATTTTCTTGCTGGTGGGTTTTTTGGGGGTTTTTTGTTTTGGAATGTGGAACAAGGCCATGTCCTCTAAGTTTCAGACTGCCTGAAGAATCACAAAGCAGTCACCAGCATGATGCTGCATGACCCTCCAGCCCTGCCCACACCCTATAACCATGGACTCAAATCTTTTGCTTATCAGAGATATTCTGGGGGGGTTTTATTTAAAAAAAATCCCAATTTTCGTATTAAAAAAGTAACCCAAAATCCATATTTTTCCATGATCGAAATGCTCGCCTTTTCATTTTGATCACAGAAAAATGTGGATTTGGGGTTACTTTTTTAATCCGGAAATTGGAGATTTTTTTTTTTTAATCAGAGAAAACTAGGATTCCTGCTTATCAGGGTGCAGCCAAAGTCATGTTAAAATGGAGTATGCCTCCTCACACAGGGAGTGTAGCTAAAGGTTTCAGAGAGTTCAGCATCAGGGTGAATACAGAAACAGGGGTTGTTGCCAGCATGTCACTCTTCTGAATTATAAACTACTGCAGCCTGGACTTAAAGGCAATATTAGCAGCTTTTTCTTCCCCTAAGGTGCCTTACCACCTACCTGGATCCTGGGAATTAGACTAGAAGACCCTGATAGGCAGGGTATTCCCAAAACTAGAAAAAAGTTTCTACATATGCCATCCAAGAAACTGTGGAAAGGTAGAGGCTTTAAGAAACTGAGTATGGAACAATGACCAGAATCTGGGGGAACGTCTGTTCACCAGAGCACCCCAAGGGATGACAAGGTCCAACCATCACAAATGCCTGTAAGACCGTTTTAGGCTGGATTTAAGGAAAAATTTCTTTACTGTCTGAGCCTGGAATAGACTCCACCCAGAGGTGATGCAAGCACCTATTCTGGACACTTTTAAGAAACCTTTGGATGCTTATCTTGTTGGGCTTCTTTGACTCTAGCTGACTTCCTGCCCTTTGGTGGGGGAGCTGAACCCGATGATCTTACAAGGTCCCTTGCAGCCTTAATGTCTATGGAATCTATGAAACCTTTTGGTTACATCTTTCACCTTCCAGTGTCAGCACATCAGATTCCAGACCCTCAGTAATAAAGACAATGAAAAGTAAGATGAAGCAAAGGAAAGAAGAGATGGTGAGAAAACTTGTCAGTTCCCACACTAAGTACACCAGGGCTGCAAATATCTAAAAAGAGCATGTGGAGCAGCATAAGATCAGCTGTAAGGAGATAGTGGAGAGTGTCTTAGAGGCTGGAAACAGATATAATCAGTGGAGCATGATCAGCTGTACTGTCACAGCACAGCAGAGCTTGACATGTCACAGCAGAGCTGATAGTGTACCACGGGCATCTACAGATGTTACAAGTTGCCATGTCCCAACTCAGGGAAAACCCTTATTGTACCCCTTGTGTTAGGGAGTGGGGAATTTCCTGTGGAGGGGTAAGAGGTAAAAAGCAGGCACTTCCGAAGCTTGAGAGACCTGATTCTGTTGGGAATTCCAGGGATTTACAGGACTGGGCCCCTCAAGCCCACAGAGCCCATGATCCCAGTGTTTGGAGATGACAAGCAACTTCAGGCTGCCCATGCTCTCCCACCATAAACAAACAGGCACAGACCACAAGTAGGTAGCCCAATATGTTACTACTTTATGTTGCAGCCACAAATTTGTGCATTTGCAGTGCAACAGAAAGTATGAACATCTGCTTGCTTTCACTTTGTGCCTTCCTGGGAGCATGTGGGAGCCCAGTCATGAATAAAGAGACTCTGGACCTGATGAAGAGTAATTGCTCGGTTTGAACAGTAGATCCGGTGTGCTATGCATTGCTTGTCCTCATCCTGCAGCGTCAATGGCTTTGATGCTATGGACCCCAGCAGAGGTGTGTGCATTACCTACACCACAGCTGCTTGAGAACACCTCGCTATGGAAAGAGCAAGTGTGAGAAGCTAGCTCAAGAGTAGCTATTCAGAGGCTTCTACTGAAACTGGTTATATTATCTAGTTTAAAGCTGGCTCATGTATGTGTACATGAGACGATCACTCATTCAGATGCCAGTATGCACTTCATTTACAAATGTGAGACTTTTTTGCTACTTATTCTAGCATTTTATCATGAAAAATGATGTTGCCCTGGTCTACCTACAAACTTAAACATTTCTTTTTTCTTTTTCAAATTTGCCTGTGGTGGAATTCTGTCATTTTCATAACAATGGTACTCAAGAGACTTTTATAGGCATTTTATAGACTTTTATTCTGTGCATTTATTTATTTACTTTTGAACAAGGTGTATCCTTTCACTGCAAATAAATAGTCTCATTTACATAAGATCTAGCAAGTAATTCTCGTCAAACGAGCAATATATATATATTTTTTTACATTTTTTCTCTGAGATACTTTCCTATAGCTTTAGTCCAATGTATATAAACACTGATTAAGCCTTTCCTAACTTCCTGAGATTTCATTAAACTGTTAAACTAATAATTGAATCTGTAGAAGATTAGACTTTAGAATAGACTTGGCTGTTGAAGGACTTGACCCTAAAGCCTTATCTATTTTCAATTCCAGTTTAATGAGCACATTCAAACTTTATTACTTAATTACATCACACATCAATGAATTTTGCATTTTGATTAGGTAATAGTTTTATGCAACTCTCTGGATCATTTGAGGATACGCCCATGAAGCATCTAAACCATGCTGATGAGTTCCAAGAAGGGCAAAATTCAAGCCTTGTTAGAGTAAGTTTGCTATCCCCATAGCAGTGTTTGCTTTTCATGTTATGCCAAACTAGTCATTTGCATTATAGCTCTCATGATACTTGGCAATGAGTTTTTATAGCTAAAATTTTATTTCTGAACTCACCATGACTTGTATCTGTCTCTCACTGTGCAATAGTGGCAGGACTTACAGCTGTATCATTCTGATAAGGTCTCATAAGGGGGCAGAAAGATTATTGGTCTGTCTGTTTCTTATTCCTTAGTCTTCTGATGTTTTTGATTTTTGATCCTGTAAAAAAATGTACTTATCTTAACTGACTTCAGCAGCTCTCACACAGTGTCTTTCTCTGTTACTCAGGTTTTTGTTTTTTTCTTAGGATGTTACATTTCTGTAAAAAAAAAAAAGTCCCTGGAACTTGCTGTTCTATTCATGCAGGTATGTTACCCATACACAGTTTATTTGACAGCCTACAATCCCAGTGTGCAGTTGCCTGGTAGGTACAATTTTTAGCAAGAAATACATACAACAAAACAATGGAATAGCTAAACTTGAATCTTTCTACCATGGAACACTAACAACTATATGTGAAATTAGAAATGTGTGGAATGTACAAGTTAAGAAGTAACAAAGATCTGTCAAAAGATAACTTTTATTTTTAGAAGCCTCTTTTTAAATATGCCACAGAACATAGAATTCAGGTCATAAAGGCCATTAGAGAAAAAGCAATATGCACCTGATCCTCCAAAAGAATCAAGTTAAACATGGAGTATCATATATCATTACAAAGCAGTGGATCTTGTTTCTCAGAGTTTCTTAAGCTCATAAATGTGCGTGGCTCACAGGAAAAAAAAGATTTAACACGCAGTTCCATAAACCTTCATCTAAAATTCACTTCAGTTGGAGCAATGGGGTAGTGTTCAGTATTATGAATTAACATGGACAAGTACTCCTAAACACAAATAACACAGTAATCTCATGAAAATAAGAAACATGCTCTTATTTCATTTCTATTGCTATGCAAATTTTCAAATAATACAGGGAGCTCAACCTGAATCAAGTGAAACTGCTTCTCTTCTTTGCTCTTCTGTGTATGAACTTCCTTTTCATATGAATGTATTTCTTATTTACACCACAAAGAATCTCTACACAAATACAATTGCTTCAAACTTTGTTATGCTTTCCTTTTCTCTTGCACAGTGGCTGTATCATTTACATGTGTTGGAGAGACCATTTAAAGAGTTGAAATATTTTTGCTATAGGTCTGGAACCTAAAGTGGCACCTTGGTGCATGTAGTTGGTTATAATTAGAGCATCTACTAATAGAAGATCACTAATGGCAGTCATTGCAACTGTCAGCAGTTTTTCACTTTTCACATGAGGACACAGTTGCTAATTGGATTAAGTCTGTCTCTAACTGTAATCTCTGCAAGCAGCAGTTAAAGGAAGAACTGCCATGTCACACCTGGTTTGTGTGCTAGGAAGTGATGAACACAGCTAATAAGAGTAATTTAAAACACAACCCATGCACATAATTAACTATGCCTTATTTCCTTGATTAAAAATCTGCTTAGCAATGATAATGGCTTAACTAAGACACCAGGTAACACTTTGAGATTGAAGTAGATACTTAGCTTACCAGAATTAGAAGTGATTTTAAAGGTACTGAGTGCATGCTTTAATATAAGGAATGGTCTGAAACAAAAAGAAATGCAAAAATCCTGGACTCTTGGTTCCAAAATGATACCTTCTGGTTTAAGAAAAGGTATCATTTTGGAACCAAGGATTCAAGATGTATGCTTTTATATAATATTGATGACCCTTTTTGGTTCAAGTGGTCATCCAGTATTCAGGGCCTTGCAAATTGTTACCAGCAGAAAGGGAAAAAAACAATTACAGATTCAAGTATTTCTTTGTTACAATGTTTATTTACAAAAAACGGACATAAAGTTCAGTTTCTACAATTATTCATCAGCCTTTCTAGTTATATGCCTTAGCGTCCTTTCACCACTGTACATTCAATGCTTCCCTTGCTGCCCCCTGCATGCAAATGGTTTCTCTTGGCTTTTGGCTCTTTTTGGCTGTCTTTTCTCTGCTTCCATTGTGTTTTTCAGCTGCAGGAAGACACAAAGGCCTGTGGCAGCACGCTTCAGGCTCCCTGAACACTCCGTCATTGACACTGGGATGTTGTTCTCACACAGAACATTTTTCAGAACCAGTTTGAATGGGATATTGTGGAACAAGGAAGCATCCACAAACTATATTGTGTTAAGTATGATCTAAACAGGTACTATGGGTTCTTATCCCATTACTAGATCAGCATTTGTAGCCTTTTTGTTCCTATAGGTTCTTTGCTTGTATGCTTCTCACCCAACCTCCCATCCTGCTTTCCCATCTGTTGTGTTCTTCCTTACTCTAGTTTATACTCTTCTCTATTCTGTTTTTTCACAGCATCTGATGTAGTGAACTTGGTTTCATGAAAGCTCCACCCTGCAAGAAATTTACTCTAATATAAGAAAACCCTGATTATAGATGACCCCACCCAATAATTAGATTCTATATATGGAAAATTTAATATAATTTTCCAGGTATAGAATCTCATTATTGGAGGTTTGTCTTTAATTCACCCCCCTCCCACTGCTACAGCAGGGAAACTAAGGGGTGTCAGGTAACCCTTTTGCCCTCTGCCTCTCCCCCTCCCAACTTCTTTCTCTGCAGCCCTTTTCCTTCTTCATTACTGCCAGATCCAGCTCTCCCTGAGCATGTGGAAGGAAGGAGCTAAATTGAAAAGCCTAACCTTGATATAAACATAGCTGTAGTAAATTGCATATAGTACCCATGGATTTAATTAATCCAGAATTGATGCATTTTGCATTTTTTTTAACTAGTTCAACTTTTAGCATAGGTATTCCATAAGTACACTTTTACGTAGCCCTATGGTAACTTCTTTTATATAATACAAGCTATGCATAACATTAGTCCAAAGCCAATAAGCTCATGAGTTATGATATAGTTCACTAGCCTGGGCCCCAGCAGAGTCAATGGCATTTCAAGCCATGGTGACCCCACAGCTCAGCACTGCTCACTATCTGTGTGTACTCCAGATACCCCCACAAAGGATCCATATGTGGTAATTAGCCCTCCACTCATGACTAAAACTGGCTATTCTTATAAGTCCTGGGATCCTTCACAAATGTATATGTAGATGAGACATACGGCAAACTGTCCAGCTTCACTTTATGTACAGTGGTGCCACACTCATCATAAGTGACTGGCTGAGAGGGGGGCAACAGAGGGACTCTGGGTGAACTCTTTAGGGCCCTATTTGGAAATGTTTGCCAGACACTTAAGGCTGATGAAATAGGAATCATTGGGAATAGGAAAGAAAGGCACAACTCAGCTGTGGGAATGAAGAAGAAGTCAACATGTATTCACTGAACTGGCCCACTATGACTTGGAAAACAGTCAGGGGTAAGGGGAACTGCACTCAGTGGGCACTTCCATATATCTTATTCAGATAGGCTGCATTCTTTTGGGCTAAGATCAAATATGGCATTTTTTGCCATCAAAGAGAGGTTGTCAGTGCTGGGTCTGGTCTGCCAGCTGGGTATCAATACTTTTATGCTGAGTGCCAGTTCCCTGAGGAGGGAACAGCCACCTGTTTCTTTAAGGGCCACACAAGGAAAAAAAGGCTCCCATAACCATGTTTGCTCTGTATGGGCCATGTACTTTATTGTCATGTTCAGTGTTGGCTATATTTAATCAACTTCATACTTGGTTTCCGTTACTGAGTAGATGCTGTTTTTAGCACTAGTTCAAAGATAGGCAATTCATGTAATGCAGTTTTCTTGTATTCAGATACAAGACAGGAGGCTTTTTCCCTATGTTGGGGAAAAACCTTAAGTTTAAATAAACTGTGAAGACAGAATTTTTTTTCAAGAGAATTGTCCTATATATTTACTTTTATTTTACACACACACACACACACACACACACACATGAGAGGGAAGTTCATACACAGAAGTGTGAAGAAGAGAAACAGCTTCACCTGATTCAGGTTAAGCTCCCTGTATTATCTGAAATTGTGTTTAAAATTTGCATATCAATGGAAATGAAATAAAGAGCATGTTTCTTATTTTCATGTGCTTTTAGAAATACTTGTCCACGTTCATTCATAATACTGAATACTAGCCCATTGCTCTGACAAAAGAGAATTTTAGATGAAGGTTTATGGAACCGTGTATTAAATAATACACACAGACACATACACACACCATATTTATTCAAATGTAAGACAAGGTTTTTCCCCCTAATCTCTGTATAGAGATAGATATAGAGATAGATATCTACAACTATAGATATAGCTATATAGATATAATTTAAGGTGCTGATCTACCCTGCATTCTGACTGACGTAAGACTAATTGAGGTAACTACCTATCCCCATTTTCTGCAGCTACTAAATCAGTCTCAGCCCCTGCAGTCACATCCTGTCTAGTCTTTGGCCAGTGGATTCCGTTGTTTCAATTATCATTAAATAAAGGGTCGTTTTCATTATCCCCTCATTTATCCTGAATAAAAGGCAGTTAGAATACTTGTCAGCTTCAGCAAATTTAAGATTCCCCATAGGTCTAAGACACATTTCCTGGGAGTCTTAAATCCTCCAGCATAATAACATTGTTGTGTTTGATTTCTTGGTGAATCATGAAGTGTGAGTGTTTTGGCATGAGTTGAGGTGGTCACAGATACTAGGCCTGTAGCTAAGTTTTTAATTGCAGTTATCATGGTAGTGTCTAATTCTGTGATAGGGTCCATATAAGAGATCAGGGTAAGTAATCATATACTACCTTTCCCCCTAAATGTTAGGAGGTATAAAGGTAGTTCATTATTGATTCACTTTACATTTGCCTCTCCAGCAGTCTGGAATACTTTATAAGGAGTACAATATACTACCTTTAAAAGAAATCCTAGCTTCTCATGTAATTTTTGGACCATCATGGCTATGACATTACTTTTACATCACCTTTAAAATGATACTCGATAGTCAGTGTTATGGGAGTTAGAGATCTCACTTATGCCAGCTACTAAATGTTTAAGAAACAGGGCATCTAGTTTCACAGCTTTCCCTGACTGATCAAAAGCTGGATGTTTGGGTTTTCTGCCATAAGAAATGGGAAAGGGGAGATATTACTGTCAGATCCTGGACATGTGGGCTAAAGACAATGAAAGAGTAGCTGCCAAAGCACTGGACATGTGAGCTAAAGCACTGGAATACCAGGAGAAGTCTTTGAAAGGTCATAGTGAGATCTCGGAGTCTGAGATAAAGGAAATGCTTCCCTTACACTGAGAGAGAAGTTATAGTTGTTAGCTGCTATGTTATGTGTAGAGACCTACCAAATTTGCAATTTCACAATTTTCATAGAAACTGTGAATTTGGTAGGTCCCCAGTAAAAAAGCCTGGTCCTTACCAAAACACATGGGGACCACAAAAAAGCTGGAAAACAGCCAACAAGCAGGGGGTGGGGGGGTAGGAAGGAGCTACAAACAGAGGCAGGAAGCCCTGCTATCCTGAAGCATGGGGGGAAGGCAGACAGGTAAAGCAGAAGGGAAATGGCCATCTGTCAGTCTCCAGGGAGGGGTGGCACTTCTGGGGCCCCTCAAGCAATCAGAGATGTGAGGTGCCTGCCGTGCTCCACTGTGAAAAAGGCAATAGGCATTGCACTCAGACCATGAAATCAGTGTGGGCAGGTCCTGCGAATTAGGTAGGTCTCTACTTATGTGTTAAATGGGTGAGGTTACTTACATTTAGTGGTGCATTATTTTACCGTGCTCCAAATGTCCTAATACAAAACTTATATATGGCCAGGCTTAAATCTGTTTGCTTGTTTTTTAATATAAAAATTAAAGATTCACTTTTGTTGTGAAGCCTTGTGGACTTTATTTATTTAGTTATTTATTTTGTATCTCTTTATGAAGATCTAGCCGACCTGTAGTAATCTTCTGGTTTATAATAGTGACGTGGATGTTCTGGGCAGGTTCCAGTCCTCGCAGATCATAGTTCTATATATTTTGACTTTGACTTTTGATTCCACTATTTATTTTATTTTATTTTTTTGCATAAATGACAAAATACCTCTTTAAAGCCTTGGACTGAGTCCTTTTGATAACTCAGCTGTTGCAAATGCTTTGTCTATAGACCATGACTTGTAATTCGCAGTGTACTGTGTGTGCAGCAGTTTTGCAGGTGCTTGTCAATCTATTTTACTATAGTTCTTGTCCTTGCTCGTTTTTCCTCCTGCTGGCTATAGTACTTTTTCAGATGTTCTAAAAACTCTTTTTATTAAAAAGGTAGTTGTTACAGTTTGAATATGTGATTTAAGTCTCTCCTGTTTTACATATCATGAATTCTATTAGACCTCAAGAACAATGAAATGATTATGCGGTTGATTTAATATACAAATGTAATAAAATTCCTCAACTGTTTGACTACTGGAGTCCTAGTATTGAAAAGTCTTCACTTAATACATGACTTGACATATACAGAATGACCTGATGCCTGATGTATATAAGGATATATCAGTTAAGACTTCCTGTATATATCAAGATATATATGTGAATAATAGCTTACTATATCCTTGCTAAAAGACATTCAGGTAAAATTGTTTCTATTATAGGGACATATCTCCAAAATTATACTAAATTTGATAACAATTATATGCAAACCTCTTCAGATTTAATGTGTTATAGATTTCTTGGGTGGGATAGAGGAGAGAAGGGGAAAGGGGAGAAAGATGAGATTTGTTGCCCCTTTGCTACACGCACACACATGGCTATATATTGTTCATGTAGTTTATTAATGTATTTCAAAGATCAGCTTGTACCATATACTCAAAGACTAGAAATGGATGGAAGTGCTTTGATGAATTGTTAATTTTCTGAGAAGTGGGGTTTGAGGAAGATCAAAACTATGCTCAGATTGAGGTTTGATTCAGAGAGTACCGGCAGTCAAAAGTGGGAGATCTTGAAATGTCAAAACTTTGTATTGATATCTTTTTACAGGGCTCTTTGGGTGCCTTTACACATGCAGGGAGGCTGCTCTGATGTGCTGTAATTATAGCACGTCAGAGCAGACTTGATTAATCAAGTCCACTGGAGGGTAGTGATTACCATGCTCCGGTAGACTCCAGAGTTATGTGCATCAGTATCCCGGTGCTCAAAAGTGGTGGCAGGGGTGTCTTAACTAAAGCTCATTCAACAAGCTTTAGTAAAAGTGCCCGCATTGCCATTTTTCGGTTTGGGAATGCTGATACACATGACACCCCAGGCACTTTCCCCTTCTCTTTTTTTTTTTAATTCTTTGGTCAGGTCTGACTAATCCATAAGACCCACATAAAACACTGAATAAGTTAACATTATACCATGCAATCAAATCATGTTATCTGCTATTTGCTTGCTTCCAAACGCAGGGGAAAAAATGGTTATGTTATCTTAGAAAACATAAAAGAAAGTGCCATCTTATAGATGATTCTTCCTTCAAAAAAGCAAAGGACCAAGCATACATTTTATAAAAAAGCAGACATGGCCTAAAAAATACTTGGGCTTAAAGTAGTGATTGCCTTAAGATTCTTTTAAGGGTGCCCTGTAGGCCTGTGCGACTTGGCAGCTATTCAGTACGGCTTTGGATCCAGGTGCTTTGGATGCAAAGGTTCTATCCGGAGCTCCGGATCAGTTTCCCGCTTCAATCCGGCCGAAGTGGCTCCGAAGCTTTGGAGCCACCAAGGAGATTGGGCCATAGGGTATAATGGGGAATCATAGCTCTATAACTTTGTTGTTTTTTGTCTGTTTTGAATGTAACTTGCAAGGTTACTAGCCTTTGCTGAGAGCATGAAGCCTATTAAGTGTCAAGAAGATTGGTGCAGGGGTTCAAGAGGAACTGCACCCCACATTCTTGAAAACAAAACTCATGTCCTGTGTACATGTTAAGCCACAGTGGGGTCAAAACTACAGCAATGGTAGCCCCTGCTGAGGTCACAAAGCCTGCCAAGTTTTAAGGTGATAGGTTCAGGGGTTTGGGGGAAACTGCATCACTAGCTGTGGACAAGCAAAACTCATGACATGGGTGCTTGTGCAACTGTATCTGTCTTGGGGCACAGGGGGTGGGGAAGACACACTACTGCAGGCCTGGCTGCTAAGCTACTGTGTTACCAGTTACCAATTAATCATGATTCACTCAGGGACCAGCTCAATACACAGGACTTAGCTAGTACATAATGACTTAACAAGCATGGATTAACACCTACAAAACCACAGACTAAGGAGAGGAAATAATCAATACAGACAATCAACTACCCCAAGGCAAACACAGTCAGTTGCACAAGCACCTATGTCACGAGTTTTGTCTGTCAGCAGCTAGGGTGCAGGGCCCCAGAACCCCTGAGCACCTCTCTCCTTGACAGCTGGCAGGCTTCGTGCTGCAGCAGGGGCTATCAGGCCTGCAGCTTTCACCCCGTTGCGCCTTAACACATACAGTGTCATGCATGTCATGAGTTTTGCCTGTCAGCAGCCAGAGGTGCAGGGCCCCAGAAGCCAGACTCCCCCTGTACCTGTCTCCTTGACAGCTGGCAGGCTTCATGGCCTCAGCAGGGGCCACTACCCCTGCAGTTTTCAGCCCACTGCGCAATTAACACACACAGAGTCATCTATGCCATGAGTTTTGCCTGTCAGCAGCTTGAGGTGCAGTTTCCCCCTAAACCCATTTCCTTGAAACTTGCAGGCTTCGTGGCCTCAGTAGGGGCTACCATCCCTGCAGTTTCGAATCCACTGTGCCTTAACACATACACGTGACATGAGTTTTGCTTTCATAGTTTCATAGTCTCTAGGGTCGGAAGGGACCTGAGTAGATCATCTAGTCCGACCCTCTGCCATGGCAGGAAAGAATACTGGGGTCTAACGACCACAGCAAGGTGTACATCTAGCCTCCTCTTAAAGACCCCCAGGGTAGGAGCCAGCACCACTTCTCTTGGAAATAGATTCCAGACCCTAGCCGCCCTGACCATGAAGTAGCGCCTCCTGATATCTAGCCTGAATCTACCCTCTGCCAGCTTGTAACTGTTATTCCTGGTCACTCCTGGTAATGCTCAGGGGAACAGGGACTCCCCCAATGCCTGCTGGTCCCTTCTAACTAGTTTGTAACAGGCCACTAGATCCCCCCTCAGCCTTCTCTTGTGGAGGCTGAACAGGTTCAGGTCCCATAGCATCTCCTTGTAGGACCTGCCCTACTGTGCCCTGATCATGTGAGTGGCCCACCTCTGGACCCTCTCCATGCTGTCCACATCTCTCTTGAAGTGTGGCACCCAGAACTGGACACAGTACTCCAGCTGCGGCCTGACCAGTGCTGCATAGAGGGGGAGCATCACCTCCTTGGACCAGCTTGAGATGCATCTGTGGATGGATGACAAGGTACGGTTGGCCTTCCTGACTGCATCCCCACACTGTTGGCCCATGTTCATTTTGGAGTCAGTGATGATTCCAAGATCCTTTTCCACCTCTGTACTGACAAGAAGGGAGTTCCCCAGCTTGTAGGTATGGTGCCAGTTTTTCCTCCCCAGGTGCATCACTTTGAACTTGTCGGTGTTGAATCCCATCCTATTCTCATCTGCCTACCCTTGTAACCTGTCTAGGTCTGATTGCAGCCCATTCCTCACTTCTAGCATGCCCACATCCCCCCATATCTTAGTGTCATCATCAAATCTGAACAGTGTGCTTTTTCCCCCTCATCCAAATCACTGATGAAAATTTTGAACAGTGTGGGCCTGAGGACCAAGCCCTGTGGAACCCCACTGCCCACATCCCTCCAAGTCAAAAATGACCCATCCACCACCACTCTCCGGGTGCAGCCCTCCAGCCAGTTAGTGACCCGTTTGACTGTGTAGGTGTTGACACCACAGTCCCCCAATTTTTTTATGAGAATGGGGTGAGAGACTGTGTCAAAGGCCTTCCTAAAGTCCAGAAAGACTACGTCCATGGCTACCCCTGCATCTGAGGATTTTGTGACCTGGCCATAGAAGGTGACCAGGCTGGTCTGACAGGACCTGCCTCTAATGGACCTATGTTGGTTGCCCCTAAGCATAATCTCCCCCGCTGACCCTTTGTGGACATGTGCCAGGATAATTCTCTCAAAAAGCTTACCCAGGATTGAGGTAAGACTAACTGGCCTATAGTTTCATGGGTCCTCCTTCCACCCTTTTTTGAAGATGGGAACCACGTTGGCCCTCTTCCAGTCCTCTGGCACTATACCAGAGCACCACGAGTGCTCGTAAAGCTTTGTCAGGGGTTCTGCAATGACCTCAGCTAATTGCCGCAGCACTCTGGGGTGGAGATCATCTGACCAGCTGATTTAAATATGTCCAGTCCCTCCAGAAGTTCCCTGACTAGATCCTCACTGACCCTTGGCCTATTTATGCCTCTCCTGGGGCCTGAGGGGGTCCCGGTGGGGCTGATTAGGTCTCTGCTCAGGAAAATGGAGGCAAAGAAGTTGTTAAATAGGTTAGTTTTGTTGTCTGGTGTGACAACCGCATTTCCTAGCGTGTCTTGCAGGGGCCCCATATTACCTGGTACCTTCTTTTTGCCCCCTATGTATTTAAAAAAGGACTTGTTGTTGTCTTTGATCCGGGTAGCTAGTCCCAGTTCCATCTCCACCTTGGCCTTCCTGACTGCCCCTTGCATCCCCGAGCAACTGCAGTATAATCCTCCCTGGTATCGGCCCCTCCCTTCCATTGGGTGTACACCTCCCTTTTTGCTAGGAGACATTCCCAGATGCTTTTGGTGAGCCATGGGGGCTTATGTGCCCTCCTTCTCCCTTTGATCCCTGTTGGGATTACCTCCTTTGGGCTTGAAGGATCATCTCCTTAAGGAGCGACACCCGGCTTCCCTCCCCTCTGGGACCTCAGTGCTTCCCTGACTATTCTCCTTAGCTCATTGAAGTCTGCCCTCCTGAAATCTAGGGCTGCTGCCTTGCTGTAGGCCTTTGCCACCCTGCGCTGGATGATGAATTTCAGCAGGCGATGATCACTGTCGCCCAAGTGGTCAAGCACCCGCAGCCCCCGCACCAGGTCATCTCCCGTGGCCAGCACCAGGTCCAACAAGGCATCTCCCCTGGTGGGGCTGTGCCCCTGGGTTAGTTGGAGGTCCTGCATTTTGGCTAAGAACCTACTTGGGTGGTCAGACCTGGCTGACTGCTCTTCCCAGCACATGTCCGGAAAGTTCAGGTCCCCCATGATGACCACATCCTTTGACTCTACTACCTGTGTGAGCTGACTTAAGAATTCCTGATCGAGCTCTTCCCCTTGGTTGGGAGGTCTGTAGGAGACCCCCACCATTAAGTCTCTTTCCCCTCGACTGTCTTGTATTCTAACCCAGAGCACTATAGATTGCCCCTCCTCTGATTCTTTGTTAATTGATGAGGATGTGTATTCCTTCTTAATAGAGAGTGCCAAGCCCTCACCTTTCCTTCCTATCCTGTCCCTCCTGTACAGCCTATAGCCCTTGACATTCACTGCCCAGTCATGTGTTGAGTCCCACCACGTTTCAGTGAGCCTCCCTATATCCAGGTTGGTTTTGGCTAGCAGGAAGGTAAGTTCCTCCTGCTTGTTTCCCATACTACAAGCATTTGTGTAGAGGCATTTGAGGCCTCCTGTGGATGTGTGCACTGGCCCCCTACTTTCAGCATTACCCTGGCCCCTGTCACTTACCTGTGTATATGTTCCACTTGTTGGTCTGGGCTGAGCTGTACTTGTGGGTGTTGCTTGGTCTGGCAGTCTGATGTTTCCTCCACCCTTGTCTTCCCCTTCTCCCAACGAGCCTGGTTTAAAGCCTGCTGGAGGAGATCTTCCAACCTAGAAGAAAACACATGCTTACCTTTAGGGGAAAGGTGGAGCTGCCATCTGAGCATGTCTCTTGTTATGATGTGCCGGTCATTGTTGAGGAAGCCAAAGCCTGCCTCGAGATACCTTTCCCGAAGCCACTAGTTGGTCTCTGCAATGCACATTGCATGCCGTCTTCCATGTCCAATCACTGCTAGGATAGAAGAGAAAACCACCTGTGCGCCTACCTCCTTTAGCATGCCCCCCAGAGTGTAGTAGTCTGCCATCAGGCAATCAGGGCTTCTCCTGGCCGCATCATTAGTACCATGGGGCAGTTATCGGTGGGCTGGATCATGGCCTGGATCATCCCCTTCATGTCCTGAGTCTTTGCTTTAGGTAGGCAGTAGACCTTGCGTGTCCAGGTGTCCTGGCGACAGATGCAGCCCTCTGTACCTCCTAGGATGGAGTCGCCTATGACGATCATTTGACGCTTTTTCCTCCTGGCCTGCTTATCTCCTTCACCCTGCTTGGAACATGGAGAGCATGGAGTTGCCTCCTCCCTGGTTTCTTCCTCTCCTTCCTTCTCCTCCAGAGTTGCCAGGGCCTTGTACCTGTTCTCCAGCTGGACTGGAGGAACTGGTACTGCTGTGTTACGAGCAGCCCTGGTTCTGGAGGTGACCATCTGCCACTCTGCAGTGGAGAGCACTTCCCGAGGTGCTTCTTCCTCGGGTGCGTAACCCTGCAGGGAAAGAAAATAGCTGTCAATTTCCTCCTCTACCTCCCTGATTCCCCTTAGCCTGCTAACCTTCTCCTGGAGCTCCCTCACCTGCGCCTTCAGGGCCCTAAGGAGGGCACCTTCAGAACAGGTTTGAGGGTCCCCAATCCCTGCCCTCCCAGGCCTTGCTGAGCAACTCCTGCAGGCCAGGGGGTGGGGGGAGTCCAGCCCCCCGTGAGCTCTGGGTGGAGGCCTCAGACAAGCCCTGGGAAGGCTGCGCCCCCTGGGCAGGGGCCCTGGCAGCACTCCATGTTAACACCACCTTAGAAGTTGCTGCCTGTTTCTGGCTGAGTGTGGAGGCTTCACCCTACACTAGCAGGAGTCTCCCTCCTGGCCCTTCCTGTTCACCCACCGGCATGAACACCGGCGCAAACGCCAACACGTTCTTACAGAACACGCCTGTTTGCGCGCTCTGTTCATGCAGCTCAGAAGCGCGACTCCCTACCGGCTCAGTTAAGAGGGATCCAGGAGGCTTCCCCTCTGGATCCGGCTCTGCTGCTTCGGTCCCTCTGCCCCACTTACCTTAGGGGGTTCAGCTGCTGCTGCCTCCACTGCTGCTATGTTTGCCTCTGCTGCTGCTGCATTTGCCTCTGCTCTGGGTCCAGTAAGGGGGAACACATGCATGTGGGACACACATGTGCCTGGATCCCTTCTCTCCCCACTGCTCCTGGCTCCTTTCATGAATTTGGGGTGCAAGTCCCCCCAAACCCCTGCACCTATCTTCTTGAAACTTGGCAGGATTCATGGCCTCATCAGGGGCTACCATCCCTGCAGTTTTCAGCCACTGTGGTATAACATATGCACATGACATGAGTTTTGATTTCAAGAATTTGGGGTGCAGTTCCCCCTGAACCCTGACACTGATCTTCTTGATACTTAATAGGCTTCATGCTATCAGCAGAGGCTACTACCCCTGCAAGTTTCATCAAAATCAGACAAAAAGCAACAAAGTTATAGATATTTCATTGATTCCCCATTATACTCTATGGCCAGATATCTGAAGCGGCTCTAAAGCTTTTCCGAAGCAGTTCAGAAGCTCCATTTTGGAAAGCCTAACAAAGCCAGTGCTTTAATCTAGACATGCTGCTTTGGAAGTCAAAGCATCCAAAGCTTCTCCGGATCTGAAGCACAGCCTGAAGCCTCACGCAGCCCTAGTGCCCTGGGATACTCTCTTCAGTCTCTGCAAGAGGAGACTGAGGGGGGATCTTGTGGCTGCCTACAACTTTATCAGGAGCCACCAGGAGGGACTCGAGGAAAGTCTGTTCACTAGGGCCCCCCTTGGAGTCACCAGGAACAATGGCCACAAGCTGAGGGAGGATAGGTTTAGGTTAGATATTAGGAAGAACTACTTCACAGTAAGGGTGGCCAGAGCCTGGAATAGGCTTCCCAGAGAGGTGGTGCTCTCACCTTCCCTGGAAATCTTCAAGAGGAGACTGGATAGGCACCTGGCTGGGGTCTTATGACCCCTGCCACCCCCAGTGCTCCTTCCTGCCCATGGCAGGGGGTTGGACTAGATGATCTGTCTAGGTCCCTTCCAACTCATTGATTCTATGATACCATGCAATGTTAACATTATTAGGTGTTCAAACACAAATCACAAGATAAACCCAGATATTCCAAATAGGACTCCACAGTGTTACAAAATTGTGACCTGTTGTGATCTTTCTGAACTTTTGCAATAGAAGAATAGCTCTGTTCTTTTTCTATAGTTAAAAAAATGAGTGAAAAGTAAGAGCTGGACTTATTCATGAAGTGCTTTGAGTTTAACAAGGGGTACCTTGAGTCTAAAAAGGTTGAGAACTATTGGTCTGTGGTGCAAGCATATTGAATGGAGAAGCTGAAAGATCAGACTCTGCTTGTCCAAGTTATTGTGAAGGAATAAGGAAGACAACAGGCTAACTGATCAGCCTATTGGCTACCAGGCTCTTAAAGCTTACTCTAGCAACAACCTCACACGTTTAGTATCATTAATATCAAAAACCCTCCACTATAAAACCATCTAATACAATACCAGGCTTCGCTGATTTGTGAACTCTGTGGACTTCCAGAGTTGAATATACCCTAAGCATACCACCTTTGTGCATTCACACGCCACATGGACAAGTTAGTTGCCTAGGAAAAAGAACAGAAGGAACTGTCTACACAGTTCACAGCACAAGGGAGACTATCTATTCAGAGCTAGTGTAATCTCACTATTCACCACAATTTATCAGTTCTTTACACAAAGTTGTTTTTTCCTTTTGTTCACCTTGCATGCACATTCATGACCATCTGTTGGCAGTTTGCTAACTGTTCTCCATTTTTACTTGTATTAAAGTGGTTTGGTGTAGCGCAGCTGGTTACATGGGTGCTTTTAGATGAGTAGAAACAGGATGTTGAGCACTAACATTTTAATAAAGCTTCCAGATGTAACACCAGACAAATTCACAAGTCCTACAGCCACATAAAATGGAAACAAATAGTACCAACTCAGTAAAACAGTAGAAACCATGATTGCATCCCAGCAGCAATTCTTTGTTTCCTCTGCACCACCATGTCTCCCTTTGCCCCAGGGATGCAGCCACATGCAATATCTCTTATTCTTTTACCAGCCTGGACCCAGCTGTAATAATGAAGGGTTTTCTTTGCTTGTTGGCTAGCCTAGTACTAGCAACCAGTGACCACTCACTACAAAATCAGTTCCCCTAAGCCTAGAAGATGGTATGCAGGGCACAAAAGTCTGCAACAGTCAGCATATTCCATCCACATGATTGTGGGAAAAATGTCACCTTGCCTTAAGCTTCACAAATAGATTCCACCATCCTGCAACTACTAACTATACAACTGAACCTTATTTTGCAAGCTTCAGGATATAGTTTTAGGAGGGGAGTAGGCAGGGCTCCCAGAATTACAGTGGATACTCATATACTCACACCTGACAATGTAATTGAGTGAAAATGGGTAAATGCCAGTGGTTGGTACTGTACACCTTTCCTGTATATGCCATTAAGGGTTCCAGCAGAGGAGAACCCCCTTCTCTGAAAGCCAGCTCTTAATTTTTATTACCAGGTTATTTTTAATACCTACTACTTATAGGTAAATGATGTCAACAGTTATCTGGCAATTACTTCCAATGCCAAGCAGGCATGCAGTGAACCTATACCAGTCTTGTAACACTGTTATGTGTATATAGACAAAGTCCAAACAGAAATAATATAGACTAATATGTCCTCCCTCAGTCAAATGTTCTGGTGCTGCAAGAATGGGATGAGAACTACTTGAAATATAGTATTTGTGACAGGGTTTTGTTTTTTTTAATTTGGTTTCAGTCCAATTCACATCAAAGCCAGATGTGCTCAAAATTTTCCACAAGCCTGAAGTACTCTGGAACCTCCATCTGCTACATGAAATTGATATTCTTGTCTGATTCATAGGTAATAGCAGTCAAGAAATGGATAGTCTTGTCAATTATTCACTGACCATCTGCAGAGGACTCCCAGGACCTGCCATTCAGACTGTCCCAGAATCATAGATTTTGCAAATCCATCCCAGGGCTCCTTCTCACTGTCTGGAGTCAGGACTCTTGGAGTGCCAGTGTTCTCGGGGTTTCTAGGCCTCCACTTTCACAGCATAGGGCCTAACAACTCTGGTTCAATGGCTGTCTGTATCTGTGCACCTTGGAAATTCCTGTGTCCCCATTGTTGAGACTGCATGTCCTACAGAACTACCCTATTCCTATGGCCTCTGTAGTTGAACCAGATAGACTTCTGAGAACCCTTTGGATGAACTCTGATCTCAGGTGAATGGTTGCGTACAGTGTGGTACATATTCTTTGCTGTTCTCTGGATGTTATTAAATCAGGTGGAGCTTCCTCGTTAACCCATATTTTGAGAAGTTGGTGAAATGTTTGCACTAGTTCTATTCCACCAGGTTTGAAGACTTCTGCATCCTTCTCCCACCATCTGGGCCTGGCACTTTCTTGTTCTTGGTTGAATGGTGGCACACCAGACTTCCTTGAAGGATGGGGGATCAGCAAGAGATTCTATTACTGGGTGTTGAGGGATGGACTATTACTGGTTTTGAGGGTGGCAGCTGATACCTCAGATCACAATTGAATAGGATCTTGAAGTGTTCCTTCCAGCATTGTTTGATGGATACATTATCCATGAGGAGGGTAGAACCAACCTGGGATCTCAAGAGGGTTGGGTCATTGGAACATGGCCTGTAGATGGCTTTTATTCCTTGAAAGAAGCTTCTCATGTCATATTGATCAGCAAAACTCTAGATCTCAATGGTCTTTGCTTGCCACCACTGATTCTTGATGTCTTCTAGCCTCCTCTGAACTACAGCTTTGATATCATGGTAAGCCTCTTATTTTTGCTGGTTAGATGGTTCATTTTGTCAACTGCAGAATGTGGCTCTTTTCTAATGGACAAGTGCTAGGATTTCCTCATTATTCTTGTCACACCAATCTCGATGATAGTAAGTGGAGTATCCAATTGATTCAGTGCGTGCTTTGTGAATAATGTTAAATTGCTCCCAATATACCTGATGTCATCAGGTAGGTTGGAGAGCCTCTGAGTAAAGCATTGCTGAAGAGCCTTGCATCTAGCTTGATCTTGGAGTGCCTTGATGTTAAATCTCCTCCACATTCCTTTCAGTTGTTTAAGTTGTTGTGGTTCAAGCTACATGTCCATGATTGACCTGGCTAAATGGTGATCCATACAACAGTCAACTACACCTCTCAGGACTTGGGTAATATGGACATCAGCATGATCACGGGCTCTGACAATAAGATAGTCAAGAAGGTGCCAGTGATTGGAGTGTGGACATTTCCAAGTGGTATTATATTTGTCACTCTGTCTGAAGATGGTATTCATGATGAGTAAGTCATGCTCTGCACACTTGATGAAGAGGAGGGTACCATTGAGACTGACTTTCTTCACCCTCTCTTCTCAATGGTGCCACTCCAGAGTTTAGTGTCACCCAAATCTTGCATTGAAGTCACCCATAAGAACAAGCTTTTCATCCTTAGCACTGGCAGTCAAGACTATATCAACAGCACAGTTGAACTGTTCCTTGTTGACTTCTTCATCACCAAGTGTGGGGGAATATACATTAATGATTGTAGCATACTGCTTATTACTAAGCTTGAAGTGTTACTGAGCTTCATCTGCCCAGTGGGTCTTGCTTAGGGAAGTAATACCAATGTCTTATCTAGCAAGTTCTCTAGCTACTGTGGCAGTCTTTCTTAAAGGGCACTCACTGTTCAGGGAGTCTGTGACAGTGCGGACATTCCATATGGTGAATTTCAGTACTTTATTTTGTTGGTTTTGGCAGCAAGTAGAGTGATGCCACTGGATGCAGCAATCCAGCTGGGGGTGGGAGTGGGTTTGGGACAGCCACAGGTAGAGTGAACCCACTGAAGGTGGTAATTCAGCCACCTTATTTAAAGAATGCCAACATTGTGACCATCTTCAAGAAAGGAGACAAGCAAGGATGTGGGAACTACTGAGGACTTACCCTCCTCTCTGTTGCTGGTAAGATTCTTAGTCGCATTGTTTTGAATCGCCTCCTCCCCCTTGCCAAACATGTCTTTCCAGGATCTCAGTGTGGCTTTAGACCATCTTGAGGTACCACCAACATGTTTTTTGTTGCATGAGAGATCCAGAAGTATAGAAAGCAACATCAGGAGCTGTTTATGGTATTCATTGACTTAACCAAGGCCTTCAACTCCATCAATCATGAAACCTTATTGAAGGTGCTGGCTAGGTTTGGTTGTCTACTGAAGTTCATCAGTGTCTTCAGGCTACTCTATGTTTGGATGATTGCCACATTCCTTTGCAATGGATCACAGACAGACCCATCTACCATCCATACTAGTGTCAAGCAGGGCTATGTCATTGCCCCAACCCTTTTTACCATCTATCTTTCTGTGATTTTGATCCTCATCCATGACTGCCTTCTTCATGGAATTGGAGTTGAGTCTTGAAGGAATGGTCAGCTTTTCAACCTGCAGCGCCTTCATAACAAAACAAAAGTTATTAAGATGGTCATCACCGACCTTCAGTATGCTAATAACTGTGTTATCCTCATGCACATTGAGATGAAGATCTGCAGTCCCCTGGAAGAGTATTTCTCATACCTAGGCAGCCATCTCTCCCAGTCAGTCAGTCCCTATTTAGAAATCGAACATAGCACTGAGCCAACACATCCTTCAAAACACTGCGTTGCTGTGTCTTTGCCACCGAGCTGAAAATGGAAACTAAGATTCTGGTAGACAGTGCAGTGATTATCCCCATGCTTCTCAGTGGGTGTAAGATGTGGGTGACATATCAAAGCCAACTTAAGCACCTGGAATAATTCCATTGGCATTACCTCAGGAAGATCCTTTGCATTAGATAGGAAGACCACTGCACCAATGCCAGCATCCTTTCTGCAGCTAATATAACCAGCATTGAAGCAAAGATCATGAAACATCAACTCTGCTGGACTGGCCACTGTGTCTGGATGGCTGAAACTCATCTCCTAAGGCAAGTTCTATTACCTCAATTCAGTCATGGTAAAAGGACCCACAGAGAACAAAGGAAGCGCTACAAGAATATCCTGAAAGCATAAAACCTACAAACTGGGAAGTGCTGGCTGGTAAAAGGTCTCAAAGGCACTGCATCATATATCAAGCTACAGCCCACTTCAAAGAAAACTGTCTTGCTCAAGAAACTGAGAAACAGCAGAGGAGGAAGGAAAGTGCACAATATCTTGGCTAGCAGCTGTGTCCCCCTCTTTCCAGGGCACCATCTGTCATACCTGTTGAAAAAGCTTGCAAAGCATGGATTGGACTCCTCAGTCATCTTAAAACTCACCAATAACCCTGGTCTCCACCCCTCCCCAGCAGACATCATCCTCGTATTAAGGGATAGCCAAAGAAAAAGACTGGATGTTGTGATATTGTTTTGGAAAAAAACAAATTCTGACACAGCAGCTATGATGAACACCTTAGTTCTGGTGGGGTCATCTAGCTGAACACCTGAACAGGGGGTCCAAATTCCACACATAGAACTTCATGCCTTGACTCAAGGTGAACAAAAACCTTCTTCAAAAAATTCTCTTTGTTGAAAGCCCCAAATTTCTATTCAAGCATTCATTTCAGGGTGAGGAGACCCATGAAGGGAACTGCCTTGGGAGCAGGAAGCTGGATTACAGGAGTCTTGGAGTTGTCTGTAAGGAATCCAAGTAGGACTACAAAGCATCCCAGCCTTAGATTCATTGAAAGATTTTTCCCATCCCCCCGGAAGATTCACAGACATTTAGGGTTGGAAGGGACCTTGTGAGATCATTGGGTCCAGCATACCTGCTCTGGGTAAGAAGGACTGCTGGGGTCAAATAATCCCAGCAAGATAGTCATCCAGTCCCCTTTTGAAGATCTCCAGGGTAGGTGCTTGCACTACCCCCACTGGGAGTCTATTCCAGAATCTGGTCACA
>NW_017728931.1:85947949-85962229 GCF_001723895.1 Crocodylus porosus | reverse complement strand
TCCTGGTCAAGCTCAGGACTTTGAGTGGGAGGTCTGTAGTAGACTCCCACCGTTGTGTCCCCTGTGCCATTTACTGGGGTTATGCCCAGTGACACCAACACCAATGCTGAGCAGAGTGGGAGAATAAATTCCTTAGTTTTGTTTGAGAAGCACTGTTTGATGCCTGCCAGCATATTGTTTGCTTGCTAACTGTAGGATAACACTGGTGGCTCATAGTCATTTTATGGTCGATTATGACCCCCAGGTCCCTTTCATACATGGTGCTAACTAGTGTAGCACCACCGAGCCTGTGCGTTTGTTGCAGATTTTTCCTCCCCAGGTGGAGCACTTTACAGATCTTAGTGTTTGACAGCATCTGGTTCTGGTCCACCCATCTAATTAATCTGTCTAAGGTCCTCTTGGATTGTCAGCCTACCCTGATGCACAGTCACGCTTTCTCACAGCTTAGTGTCATTAGAGAACTTTGCCAGTGTGCTTTTCAGTGTGCTTTTCACATCCAGATCATTGATGAAGATGTTGAAAAGCAACATCTTCATCAATGATATGGATCAATGATCCCCTTTTTGTCATGCACACCAGAGCTTCAGAGGGGCTTCTGAGACTGCTGGAAAACAGGCCAACATTGCTGCACTACTACTCTTATCTGAGAGGGTAGCAGGAAGATGGAGATAATAGGTTAATTTTCATATTAGCTGCTTCTGTGGAGTGGGGAGGGGAGAAACAATGCTAACCTCTATTTAGCATAATAATGTTTTGATAGTATTGTGAATGGTTTAATTTGAAGGAAATGTTCCTAAGGCAATGTTGCAAGTGGTTTCTTTACCTCAAAGTGGTTTGTCAAGAAAACAACATCTTTCATACAAATAACAATTGGAACCATTAATTAGTCTCAATTTTAATTAAACAGTTATCCCCATTTAGCAGTGATTAAATTACAGCAGCTAGATAAATTTAGGCAGCAACATTTAGTTAATTTAATTAGGTATGGTATTACTTTTCTTTATTACCACTGTGAATGACTAATATGGTGGATATCATTGTTTCTTGGCTTAGCATTTTTTTCATTTTCCATACAAGCAGATGTGTTTTTCATGAAGTAAATATTATTAGTAGGATCACAACATTTTATTTTTGAAATTCTCTTAATTTAAATCTCAGAAGATATCTCTACCTGCAAATAAGTTAAAATAGGATGAGCTACTCATATTTTTCAAGATCAAGTTAAAAACCATACATTTTGTCAGATTACATTATGGTGCAAAATGCTGTAGTTCCTTTTCTCATAGGGTAAGTTTACTAATGGTTGTAACTTATCCAAATGAGTCCATTGATTCTGTTGTTTCTTCTAGGTTGTAACAACTTTGCTGTTTTTCAGAGTTTACTTCCTTTACAGAATTTAACCTCAACTGTTCTATGATTCCAGTGTCTAGCTTCCTTTCCTTTACTGATAGTAGATAAGTTATTCTTTATTTGTGTTCATATATTTCCAACATGTCTTTTGACAGAGATTAAAGCTGGTCAAATAGCATGAAAATGGTTTGCATGTGTCTGTGAAATCCAAATTATGATCATGAAGAGGACAAAGTGGAACGTGATGGAGGAAACCAAAAAAAATGAACATGGTAGAAAAGGTAAATTTTATGTTCCTATTTACCCTTTCTTTTATACGGGGACAAGAGGAGGTTCAATTAGAAAAGCAGCTAATATAATACCAATCAAAAGAAAATATCATGGTTTGGGCTTGTTTGATTTAAAAACAAAATCACCATCACAAAATCATATGAAGATCAAGGACTTTGGATTTAAAATATAGATACTTGTATAGATAACGCAAACAGCAATAGTTATATTGGCTAACAAGAAATAGGGGGATATAAAGCCTGAGGCATCATGGCATTAGCCAATTCTAGCAGAAAAAGGTAATGGAAAGGTTATTCTTTATTTACCTGTTTCAGGGTACCAATCAATTGTCAGATATAATACTAGACTGTATGAGCCATTAGTGTAATACAGTTATTCTCATGTTCCTATAATTGATTTTTTTCAGTTTTTGATGTAATAAAGTAAGAATGTTTAATTATAGTTGATCAGAAGAAGTTCAGGAAGAGTCTTTTTATGGTTGCAATTGGAAAATAATTATGCTTATTTGGCCATGTATTTAGGACAGCTGCTTATGCTGATGAGTCTGGTATAGGAACCAATATAAAATTGTACACATAGGTATAGTCACAAAATCAGTATATATAAGCATAAAACAGTATCTGTATATGTTCTGGGGCCAACCTAGACTGCAAACTTACTATTTTTGGCAATGATGCCCTCAAATGACAAACAGCTCTGCATACAATATATACAGACAACTCTGCAGACAACAAAGCAACGAAATAGCTCAGTCTTCACTAATGGATGCAAACTTGGAGCTGTGCCATTAGCCTGGTTTTAACACTTTGCATGTGCAGCTACACTGGACCAGGTGGTACATATGGAAACAGACAATGCATTGGAAGGAATGGTGTGGAACTGGAACAAATAGTTTGTAGAAACCATAGACAAATTATGCAAGCTATGAGGGAGAAGGACTTTGTTTCCCCTGTGGGCAGTCTTCACTGGCAGAAGTCAAAGAGGGTGTGGGGGGGGATCGCCAACAAAAAGCTTGCAGGGGAACATGCTGACTTAGCATAGATGATTGTTTGAGGCATCCTGCCAGTGAGACCAATACAATATGCGTGACATTTGGGCAGGACTCCTCAGTGCTCACGAGAAATGTGTGCGAGGGAAAATTCATAACCCACATATTTTGGCATTGATTTTTTGCAAAAAGAGTATGTTTTGTACAAATGGTTGGCCACAGCATACAAAGATCTTCACAGGAGATATGGTTTTATATAGGCTGGTCCCCAAAGGGCCAGAGAGCACCTTTTAAAGGATACTTTTGATCTGTTTGAAAATAAGTCTGTGGAAAGCATGGAACCTTCTGGTTTTTTTAAAAAAAACCTGTTTTTTATAGTCAAAGATCGTTTGAACCTTGGACAGAGAGAACTGACATTTTATGCACCCAGCATCAAGAAAAGGTTGGACAAGAATAAGCAGAGAAAAAATGAAAGAAAAAGAACTGGGGACTTCTTTTCATAGAGGACATTGGGACTAATTTTTAAAGGATGAAAGGAAAGTAATGGGTTTTTACAGGTTTTTAAAAGGAAAAGCAACAAGCATAGTGTTTGAGATGTTAACTTTTAGAATGTCCACAGGAGGTGTATTTTAAGCTTTTGTGTGTTTAAGGTGATAAGGAATACTATTTTTAGGGTTTTATGTATATATTTTACTGTGAATTTTAAGCCTTTATTATCAGCGTAATGTCTATAGGGATGTTGGTCCTTGTAGCACTATACAAGGAGGTGGGATATAAGACTAGACTAAGTGGGGCAGCAAGTAGGAGTGTACCCATAGGAGTGGGGGCGGGGGTTGAAAATGGGTAGAGAGACTGTTCAAAGTTTTAAAAAGAGAAAAGAAAGAAACTATTTGATACTTTCATAGTAATAAATAACAACAACAACAGTAAAAAAGACTTCTTGGTTCCTGTGCTTTCTGACTTTGCTGGTTCCTGACCCTTGTTTGGCTCTTTTCTTGGATTTAAACCTGTAGATTTTTCCTTGGACTCAGCACTGAATCTGGGGTGAAATATAATTGCCCAGGTATGCATGTAATTCAGTGTAAAGTGTGAAAGAGAAAAGTCAGAGAAAAATAATGAATTGTCTTCTGTGACCAGTGTAAGCAGAAAAAGGGACGTGTCTGGGCCCAGTGATGTTTCTGCACCTTGAATTTAATATTAATTAGATAAACAGCAGTGGAACAATATCTGTCTCACTGAAGACAGAGGTTGGGATCAGGGCCAGAATCCCCTTCCTTCAGGGGAGTGTTACTTTTATTAAGTCATGATCCTACTCCTCCATGTCCTTGCTTCACATCTTTCCTCCTTGGTTGCTTAAGAGGAGGGATAGAGAGTGCTCTGGGCAATGCCTGGCCCATGATCTGGTGGTTATCTGGTGGTTAGACCACCTAACTACTACTAGAAGATGCAGTAGAAAAACCTGTCTGAGTGAAGAGGGCATAGATCCCCAATCCCTGGTCAACTGCCCTGATCTCTAGGCTTTACGGCTTAAAATGTTGGAAGAGCTCTCGGGCATCTACTGCTGTACCTCAGTGCTCTTATTCCACTGCAAGTGATAAAATCTGAAATCCACTTAAGTGTTAAAAATTGTTCTTATATACCTCTGTCAGTACCCCTTGGGTATATATAGGTGAATATAATACAGCCCTACGTCTTCAGATATAGTTTTGGTCTCTTCTGTTGTGATTTATTCTTTATATCTCTGATCTTTTGCATAATTAATTTTTATTATAAATATGTACTTCTATGGTATTTTATATTTTTCCAACTTGCTTTGACCCCCTGAGTATGACCAGTCCTGTTTTAGAAAGGGTGCCTCATAGCTGTTACTCAGTGAGTATATCTACACAAGACATTTACTGTACTATAGACTAATTATCTGTGCAAGTAAGTGTCATGGGTCTACATAAGCACCCCTATTAGGCTGGAGTAAACTAATTCATTCCATAGCAGGATACTACTTGTATTTACAAGTACTTGCATTTGCAAGTACTATCCTGCTGCAGAATAAAAAAAGTGTGCAGAAGCACACTTGTAGATGCTGCCCTGGTTGGCTGGGGAATGAGAATACTTCTGTGCTTGGGCTGCCTGCTGGCTGGACTTGCACTGAAGCACCTTCATGCCCAGCCAGCCCCTCCATAGCATGTTGAGCTGCCAGCCAGGGCTGCTCAGCCCCAGCTTCATGTGCTGAAAGCCACATATGAAGATGTGCGTGCAGGAGCAGTCAGCTCTGGAGCAATAAACTTCAGTGTTTATTCTAGTGCATTAATATGTACATGTAGATGCACACAGTGGGTGCATTTACAAGTGTACCATTACTGGGAAGTAACTTAGTTACTACACAGTAACTGAAAATTACTGCATAGCATGGGCACACGTCTTCACATGTGTGTCCATACTGCACAATAACTATGGCAACTTGCACTGACTTGGGAGTAAATTTGCTAGCTGCATGATCCCAAGTAATTACTGCACATCAAGGCACGTGTAGATGCCTTACTGTGCAGTAACCCTGTTTGTGTGGATTGACTTGGGAGTAACTTTACTCCCAAGTAGGTGCACATACAGCATCACTGTGTTGTAACTCCTACACATGTAGATGCTAAACTAAAAACTGCTTAATGAACAGTAAATGCATGTATAGACATGCCCAATAAATAGATAGTAAGACCTTGGCAAGACTGCAAATCTTGTTTCACGCAAACATATGGAGAGGATTGGTACGTATGCATATATCCTGTTCTAATGTTTAAAATAAACTTAAAAAAAAGTAATCAATTAAATTTTCTGAAAATAATATACTTTAAGTTGTTTCAACAATTTCACAGGATTACATCCAAATACCTGGACAGGCACTTAATATTTTGAGTTTTTTATAGTTCTGTGCCCTAATGATTAGAAAACGATTTCCAGCATTATAAATAATTGTGCTTCTGTAAGTCTTTATGGACATAATCTTTAAAAGCAGATAGCTATATTTTTTTCTCAAGAGATGTTAGAAGTGATGGGTGAACTCCCAAGACTATTAGGGCAACACATGCTAATTTTGACCCTGGGGCATAAAATATATCACTTCTGGAAAAAATCTCTCCGAGAAATAAATTCTTTCATCAGACCTAAAGCTGCTTGCAGTTATTAATATGCAATTACAATTTCATGAGCAGCAAATCCTAGAATTAATTACCACTTAAATATTTGATCTTACCTTCCCATACTCCTTATAAATACATTATTGAAGACTTTCTGTTAGGTACAATATATATATTTTAATTACCATGCTGGTTAATTAAGCAGAACCAGGACAAGATTTATCCCTAAGATTGAAGGAAAAGAACAATGTTAATTTAGGCCTGAATTTATACACACCACAGTATAAATGCTCTGAAAATCATTTTTTATTAAAGTTACTTGAAAGATTGTGTTAAAATGCTCTTTTTCCTCAGCATAATTGGACTGTGATAAGAGAGGGGGAAATATGTATCTCAAAAATGAATATATAGTAGATTAGGGACTAGACACAAGAAACATATTTCTGAAATATAACTTAATTGATGTCCTGAGGTCCTGGAACATCTGGAGGTCTCAATACTGTTCTTGAAAAATGTTAGATAAAAATGTGACTGGCTATAGCTGGCTGGGAAAAAAATACCCACTCTTCACTTCCCTGTTACAGATGTGTTCATAATCTCTCCACTTAATTACTTACAAACATATCTCCTTCTTCAAAGAAGTGGGAAATTCTTTGAATATGGGAGGTAGTGTATGGCCCACATGTTGAAGTGTATCTCAAATTTGAAAAGCACTGATGTGTCTGATGAAGTGAGATGCCACAGCCACCACGAGCAAGAATATCCCAAATTAATCACAGACTGATTTATATTTTATGGACCGATTTACACATTAATGCCATCTATTTGAGCACAGGAAATCACTGTGAGAGCAAACACAGGCAGACAATGTGTTATCACTTCCATTTGCTGAGCAAGCATAAAATCATTCAATAAGGTAGTCAAAAATGTGAGAGCTGCAGAGACACAGCCTGTATTTTAAGCTAAATGGATAACTTGCCTTATATTCAATATCTCTCACTCTACTTTTACCTAAACAACCCAATAAAATATTCCCATTGTTCACCTCAACAAGATGCATTTTCCATCAAGCAATATAAAATAAGGTAATTTTGTTTAGTCCTCTGTGTGCATGTGTGTGTGTGTAGGAGACTTGGAGGAGAATTATCTGAAAATGGCACTCTAAGGTAATGGAGAGAGAGAGAGAGACTGAGTTTATGAATTTTATAAGCAAAATAGCAGAACAACTTTTACAATATTTAGTGTACAATGTGGGTGGAAAGCAAATCTCCTTCAATAAGCCATGAAGCTTCACTCGGGCAAACAATGCCAGTTGTACAAAGCTCCATTGGAAAAAAATAGAAAGGTTTGCATTTAATTATACATGTTTATTTCTAGAGAGGAGAGTTTATTTTGAAAGAAATGCACATGAAAATACATATTGCATATAAAATTGGATAGGCTGTTTTATTTTAACTCTAAGCAGTGGCCATCAAAGTAGATCTTGGCAGGCAATTTCTTTTTACCACTAATTGTGCACACTCCTATTAAAGGAGAAAAACCTGGTTTGACTTCCAGTTAAACTTAACATAGCTAACCAGACCTGAGTGAGCATGAGAGCTAGGAGACATGCTAAGAGAGTCATTTTTTTCGTTCTTAAATACATAAAGGTTGCTGAACTCATGCTCTCCAATTCCAATTTTACACTCAGGTAATAAGGTTGTCCTCCATTTGCGCACCCCCCCCCCCCCTCATGACTTTGTCTAGTTATTTTTCAAAGACTTTGCAACCAATTCTAGGGAAAACCAATACCACTCCATCCCTCAAAGATGGAAACTGCAGTGCAATTCATGAACTGGTGCTGAGATAAGATAAAAATCCCTGATTTAAAATCCCTTGATCTTGATGCAGGTTTGACTCTGGATCCAATTTTATGTCTCAAGTCCACCGGTGTAAAGAAATACAATGACATCTAGTTAGATTTGCAGTAAATCCATTCCTCTGCATGTAGTGTGAGTAGTATTTTTATTGCTGTGCATCTATGCTTGGTCAATCAAATCAAACTAGGAGTGCCAAAAATCTAAAACTATTTTGTCCTTGTCAGCATCATCTCCCCTGAAAGCCCACACTGTAGCCTGACTTTTTTCTTCTCATTTCCATAATTATAATTTGTTTACCCGAATAATCTCAGTCAAGGGGAGAGGGAAAAACAAATAGGAAGCCCTTTGCCTTTGTTTAATAAAACCTGAATGCCCTGCCAGACCTTTTTGCCAGTCATCTCCAAGGCAAAGGCAGTTAAGCACTCTAAGAGTGCCAAGATTTAATTACCCCAAAATAATTATTTTCTATTGGACCAAATCTCTGCAGTATTTAACACTGCTGCTGTAGTGGAAAGCAAGCAAGAGGGAAGGGGAGGGGGAAACTAAACAATAAAAATAAAAAGGAGAATAATCCTCCATTATATTAAAAATATTCATTATAATGAATCTAATGGTAATTGTATTCATTAACCTGAAACAAGCAAGAGGTTTTTTTGTGAGTCTATAAGTTTTAGTGAATTGAAAAAATAGGCAGAGGCTGATTTCATTTAGCCATAAACATATTAGCAGTGTGCGTACTTTAAAAGAAACATCACCCTACCTATAGTAATTGGCAGATGCTCATTCAGCAGGTTGAACAAGTGTAGGAAATAAGGGAGTCAATAATAACAAATATATAACTGAAGCTTGGAGCCATGCTACCTTGTGCTATGACCCTGTTAAAACTTGTAAAATAAATAAAGCTGTACTTGGATGGCTTTGCACTGCAAAGGATGTTTAAATGCTGCTGACAGTGCAGCTGATGATTTAAAAGATAGCATTCTTCCTTCCAAGCCAAAATCAAACCATTGTCTGAATAGAGCTGTGCTGCCCAGGATAATTTCCTATTGTGCAATATTAGTGGATTATTGAGGGACTGGGCAGATGGTGTTAGAGTGCTCCATAAATCAAGGAAGATACAGAGACAGTTTACTAGTATTGATCCATGGTCATAGCCTTTCAATGGACCATGGCCAATCTTTGTGAAAAAGCCAATCACAGCAGTTGTCTGAAGTCAGGGCTGTGTGTATACCTTTAGTAAACATGGTTGTTAGGGTCCATTTTTGTTCATGGTATTTATTCATTTTGTTTTTTCTTCTGAACTTCTTAATACCGGACACATCAATAGATGAGTAGAAATAAATTTTATAGTCCCACCTGGAAGTGACAACAAAAATCCACAAATAGTCATTTTATCTCCCTTCAGGGAAGAAGTTTAAAGGGTCTGGAGACTGACAATGCAGAAAGATCATGGGCCCTAGTTCAATAAAGGACAGCTGAAACCAAGAACAACAGAAAGAGAAAATGGCGAGAGAATTTTGCTACCCCAATGTTTCTGTCAATTTATAAGACCTTGTGCCCTGAAGTTTGAATCTATGTTCACTGTTGGTCAAGAAAATTTTCATTACAATTAATTCGGAACCAGCAAAGATTCATATAAGTGACTTCTTGACTTTCACCTCTGCAAAACTCCTCCCTTCCTCTTCTGCTTTCAACCTAGTTCCTCAAAGCTATTTATTCTCCCTTTCAGGAAACTAATTCCAAGCTGCTTTTCATCCTGTCACTCCTAGTGTCCCAGCTTGGGGGGACTCATTTCTCTTAACTTCAGAACTGATTATCATAATTTTTTACAGAGTTTTCAATGAGCTATTATGTGGCCAAGTTTTCATACATTTTTGCTGGACTAGAAAAAGCCACACCGTAAAGCAAAGGACACTATTCCATCAACTCTGAATCCTCTGCTTGAATGCATGAGGACTCCACAGCTTTAATGAAACAGTTATAGGAATTTTTTCAATGTACAAAAAACAACATATTTTCCCTATATTTCATTTTTAATAAAGCTAAATTCATTTAGCTGAAATATTCCAAACAACCAAAAATCAGCCTCAAGCAAATATCAATATGGGAATTTGCAGCTGATAGTGTTAGTCTGGCAAAGTTCAAATCCTGTCTTCAGTTAGTTGTGTAAGGGCATGTCGCCTTACGGCAATGCCTCAATTTGCCATGTTGCTATATGGCGTGCTATGAAGAAGTAGCAATCACGTGGGGCTATACATGATTTGCAGTTACGTCACCAGAGCAGCTCACTCCTCCATTTTAGCGTCCTGCTATGGTGACATAGCAGTAAAATCTAACTGTGCACTGCACACATGGCACAGTACAGGCAGTTACTGTGTCATGCTTTAGTACTTCCAACATACGGTGACGTGTAGACATTCCCTAAGGAAAATGTCGAGTAGCCTTCAGTATAGGTGGTCTCTTTCTCTTAGAATATGTACCACAGGGTGTTACTTGTAATGGCAGTGTTTAGAGTTGACCAGAAAGTGACAATTCTGCTTCACGGTAACTTTTGAGATTTTGAAATTTGGTTTAGGTCTGTATAAGGAAGAAAACACAATGCTTCAAACACTTTAATGAAACTGAGATTGTATCAAAATGGCCAGACAGAAAGCCTGAAGTTTTTGATTCAGGAAGAGGTGTTGATGAATGTGGAGCTTCTAGTATCTGCTCTGATCCCAACCACCAAAAATGAAAAGAAAAAGATGGTCTCACCAATGCATTAAATTTCCCCCTGTTGGTGTTGATGTAGAATGCAGAAGATGAAGGACCAACCTTAGTATATTGGAGAGTGAAGAGGAGATGTGTTACAGCGGGTAATTAAGCCTTAACTCCAGTGTGCCTCCTTCAAGGCAGTCTTTCATTTCAGATCACTTTGAATCAGAGCAGGAATCTGAACTCCATCCTCAACCACTGAGCTAATCACAAGGCTTTGGTGTATCGTGTTTTCTCTCCTCTTTCTTTCCATCCTTTCACCTCAAACTTCAGCAAAACAGCATATTTCTGTAAAGTGAGCTCTGGTGTCATTCATTTAACAGGGTTTTTTTTTTTTAAATCATGTATTTATTAGGCTTTCATTAAATCCTTTCATTCTCTGAAGAGTGTGCAGTATATTGAAGCTGTTAGTTGTTTTTATTATTCCACAATAAAGTTTCATAGTATTACAAATTAAATGCATTTTTCAAAGCTTCACTTAGTTTTCTGTCACTAACCATTCTAAACTGCAATTGTAATAATGGTGAATTAATTCATAATGAACAGACAAATTAGAGCGAGATTCATTTTAAGTTTAACACCTTAATTATTCGTTATGAATTCAATTTATTAACACTGATCATAACATATTCATTAGGTATTCTTGTGGACATCATAGCAACTGAATTTGCCATAGGATTGTTGTAGTATGAATGCTGTATTATTTAATGGATGCTTTCTACAACTGGGGACTGATAGAAACCACTTTTTTAAAATTAATATGAAAATATTCCTAAGGCCTTATTTTAAATACTGCTTCCAGTTACATCACCACACTGCTTAATGAAAATTAAAAATAACATTCCAATGAATGTGCATGGTACTTATAAAGCCTCTAAGGTACTTTTATTGTAGTTTATCACAGTTGTACCTAGCAAAATTTTCCTCTGATCCCAAAGCAGGGGCAACATTTTGGATGAGTCTAGTTGCCAGACCCCTTATTGTTGTTTCTTATAAATTCCCATTGACTTCAACAAAGCAGGCTTAAGCTCTCTGTTCATAAACGTCCATGGATAAAATCTCCTTAATGCAAGATTAGCACTCTAGCCCCCGTTTGTTAAGAAACTACAGAAAAAGTAATCTTATATCCAAAAACTACAAATCCAAGATCCTTGTTTTAAAATTACTGTTTGTGGAGTTGAATTACTGTGATAGTTTCTTAAAAGCACTCATAAATAATGAAGGTGACTTTAGTGTTAAAGGATAATTACACTATGATTTGATTTATAAGACCTTAATCTTACTGTGCTCAAAATGTCATTGTTGTTGCATGCAGGCAGCAATTTTGTTTATCTGAAAATCTGGGGAAGATTAAAGGGCAGTTTTAGGAATCTCTGTAATTAAAAATGTTCAATAGGAACACATCTTTGATGCATCTTGTATGTATGTGCTAACGCTGCATATTGATTATGTGAATATTGGATAACACAAGTTCAGCAGATTATGTATGACCTACAAATGTGCTAAAACAGCAATTACTACAACACAAATTATCAAAAAGAATGCACTGAGGCAGGGAAGGGATATCTGACAAAGCCGGCAATTCATTATGCCCTTTCTGACAGAACACTCATTTGGGCAAAGCAAAGCAGCATATTTGAGTGTAGAAGTCTAAGCAAGTGCCCTAAAGTGAATCATGAATCTGTTTATTGGTCCTTGCTAAGAACATTTTTTAAAACAATATAAACTGTGTGATTTGGGATGTTGTATAGGTAGCAGCTTTAGAAAGAGTTAGAATAATAGAAATATCCATTTGGAAGAGATCTTGTGGAGGCTACTTCATGTAGGCCCTGTTCAAGGCTAGCTCATCCCTATCTAAACTGGCTCATCCAAATGTCTATCTAATCTCCATCTAAGCTTCCAAGGGTAGAGGATTACCTCTTTAGATAATCTGTAATGTCTATCCATTTTTGAGCAGCTGTCCCACTGATGAGTTAAAATGAACACTTGTGTCCCATTTTCAACAAGATGCCTGTGAAAGGGTTATAAAATAGGCACCATCCCTGATAAAAATGGATATAAAAAAAAAATGTAGAGGGCTAACTGGGCAGTTCTGTGTCCTGTCGATGGTGATGCACACAGACTTCCATCAGCAGCATGACCAGCCACCAGCTATAGCAATGATTCTTTTTGCTCCCCTCACCCCAAAAAATCCCACCCACGGCTGTTGGTCTGGTCCCTCACCCTTACCCCTAGTTACATGACTGATAGAATTACATAGAGAGTATGCTGCTAAAAAATTCTCATCATCATGAGGAGCCCACTATCATTCATGAATTAAAAGCAATCCTCTGGCTTTCCTCTTTTTTTTTTTTTTACCATATTCAGGTAGTATAACAGCGATATTGTAGCCATGATGGTCCAGAAATTATGAAAGAAGAAGAGATTTTAAACAAACACCCTTAATTCTACTAGAATACAGGAAATGACTGAGACAAGCCTCTCTTTTTGAAAAATGTAAATAAATATTTTTCATTTTCAGCAATATTTTTACCCAGCCAAAATGTGCCACTTTGGCCCACATGCAAAAGGGCCGTGCATATTCTGTTTTGCTCACAACTGGGGGAAATAGCCAGAATGGGAAGTCCAGAATGCAATCTCTATTTGACATTTTAGAAAGATTATTAAATAATAATACTAAAAAATACTAAATATAGTCTAATTATCCGTTCCAAAATTTAGCAGTCTTCAGAAAAGATAGACGCTACAAAATGTTGTGTTCCATCAAGTCTAATTCTAAACACTTTGCATAATGAAAAAAATAGTTAATCTATATAAAGGAATGAGATCATTTATAGCAACCACACATTAAACTGTGACTCAGTAAATGATTACATTTATGGTAAAATGTAAATTTCTTTCTAGATAGGGAATAGACTAGCATAGAAGTCTTTACAACAACACAAATGAGAGTGAGGAAACTCACTTTCACATGTTTTTGTAATAATGTTTCCTTAAAGAGAAAAGTTTCTGTAACAGTTTCTTCTAGCTTTGTGTCTCATAGCTTTTTGCTCTCATGTTTTTCTTGAACTGATACCCCACAGGTGCTAGTACATGACTGACCAGCACTAAGTTTTGATGTCATTCATGATAACGACCAAAGTTAGCAGTTTCCCTAAAGGATACTAACCAATGCTCTTTTAAAATGTTGCTTCTATTTAATGGGAAAGTTAATATTTACATTTGATGCAATGTCTCCATCCATTCTGAAGACACAGTATGTGAGCCAAATTTTTTTTTGACTTGCATCTTGTGCAACTCTATTAGCCTCGGTGGTGTCACAGAGAATTTGCTTTTGTTTCCTTTTTATGACTACACAGCTAGATATAGATTTAGGGCATCACTCTAAGTTTTAAACCAGCATTAGTCAAAATTAAGCTCTGAAGAATGATGATTATTTCCTCTCAGGTATGTAAATTAAGTTTCTAGGCACTGTACTGACTCAGAGGGCAGATGTGGAAAGTAATCACATGTGGGTTCTATCATTTTATTATTATTCATTGAATAATTAAAATAATAAGATGTAATAATCATTTAATTATTTGTCAATATTATTAATGCCACACAATTGTAATAACTTCTCCCCTGTAACTGAATTCCTAAAACTTTTATCACAGAGTCCATAATTAAAGTATTACTGAATTTCATGGGCCTTTAACTTGACCCTGCAAACTGAGTGAACACTGACAATCTTACATGTCCTTCATTTGCAAGCTCCTCTTAGACAGCATTTCTATACTATATACTTTATCTGTAGCTGAGTTTTGTTTGCTATTATGGAACTATGATTCTTCCAGGTTATTTTAAATCCCATGTAAAATTGGACAGGTATACTTTCTTATTATGGTGTAAACTTAGATATTTTTCACAC
>NW_017728931.1:85938240-85947704 GCF_001723895.1 Crocodylus porosus | reverse complement strand
GGGGGGGGGGATTGTGTATATATCCTGTACACAGGCAGCATGACATTTTTACTAAGTAACTAATGCCATATTTTCTTACATGTCATACATCCCTAAATAAGACAAAAACCTTGATTATGCAAGACAGAATAAAGAAAAAAGATCTTTCCAGTAATATTTTTGCAAGGAAAACACAGGTGGCAGCAGTAAGGAGGGAGCTCATGTAGGTCTGTTAACCCCCATAGCTACAGAATGCAGCACATTCTGTCAGCTTCCAACCCAGGTCAAGAAGAGGAACCCACATGACCAGGCCCACTGCTAAGATCCTCATGAAAGACATGCACCCTAGTTTTCAGTAGCTAATTTTGAAAAAAGGGACATGTACGCAAGTAAGTATGATATATGTTGCAAGACCAAAACAATTTAATGCATGGTGAGCTTGAAAACTGCATAATATAAGGCAAAATAAGGACAGTATATCAATTTTAAGCATATGGTGAATACTTAAGGACATAGATAAAAATATGTAATGAAAGCAATACAAGTAAAAAATTCTGCTTTATAAGAAAAGCATACAAATACAATACAAAGGTACTTGAAAACTTCTAACCATCTAAAACTCAAGTTTCTTTTTTGTGCAATTTTAATATGCTACAATATTCAATTAGAGCTTTTCCCTTATGAAGCCTATAGAGGTATATATTCAATGTTCTGGATGCATCACTTGCTTAGTCATCTGTATATGTAAATGTCACCATAGGGTCATATCCTGGATCTGGTTCAACCAGTGCTTGGAGCCAGGCCAGAATTGTGCAGTGTAACAGTTCAGCATTGATAATGCTTAAAATCTACACTTAGGGGAAAAAGAAACTGCCATGTGGGTGTCCAGAAATTACAAGCATTATTCCTTATACTATGTAATTTCTGCTATACCATTCCTCATGCCATGTAATTTCTTAGTGGCATGCTATACCCAGGGAGCTCACCACTACAGTGATGTAACTATCAATCACATGTAGACTTTCTGGAATAATTCATTAGGTTGATCACTATGTTGCCGTAGCACATCATGCGGCGATGTAGCACGTGCTATGTCACCATAGGGTGATGTGTAAGTGTGCCCTTATTGTCCTTAAATGTTCCTTGCTCAATTTCTATTAAATAATTTATGGTACCTATAGGTATTACATTTAGATTGACCTAATCAGGGATAGATTGATGTAAGTACCCAATTGTATAGTTGTGTAGAGGGTCTAAATTGCCCCCAAAATGGCTCACCTAATCTAAGCTAGCTCACCTGAGTAGATGCACAACCTTATATAAAAATATGTAATGTAATATTGAGATCAAGTTAACTGATCTAAGACAGGGTTAATCCAATCTCACAAATACATACATTCAAAGTGCAGCCCTAGGGCTGGAAAAGCCCGGTCATTTGCCCCAGTCCTAGGACTGCACTATTCCAACCCTCCCAACCCTGACTGAGCTATTTAGCCCCACAACTGGACAACTTCCCCTCCATGGACTAGTGCCCCTTCCCCCCTAAAACCTGCTAATCCATCTCTAGCAGACCTACTAGCACCTCCGTCTCTGCACAGGTTTCTGATTTACATTCTGGTGGCTTAAAATAAGGTGGGTGATTGTAAATCAGGTCTAGTGAATGCTAGTAAGTACACTTAGTGCATACACTTCACAGGGTACTGTACCCATACTTAAATGTAGCACATTTTCTATTTTCTTTTGACAAGTTTAAAAAGATGAGTAGAAATGCCTGTGTTCAAATTTGTGAACCCATTTATTTCATTTATAAAACATCACAAAGTTTCAGCCACCATATCTTCTAATCTCATTTGGCACATTTAAGTCTCTTTATTTTACAAATTATACATAAATATGTATGTATGACTTCAGTTTGTATATGATAAAATACAACTAAGTTGGCATGTTTTACAGTCTGGACAGAAGGTTTAGATCAGATTCCAAATAAATCATCCCTAGAAAGTACAGAGGAAGTGGGAAACCTTTCAGACATGACTTTATTACTGGCTAGCAATTAAGGTTTACATCTATTTAAGCACAGTCTTCTTATTTTATGAAACATTATCTTTATGAACACACTTTCTGACATACAGTATATGTGCTCATTCTTTTATGCACTCCTCAAATTCAATATTTCAACATTACCTGAAGACCAAAAAAGCTAATGAAAATGAAGATTAAATACAGTATATTCTTGTTACCTATTACTTTAATACCAGATTTGTATTTTCCAGGAAAAGGCCTATTAGTCTGTATTACAATGTGTATCACTCATCTGCCCTACTTCCTGTTGCAGATGAACTTAAATTGCAAGATGCCATTTGACAAATGCATCTTGTGCTCGACTTGAAAGACTAGTGATTACAAGTCTACTGAAGGTCTACATTTTTCATGATGGTCTCACAGATCTCTATAATTGTACTGGAGAAAGGAAACAATAATGTCTATATAGCCATACTATCTATACATATATATCTATTGTGTCCATAATCTACTGTGACATTATTGTTTCACAATCTTAGAACAATAATGTCTATATATCCATTGTGTGGTCTAGCCAGGTTGGGTAGCTTGGTTTAATTTACAGTTCTGTACCCATGAAATACATTGTAAAAAAGAGGTAGAGAAATGGGATGAAATGAGAAAGAAACCTAAAAGATTGCTTTTACAGAATAATATGAATGGGAGAGAGGATTAAGGGAGTTTGGCTTGTTCACTGTAGCATAAGAAATGGAGAACACTCTGTAGGCCTGTGTGAAGCTGCTAGAATTCAGATGTGGATTCAGCTGATTCGGGAGACAGTGATTCGATTCTATGATTTGAATCACTGTCCTGAATCAATTCAGCCAAATCTGATTTAGAGATTCAGCTGCTGCCTAATTGGCTGAATCTCCGAATTGGACAGGCCTCATCCCCCACCTGCTCTCCAGCCCCATCAATGGCTGCCCCACCTGGCCCCAGCTCCCGACTGTTAAAAAAAAAAAAGCAAAAAAAGCCCTGAACTCACCAGCTCCTGCCAGGTGTGTGTATGTGGGGGGTGATCCCCACTGCTCCTTACTGCCCCACGCTGTGTGGGGGTCTCCATCATGAGCCCTCATCCCTCACCCACTATCCTGGCCCCAACTCTTGGCTCTTAAAAAACCCCAACAAAGCTCCCATTCATTGGCTGCTGCCAGGTGGGGGGGGGGGGGCAATCCGCGCTGCTCCCTGCTGCCCTGCATTGCATGGGGGGCTCTGCCACACACCCCCTAGCTCCCTCTCACTCTCCCAGCCCCACCAATAGCTGCCCCATGTGGTCCCAGCTCTCAGCTCTTAAAAACAAAAATAGCCCCACACTCACTGGCTTCTGCCAGGCAGGGCTGGGCAATCCTTGCTGCCCCCCACTGCCCTGCAGGGCATGGGGGGCTCTACCATGAGCCCCCAGAAGCCCCAAGGGTGCTTCAGCAGCCAGTGAGTGCAGGGCTTTTTTTCAGTGGGGGGGAGTGGGCAGGGATTGGCAAGCTCATGGCAGAGCCCCCCCACACAGCATGGGACAATGGGGGGCAGTGGAGAACAGGCAGGGATGGAGCCTAGCAGGCATCTCCGCATCATCCCCTCCCCCCCTCCAGCCCCCTCTCCCCTGCCCCCTACTTACCAGCATGGAGTCTGGGTCCAGCTTCCTACGGCAGCGAGTGGGGACTGCCTGAATCATTGAAGCTCACTGAATCATTTCCAAATCAATTCAGAAAGCTTTGACTTGATTCAGACCTTTTTATTGGTCTCCTGATTTAATTCAGATTCAGAGATTTGGCCGCTGAATCAGGCTGAATCTCCTCCGAATGGAATCAGCACCCAAAGCTTTGCACAGCCCTACTGGCTATCTCTGTAGAAATATCAGGTGATTAAATATTAGGAACAGAAAAGTACTTTATAAGCCAAATGGTAATGTTGGCACTGGAATAAAAGAGTAAAAGGTGTTCAAAAATAAATGTAGGTTTGATATTAAATAGTACTTAACCATGAAAGGAATTAGGTTCTGAAACACACTTCCCATAGGGAAAATGGAAGCAAGGAAACAACACTAAACAAAAAAAGCCTTAACTGCATGGCATCTCAAAAATGTATACAAACTTTAGTTGTCAGGCAAACTGATCAACAAGATAGGTTCGTGTTTCTTAGAGAGCAAAAATCATAACTTACAAGGTACACTAATTTACAATATCCACTGTTGACAGCCAAGCACTCATTATAGCAGTGAACAACAAAGTGTGTGTACCTTTACTTTGAGATGCCCTTAATTTTAAGTTAGAGTTTGATTATTTTAGAAAAGTGCTGCTGATAATAGCAATTGAGGACTCCTGAGGTCCCTTCCAATTCCATGTTCCTTCCAATTCCATGTTCCTAAGAGTAAGCAAGTACTGTAGATCTTGAGTAAACTGTCTATTTATCGTAGCTTTAACTGGCAAGTTTGAATAACCACCATTATACATAGTGGCTACTATTGATAACAATAATTTTAACTCTTGAATTCTAAGCCTTATTATCTATAATGTGATCTATGGTATGAGATGATACAAATGCTCTCCTAATACTTCTTTCATTTTTAACAATGCTTTTTCAGTACAGATAATATACATTTAGTTAAATATCTATAAAATTACCACCAAAATAAAATGGTCTCACTTTAAAGATATGCTGCAAGCAATTAGTTAGATATTATTAGTAAGTGCAGTGAAAGTTGAAAAAATAATAATAATATACTCCATTTCAAACTCCATTTCAGTCAGGAGAACTCTGTAAATGAATGGTTTTTGTACAAAACATAACATACAGGTAAGCTACTGAACATTTATGGGCCCACTTCAACACTGAATCAGAATCAGTTCACCTTACAAGAACAGTCACTGTGATTACCCTTGAATCGTTATATTTAAGGGTATCTGCAGTCTCTCATTATAAATCCCTAAAAATTCTATTTAATTGAAAACCATCCCATAATGTACTGGTATTTTTCTTAAGTCTTCATACTGAACTAACTGGGGAAAAAGAAAAACATTTTTGTACGTCAGAACACACAAGTAAATGGTCATTACAAAATGCATTTACCTTTATGATTTAAACTACAGCAAATAAAGGCATCTTCTTGTCTATCAAGAAATAATCAACTTCAAAATTAGGTAATATTAATTGTTATCACTTTGTATTTATTTGTCTAAATTATACTAAAACAGCTTCAGCATTTTTTTAGAATACTACACTGCTGAGATACATGCTACATAATGAAAGGGCATTTAGTCAATACAAATCAAGTATATAGAGACTAACAGGAAATCTGGTAGAGGAGTTGTTCAAAAAACCACCTTAACTTGATGGAATGGTTCTACTGATTCCTACATAAATATAATGATGGGCCATTAGACCATCTTATTAAAGACATAAAAGCAATGTACCTAATGTAATATAGCATAATGTAGTCTGACTTTAAACTCCATGGGGTTACAGAAAAACTACAATACAATTTGATAAAAATATCTGTACTGAGGTTAAACAGAAAATGTAAATCATATTTCATGTTGTTTAGTTTTAGAGACTGCTGAGTGCAGTGCATTTAATATTGTCAGCGCTATGTTTTGAATAGTGGAACACAAATGCACATGAACTGAATGTTTATGACTTGCAAGGTAGTTATTCACATTAGTCAAGAAGATTGTTTATTCTTGTGGGGGGAAATCCATTTAGTGAACACATTCCAAGAAGCAGAAGCTTTTTTTAATGAACCTGAATCCTACCTCACCACCCTCTACAAGTGGTAAGTGCTATAATTCTGGTCTTCTCTACCTACATTTCATATGTGGTCCCAATCACTATAGTATGTTAGCACTAGGGCTGTGCAAAGCTTCGACTTAATATTTGATTCGACAAATATTCAACATATTCGACCTTGGAAAGTGAAAGCTGAGTCGAATAGCAGCTGTCAAATAGAATACCGGAAGTTGAATATTAACAGCACGAGTCAAATATTCAACAAGGGTTGAATATTCGATTTGCCTATACTGGATTCCCTGCAGGGGGGAAAAAGAAAGGAAAGTAAAGGGAGGGAGGGGGAGAGGGGGAAGGAGTGCTTTCATGACTGACATGTGTGGCTGGCCAGTGATCTGTCAGCGTTCTCTGAGGTCCCTTCCAATCCCAGTGCTCTGCGGGAGGGCCAGAGAAAATGCATAAAAGGCAGCAGTTTTTCAGCTCCCTGCTTTCTGCTTTGGGGTCAGTTTCTGAGTTGCTGGTGTTCTCCAGCATGTCTGCATCAGACCACAATGGCTGGAAGCCCTGATCTTCAACAGATTCCCTGCTTGAAACGCTAGGAACAGGGATTTCTGAGAACTTGGTGCTTTTATTTTATAACTACTTTTCATATTAGTTTACGCTTATATTGGATAGGGTTAGTAGTAGCCTAGGATCTATTCTGTATATAGGAATTTAGTTTATATATATATATATATATATATATATTTTATACATCATTCTTTCTTTCCACCACACTAATGCTTCTCAATATATTATCTACACACACAAACACATTTATATAACATTCAGAAATCTAATCCACGGTGCACAGCTCACTTAGAGGTTCCAGTTTACATACGAAGGAACACATTATGAAGTGGGGTGGAAAGGCAGGTGGCTACACTGGCCAGCCTGCACGAAGGGGAGCAAGGGGGGTTGCAAGCGGGACAGCTGCAGTTTCTCCCCCCACCAAACTCGGATGCAGCCTATTTCTTCCCGCTACCAGGGATGAGGCTGCTACAAGCAATAAAGAGAGGGGAGCAGCAGTGCTACCAAAGCCACTGCCTGTGTCTGAGACTCTCTCATGTCCAGACACAGCAGCCACAACCTCTCCCACCATAACTGCTGTTTGCTCGCAAGAATTTGGAGTGCAGCTTCTCTGCACCCCCTGAACCTAGCTTGTTGAAACTTGGCACACTTTGCGGGCTTCTCAGGAGCTACTATTCTTGCAAGTTTCATCAAGATCAGACAAGAAATGCCAAATTTATAGCCTGCTTCAACCTTCCCCATTATAGCCAATAGGGAAGTTGAAGCAGCTTGAATATTCCACTAGCTTCGACCTCGAGTCAAAGCGGACCCACTTCAACTCAAAGCGGACGGCAAATCAAAGCGGAACTTGGTTTAATATTCAACATGGCTGTCGAATCAAATATTACCTGCTCTGCACAGCCCTAGTTAGCACCCAACCATGCACCCTACTATACTCCTATTAAACTAGTATATGATTTTGCATCTGGGGAGCTGAGGCAAAGAACAGCTAAATGGCTTGCCAGATGTTAGAAAAGAAGCCAAGGAAATGAGCCTGGATGTCCCCAGTTAAAGGGTAAGACACTAAAAAATGGATATCCTTCCCCTCTTATTTAAAAATGGATCTCTAAATCAGTTGCCAGGACAGAGTTCAGCCTTTAGTTTCAACGCTGGGAATGATGCAGATAAACCCAACCCTGAGAAGGTTAAATGATTGACTGATTTGATTGATTTCTATGCCAGTCTCCCTTATAAAGGCTTAGGTGGCTTATAATAAAAACAGGACAGAAAAAATAAAAGAAAACATTTCCTCCAAAAGTCCCCCCAAACTTAACTCTGCCTGCTAAAATCCTGCCCAAATAAGGTTTACATCTGTTGTTTAGTGTCTGTAGCTGTCTATCTAAAGGGAACTGAGAACATACACTCTAAGTAGTGCTGGGAAATGTATTAATGGAGAGGCCACACCCTTCTTCCAAGGGCCCATCAGTATTCTGTCACTGCTTTATCAGTGATATATTTATTTTGTGTGTGAAAAATTTCTATTGCCTTCTGTTGTGTTAGTCCTGGAGACTTTAATGAGTTTTGTTTCCCATGTGACAAGAACGTTGTTGAATGTGTTCTGGTATCTTTCTAGGCAGTAAGAAATTTGGTGCTATAGGGAAAAACTGATCAAGCAAGACATTTTCTTCAATACTTGATGCTAAACTTTCTGTAGTAATTTTATTTAAGAGTGTTCTTAGGTTTGCATCTACCCTAAAATAGCATTTCTGAACCTGCAGGTCACAAGAATATATGAAAGGGTCATGAACAAACTTTAAAAAAAATGAATCGACAAACTTTAAAAATAGATTCTCCTTTAAAGGAGAAAAACATGGGAAACGACAGGTTTCCCCATGCAGGCTGGCAGCATTCCAGCCTGCAAGGGTCTACTTGGGGCTGGGGGAATAGGAGGGCAACCAGGCAGGGGTGCCACATATATGTGTGTGCACACTCATGCACATGGCAGCCAGGCAACCTGGAGAGCAACTCCTGCAGCTCCCTGCAGGTAAGTCTATGGAGCTGGGTGGCGGGGTATAGATGTGTCTGGGGTAGGGGGCTCAGACAACATTACCCACCATGCCACCTCCTCTCTGGTGTAGAGCTCTGGCCTGAGAAGAGCAGCAGTGGCGGCTGGGCCATGGAGCCCACACGAGTGGTTGGTGGCAGAAGGTGAAGGCAGTGAGGGCCCCCCCATCTGTTGCTCCTCATGCTATTGGTGGTACAGCTGGTGTGAGGGTTCCAGTGTAAGTGGCAGCAATAAGTCTCACCGCCCTGCTCTACCCTCCCATACCGAGTCCTCCCACTGGGCCATGGAGGTGGCTTCTGTCCATGCCAGTCCAGCTAGGTTGAAGGTCCATGCCCACTGTGGGTACACAAATCTGGGGGAGTACATGCCCTCCCATACCCCACCCCTAGCCGCCCCACACACCCACTCCTGCCCCACACATTGGGTGGGTCTGGGGGCAGGGGGCATCAAGTTGGAAGTGAGAGGAACCAGTAGGGATAGGTTGGAGGGAGCTTTGGGTTGGGAGTGAGGAGCACTGGCAGGGCCACGAGGCTGTTTTCTACTTAAACTACTTAATGGGTCAGGACTGGCTATCAACATTTACAAATGGGTCCTGGTACAAAAGATTAAGAACCACTTCCCTAAAAGATACTAGTAAGAACACTAGCAAAACCTGAAGTAATATTGGAGGTCTTGACAAGATCCTGGAAGCTGTACTTTCTATTCCAGAAGTCTATTGGTCTATAACCTAAAGTGCTAGTAGCATATGCAGTTGTAATTTCTTATCTTGACATGCAAACCTGATGATTTCTTTGAAGCAGTTTATTCTTGATTAGCACTTTTCAGGCTATTTCCCTAAGAATTGTACTGCTAGACAGATTTCATAATGACAATATTCAGACAATATTCCAAAGAGTAAATAAGTTATTCATCATGATAAGAGCATGAAAGGCAGGGGGTGGACAGCAATACGGCACAGGTAAGGAACGGGAAGGTTAGAGACAAAAAGCCCTTTGGGACTTGGAGCGAGGGGGTAGCAAAAGCACCAGTCACAGGGCTCAAGTGCCTATATACTAATGCTAGGAGCATGGGGAACAAGCAGGATGAACTAGCG
>NW_017728931.1:85927703-85938229 GCF_001723895.1 Crocodylus porosus | reverse complement strand
ATCTATGAATCTATGATCCAAGAAAGTTAAATCTGCTTTTATTTATCTTTTTGTCTTTCTTACAGTTATGCTCTTGACCCATTACTCCTGAGTGAAGTGAATGGAAACTGAGAAGGTTGGGATTATACAGGCTATTTTATAATCTCAGCTCTGAGAATTTGGTCCCATTAGAAGTTACTCACAGGGTGCATCTATACAAGACATTTACTGTGGAGTTGTCTAATTAGCTCTTCAGTAAAGCATCATAATCTGTACATACGGAGCTATTAGAATAAATTAATTAATTCCACCATAGGTTAGTACTGTCAGATACAAGTGCTATCATAGAACCATAGAAAGTTAGGGTTGAAAGGGACCTCAGGATGTCATCTAGTCCAACACCCTGCTCAAAGCATGACCATATATACACAGAAAACACTAACCTAAATCACAATACAACATTTCAGTTACACAATATAAGGTACAAACATGAACAATCTTAATAACAACTATTCCTTAGTATAGTACCTGACCCATGGGAAGAGATAGTCCTCCTTCCAATGGGGTCCCTTGGGGGGTTTCCAGGAGGCACCAGGGGCCCCTCCCCTTAGGGCCTTGACTAGGCAGGGGGGCTGCTCACCCAGCCCCTTCTCTGGGTTTTCCTATCCCTAATGTTTTTCCGCTGTAGGACCCATGGGCCCAATGACTCAAGCTCCCACAGGTGGCGGTGTTCAGGGCCCAGCTTGATGGGGTCTCCTCTGCTGGAGTGCCTCTCCAGGCCTCTCCCACGCTGCTGAGCTCCTCTCCACCCTGTGTCCCACTCTGGGCACCAAGGGCTCAGCTCCTTTCAGCTGCTGCACCAGTGCTGCTGGCTCCTGGGTGCTGAGCCTCATGCTGAAGCACTACTATTTTCCTGTGCCCTGCCTCGGCACTCAGGGCTCTCTTATCACAGGGTGGGCCCTTCAGGCTCCAGCCAGCCATCCTCACGCTGGGTGGCTAACCCAAGCAGCCTCCGCAGCTCCCTGGCTTCCAAGGTTGGTGTTCGTGTGCTGCCCTGCATACCATGAGACCTGGCTGCTTGCTGGGAGATGGGGTCTGAGCTGTCTCATTGCGGTCCCCAAGGTCCTGCTGGGGTTGCAGGTTCAAGCTGCCACTTGCAACTCCCGAAGTCTGGGCTCCATGCACTGAACTGTGCACTGTGATGGGTGCAAGCAGTCTCACACCACTCCCAGGGCCAGTTCTCCATGCACTGTCTCTGTACACCTTCAACAGCCCAAGCAGTCTTGCACAGCTCCCAAGGCTGCTTCTCCAGTGGCAGCTTCAGGAGCCTTGGGCCTATTGCACACTGCGGAAGAGCTCCCCAGCTTTTCCTGGCTCCACTCTTCTTGAGTCCCTCACAGGATCTGCCCCTTGTGCTGGGCATGCAGATCCTTTTATATGCTTCAGGGCTCCACCTGTGAAGTCTTCCAGTTTACAGTCTTCAATCAGGTCTGGGGGAGTTCTTCTCCCCCTCCCTTCAGGAAAGGGGCATGACTTTATTTCTCCTGCTGCCTCCTGGGACGCAACCTAAGCTCTGAAAGGTGAGCCTGCTACACTTCCAAGGATGGAGGTTACCCACAACCTCTCTGGGTAACCTTTTCTAGTGTTTTACTACCCTCATGGTGAGAAAATTCTTCCTAATATCTAACTTAAACTTCCCTAACTGCAACTTGAGATTATTGTCCTTGTTCTGTCAACCACCACTGTAGCATGAACTGAACTAATGTAGCTGATGTTAACATAGAGTTAATAATAGTGAAATGTAACCGTGTTAGTCTTGTCCTATAAGCAACTTGAAAACTCCATTTTGTATCCTTCTGCTTGACATAAGTGAATGAACTTTGCATAGCCTTTATGTAAGAGTGTGTGTAAAAGGGTGAATGGTGAAAGAATGGCTTAGAGATGGGAGAAGAAGATTCAATGGTTTATGTAAGGAACAAGGCACCAAATGTAAGTTACTAACCACTAACTAACTAACAAATGGCTGAAGAATCCCTTTGAAGCTCAAAGGCACAAAGGAGATAACAGAAGAAGAAATTCTACCAGACGGGGAACAAAAACATTACAAGCTAAGATAAGCTGAAGACAAAAGAAGAACAACTGCAAAAACAGAAGCTGGGTATGGAAAAACCCCAAAGCACTGAAACAAAGGATGCCAATCCCTATAAAAGAACACTTTGAAAATGCCAAGTTGCATGAGTCTCTTTATGTACTGCTGTTTCATTGGAGCACAGATGCATCTGTTCACCCCACTCCAGCTGTTATCTTTAAATCTGCCATCTTCAAATCATCATCATCTACTCAATAAGCCCAGTTAGCCACCTTACGCTGATATTGAACAACTATTACTGGTAACTATATCTGGTGTTTGTGTGGATGAAATGGTTGTTTTGTGTATGTGTATGCCTGTATGTAATGATGTGTATGATGATTTGTGTGTGTTTGCATGAACAGTGTGCCTGAACCTCCATGTTTAACTCATGTAATCAATAAACGCGGCACCTCGCCTCATTCCCCTTTATAAAGTCTCACTTGTGATTTGAGCAATTGGCAATTTGTCTAACACCACCACTGAGAACAGTCTAGCTCCATCCTCTGTTGAACCTCCCTTTAGGTAGTTGAAGGGTGCTATTAAATCCCCTCTCATGCTTCTCTTCTCTTGACTAAATAAGCCCAGTTCCCACAGTCTTTCCTCATAAATCATGCCCCCCACCCCCTGCACTATTTTTGCTGCCCTTCGCTGGACTCTCTCCAATTTGTCCACATTATTTCTGCAGTAGGGACCCAAAACTGAACACAGTACTCCAGATGTGGCCTCACCAGTGCTGAACGGGGGGAAGAATCACTGCCCTCGATCTGCTGCCAATGCAGCCCAGGATGCCATTAGACATCTCATCAACAAGGGCCCACTGCTGGCTCATATTCAGCTTATTGTCCACGGTAACCCACAGGTATTTTTTTGAAGAGCTGCTGCCCAGCCACTCAGCCCCCAGCTTGTACCAGTACATGGGATTGTTCTGTCCTAAGTATAGGACTTTGCACTTATCCTTGTTGAACCTCACGGGATTCATTTTGGCCCAATCCGCTAATACTTCTAAGTCACTCTGAATCCTAGCCCCTATCCAGCATATCTACTACTCTTGTGAGCTTGGTGTCATCTGTTAATTATCTGAGGTTGCACTTTATGCCATCTTTCAGGTCATTCATGAAAACATTGAACAAAACTGGCCCCAGGACTGACCACTGGGGCACTCTACGTGATACCGGCTGCCAACCCATGGATTAATACTCTGAGCCCAATACTCCTTTCTATTGACCTTACAGTCCATTCATCCAGTCCATACTTCCTTAGTTCACCTGCAAGAATGCTGTGGGAGACCAGCTCAAAAGCCTTGCTAAAATCAAGGTATAGCACATCAACTGGTCTCCCCACATCCAGAGAGCCAGTCACCTCATCATAGAAAGCAACAAGGTTGGTCAGGCATGACTTGCCCTATGCTAAGACAGAGTTATTTACACTGCCACAGTGTACATGTAGACACTGATGGAGCTGGTGGGGCATGAAGATGCTTCAGGTAGTCATGCCTAGGATGATGTGGGGCCTCCTCCTCCCCAGCAGGGAGATGTTCTTCTTGTGGTGGCTGGTGAGAAACTAAACTTTCACCTCTAGCTGTGAGAGCAGAGCACTAAATGCCCACCCTCAAGTCCCTTGTGGGGGCAATCAGCAAGCCTCAGGACTCTCCAAGATATTTCAGGTCTGGGCTTTCCCCAGCCAGGATGGTGCATATGTGTGGTGGCTGGAGATTATAAGGCAAATCCTACCCTCCTTTCACCAGGGAGGTCCTCATTCCTGGCATTTCTTCTGGGCTGCTGTACCACCAGCAGTCCCAGCAGGCTTCCCAACCTTGGCAGGGTGCAGTTTTAGGTGATGCCCAGAAAATGTGGCCTCCTCCTTCCCCATAGTCCCAGGCCATACCTCCAATTTCATCCTGGCATGGGAGCTCAGCAGGGAGATGTTCTTTCCCTGCTGGCTGATTATTCAGTGTATGCTGCCTCCAGCTCTGGGAGCGGGGCATTAAATGTTTTTTAAAAAATTGAAATAGGTGGAGATGGAGTGAGGAGGGTGGCACTCACATTGTCTACAGGTGGAGCTTGGGTAAACCCAGCAGCAGGAGGTTTACCTTGAGAAACATCAGCTGCTCCACCAAACCAGGATCCAAGGAGGTGCAGTGGGCTGTCACAACATCCTCAGCAGTACTGAACACCCTCTCACTTGGAACAGTGGTTGGTGGACAAGACAGGACAGGACAGCACAGGTGTTCCTGGACAACCATGGCCAGATCCTGCCTCATCTAGCTCCAGTAGGCCAAATAGGCCAACAAGTCACAATCCAGTGACTCCATGTCCTCGGTGAGATATGTAGCCACTGAAGCCTCAGTGCCAGCTGCCCGAGACTGGGGTCTGGTACATCTGGGCCCCAACATTGAAGCCATGCCCTCAGTCCACATTGGCAGTGGATGGTGTGGAGGACACTGGCTGGCGCTTGTGCTGGCATGGGAAAGTGGATCCCCTTCTTCCACATCCTCTTGCCTCTGCCCTTCTGCCTCCCTGACTCTGTTCACCAGCATCTCTGCCCAGTGATCAAGGGTTTTGGTGCTGCACATGCTCCCCTTCACCTTTGAGTCACATTTGTCCACCAGCACATGGGCTGTACTGGACCACAAGAGATCCAGCTGTTTTTTGACGCCTTTCTTCAGCTGGTTCACCAGTGCCTGCACTTCTAGTGATAGCAGCTTGCCCCAGCCAGGAATACTGATCCCCTGGAACTTCTCCATTTGGTTCTCCAGATCCCTCACTATGGGGATCACCTGGCTAAGGAGGGCATCACCAGTGCTGAGGGTCTCAGTGGCCTTGAGGAATGATTTGAGGACCACCAAGATCAGGGAGATGGTATTCCATTCCACTTTGTTAAGGGGGCCACTGATCCTAATCTTCCTGAGCAAAGCCATCTCATGGATGGCTTTCCTTTGATCCACCAGCCTCTCAAGCATCAGGTGAAAATGGGTGTGTGTGTGTGTGTGTGTGTGTGCACGCACGCATGCACATGTGCAGATGTAATATCTCTTCTTCTCTCTGTGTGTAAATAGTATCTCTTTTTCTTCTCTGATTACTGTACATGTGTGAGTGTGTGTAATGTATGTGCTTTCCTGCACAGCAATGGATCACACTGCCAGGGAAAACACAGCTTTCTTTTAAAAATATGTGAGGGGGAATAAAAAGAACAAATAAGAGGTCTTTGGGAGAAGAATAAGTTGAAAGAAATGGATTGGATAGGGATAAGTAGAGAGACTCTAGGCAAGGGTAATTAGTAAACTGTATTCAGTACTTTCCACAAAGAGAGACTAGCAGGAGACTAACTGGGAAGTCAAGTCAGTCCAGTAGTACCTGGGACAGAAAGGCTACAGAGAAAGGCTTATATGCTGTTTCTACATTCCTCCCCCAGAGCGCTGTGATTGGAAGTGGACTTAGGGAAAAATCACGTTTACTGGCCAGCTACATATGTCAATCTTTTCCCCCATGCTCTTCCTCCCTCTTCTCAGTTACTGTTCCCCTGAAAGACTTCCTTCCAAATCTCCAAACTTTTTTCTAAATCAATTCAGAGGCTCCAAATCTATTTGGAGGGGTTTTTTGGTCTCCTGATTTGATTCAGATTTGGTGATTCAGTCTCTGAATTGAGCCAAATCTTCTCCAAATTGAATCAGTGACTAAAGCTTCGCACACCCCTAATGAACTTCACTGGAGTTTATTGTGTCACATTAATATTCACATGTAGATGCATCCATATAGTTCCAGTAGATATGACGTTCAGAAGATCTCCAGACCTCAGTACTGTATGTAGAAGAGGTGAAACCCATCCTGGAAGTGCATTTTTGCAGAGGCACCACTTTCAAGGAACATAATTGCCCTGGTAAATAACCACTTTTTCTGTAAAATTTAGGCAAGTCCACAGGAAAAGAGACTGCACAATGAGAGTCAAGAATAGAGATAATCACTCTCCATGGCGATGGTGCCTATAAAGAACAGGAGCTTTAGTTAGCTATACACTGTTATTGTGTCAAAAAACTCCCTTTGGCCAGTGTTTGAAAGAAAATGGGGGGGGGGGGATATGTTTGTTTATTCTTACTCTCTTGCTCTCTGAAGTTTCCCCTTTCCTGTCAGAAAGTTTCTCTGTTTCTTGTATATCTTTTACAGACTCTCTTCTCCTCCAAGACTTTTTTCTGTCTTTTTTTTAAACTAGCTTTTGTCTTCTCCCCTTGCCTAACCCCAAAGAATCTGCACTCTAAGAAAAGTAGAATTTACTGCTGTCTTCATTTTAAAAGGCTTCCACAATTTAAAATCTTTGTAGGAGGTTTAGGGAATGACACTGGTACAACACTGCTGCTGAGCTCTATTATCCATCTAAAAGAAAATAAAAACCGTATGCTCTTATGGCTTGGGAAATCTCAAGATTTTAAAAGGACTCTTACTATAAAGGGGAGTGGTATTCCTGGTGGCAAACAGAAGCTATTGGTTAAGCTGATTCAACCCCCAGCTTGTGGGCCAGATCCAGGTCTCAATGCTGTGTCATCTGGCCTCCAAGGCTCCCCATGAATCCATGGGGAGCCCAGCAACAATGACCCTTTGTCCTAGATTGGCCAGGCAGAAGCAATCAGGGGACCCAATCTTGGTGCATGGGGGCCAGTTGGAGGCGGTGGGGGCTTTGATCTCAACACATGGCATGTGGCCAGGTGGAGGTGGCACAGGGCCTAGTACTACGGGGTAGAGTCTGATACAGCCCACAGACTGGCCTCACACCACTCATCTGGCCCATGGGGCTAAAAGGTTAAGTATCACTGATTTAATTTATAGGATGGAAGAACACAAATTTGCTCATTTTTGTGTATCATACTTTCAAATATTGTCATTTGAAAATGTTGTTAAAGCCCAATTCTAATCAAATATGAGTTGACTTTGGGACTTTGGGATCATATCCTCAACTCCTGTACACGGATGATGACTTGTCTCTACCACTTCTATATCTGAGGGCCATCAGTAAAGTCTTCTTACTGCTCCTTACTATATTTAACTTAATCTAAAACCTTGATGTAAAATGAGGGGAGTGAGACGGAATGGGTAATAAGCTTATTGATTGTCATAGAAAAAAACCCACCTGAATATTCAGTTTTCAAGAGCAATTTTACACCAAAATGTGGTTTTACAATAGAAAAAAAATTAGCAAAACAATTTGTTTCTGTTTCTTTTATTCTTTAAAGATCTAGAATTTTCAACCAAATGAACCCTTCTTAAAAAGTTGTCCATATCTGCTTTTTTATTTTAAATACCCTACAATTCCAAGATGTATACTGATTTTATTTGCTTTAGCAATTGTTATATAGGACTTGTCTGAAGAAAAGATGATGTTTCTCATGTGGAGAAATTAGATAAAAAAGAATTAAAGTAAGCATGTTGAGGACTGTATGGATGTAGAAGAGAAGAATAGGTTACTCTAATAATCAGTTATGAAATGATTTTGTTTGAGGTTCCCTCACCTTGGTGGAGTGCTTTTCTAAATTCATATTTTGAAGGCTATATTGTGAAATACCTTTCTGTGGTAAGTGATAGCTATAGAAGCACCTATCTGGAGATATAATAAATAGATGCACAAATGAAAAGCACATGAAAGGAAGTATTGACTAGATAAGGTCCATCTAAGCTAACCATTGCCGGTCTTATCCACTCATTGTGTCCACTGATGAAGGTAAGATATATTTTGGGTACCTCATTTGTAATTCTGAAACATCAGTGTACTTAAAGCTACACAATCTATGAAACTGAATAGAGAGAAAAGTCCTAGCATTAATAATGATTTACCTATATGATTGTTCGGAACCATAAACCCTTTATTTTTAATTCCAAAAGCCTCATAGCTCTCACATTTATTATCTCCAAGGAGTTATTTCTCTACATCAAACCTATTACCATCCCAAGGGAACCTGTATTTGCTCAATGATTAAAGATCAAAACAAAATAAAACTCCCCTTCTATCTTTTTCTATCACCCTTTCTCTCTTCGTTGTCCTCAACTTTCTTTGCCTCTCATTCTCTCACATATCCTTCTTACCTGTTAAGTGATCTCTTTTTCAGTCTTGGAATCCCTGTAACTATTTTTTCTACAGGCACAGGGTGTTCACAGAACATCCTCTTTTACCTATACTAGTTTCTAAATATGCAGGTATTATCTTGACAGCTCATGAGAGATGTCTCAAGTTGCAAAGAAGAATGAATGTGCAAGGTATGGAGATTGACAATAACCAATCAAAAAGACCAGGAAAGTAGGACAGGAGAGGAACAAGAGTACCAGGGCAAGAAGAGATGTTTTGACTTGAGATCTGACTCCTTTTCCAGATAGTTCCAGCTCTCCATTTCAGTTTCTTACGTATTTACATGCATTTACTACTTCTGTTGATTTAATGAAACTACAGATTGTATTTTTCATTGGGATTTACCAGAGTCCTGAAATACAGTATCTTCTCACAACAAAATTAATAATAAATTCTTAAAAGCGCTTTTTTGATTAATATAATATGAGTAAACTAGCATTATACTAATACAGTTCCATGTTTCCTGAGATGTGCAACACTTGGTTTCTGGTAAAGTCCTTTCTTCTAAATTAGGAAACCTGGTTGTCAAAGTCAGTATTATATCTCTGTACCTCATATTGATGTTTCATGATTTTCTCATCACATTCATATGTTGTTCCACATATTATCTTTAAAGCCAGTTTAACTGTGCTAAATTCAGGACCAAAGATATATTCAGTGGTAAGAACTATCAGGTATAGTTTGAAGACAGTTAAAAAAAAAAAGGAAAAGAGCTTTAAATGTACTGGATTTCTTCCCAGTTACTTCATATTGCAGCCCAACATGAAGCCATCAGACCATCATACCAGAGGTAAGAAATGAAATACTTTTAGGTCCACTGAACACTGTGAATATTTCATAGTTGAATAGATAAAAGTCCTGAAACACTGGTGTTTCTGCTTACTGTTTCTGTATACTTCAAAATACAGTATTTAGTGGCACTCAAATTCCTGCTTTCACTGGGGCAATATGTTGAATATTATAAAATGCAAAGGATATGGTAAGACTTGCTAATGTGTAGTATTACATAGGCTATACTGGTTGGTTTAGAATAGAGAGTGATTTTTAAAAAGAAAAGAATGCATTGTTAAGCTACCATAGATAGTTTTTTACCCAGGTGATTCCAGTAATACATAGCAAATGCCACAACATTGTGATCAGTAGAACCACTGAAAGAATGGAAATAAGGGATACATTTAGGTGATATGCAAACTACGCAAGGTCAGAGGGATTAGCAGTGTATCAGTCTCTAGGGCTTGGTATGAAAGATAGTGACACAAAATTAAAAACAAAAAAGAAATGTACAGAAACAAGGCATTCTGCTTCATTGAATAAATAGCATGTTACCTTCATCATTTTGGGCATGTTTTAGGGTATTTACTACTAGAGCCAGTGTTCTAGCTTTGCAACATTCACATTGTTAGGTTGACAGTATTTGGCTCTTGGGGAGCATTAGATTTGCAGCTGAATAAAAGGCTCTACACTGTGGCCTAGCAAGCTGCTAACCACAAGGCAGAATTGTATGTTAAAAGTAAAATTGCAAGACACTTAGGCAAGCAATTTCCTAACAATATAGTTTCATAGTTTGTAGGGTCAGAAGGGACCTGAGCAGATCACCAAGTCCAACCCCCTGCCTTGGCAGGAAAAAGTACTGCGGTCAAACGACCCCAGCAAGGTGTTGGTCTAGCCTTGTCTTAAAGACCCCCTGGGTAGGAGCCAGAACCACTTTGCTTGGAAGTTGGTTCCAGATCCTAGCCGCCCTGACAGTGAAGTAGCACCTCCTGATGTCTAGTCTGAATCTTCCCACTGCCAGCTTGTGACCGTTATTTCTTTTGCTCCTGGTAGTGCTCAGGGGAACAGGGACTCCCCCAATGCCTGCTGGTTCCCCCGACCAGTTTGTAACAGTCCACTAGATCCCTCCTCAGCCATCTATTGTGGAGGCTGAACAGGTTCAGGTCCCTTAGGGCCTCTCCTCATAGGGCCTACCCTGCTGCCCCCTGATCATGTAAGTGGCTCTCCTCTGGAGCCTCTCCTTGTTGTCCACATCCCTCTTGAAGTGCGGCACCCAGAACTGGACACAGTACTCCAGATGTGGCCTGACCAGTGTTGCATGGAGGGGAGCATCACTTCCTTGGACCTGCTTGAGCTGCATCTGTGGATGCGTGACAAGGTATGGTTGGCCTTCCTGACTGCCTTCCCACACTGCCGGCCCATGTTCATCTTGGCATCAATGATGATTGCAAGTTCCTTTTCTGCCTCTGCACTGACGAGAAGGGAGTTCCCCAGCCTGTAGGTATGGTGCTGGTTCTTCCTCCCCAGGTGTATCACC
>NW_017728931.1:85908176-85913737 GCF_001723895.1 Crocodylus porosus | reverse complement strand
CAGAGGGTAGGTTTAGGTTGGATATCAGGAAGCGCTACTTCATGGTCAGGGTGGCTAGGGTCTGGAACCAACTTCCAAGAGAGGTGGTGCTGGCTCCTATCCTGGGGGTTTTTAAGAGGAGGTTAGATGAACATCTTGCTGGGGTTGTTTGGCCCCAGTATTGTTTCCTGCAATGGCGGGGGGTCGGACTAGATGATCTACTCACGTCGCTTCCGACCCTAGAAACTATGAAACTATGAAACAACAAGAACTTTCAACGCTATTCTATTTCCCTTTAAAGATAATGCTTGTATCTCTTACTGTAACAAGAAATAAATTGACTCTTTTAGGCTAATGCAAGGCCAGCTATTTATAGTTTCCTTTTGTATCAACCATTGTTGTCTAAGAGTGTGACCAACCATCCTGTTGCAAAACCAGCTTTAGGCTTAGGTGGCTTACTTTGGGCCATCTAAACCTTAAACAGGAGCAGCATGTGCAGGTATTCACTACTTGCCTGGACTGCCACAGTCAGCTTGAGGTAAATAATTCAGGGAAGCAGAGACCAGACTTTGTGGGATTCAGGGAGTGGGGAGGAGGGAGACCTGGCAGGTCTTGTGGTGGGGGTTGGTGGGTCAATGGGAGCGGGTTGCCTGGTCAGGAGGATAGCTAGGCAGCTAAATCTAGTAAGGGTCAGGGAGGTAGTAATAGCATAGTTGCAGGGCTGTGGCAAGTGTCTGGGCTTTCCAAGCCCCAGGACTCTGTTGTAAATGTGTGAATTGAGGTACCATAAACACCTACATGACTGGCCATTTAAATCAATTTACATATAATGCTTGTACATATCCTAAAAGAACCAGAAAGAAAGTCTTGCCAGGGGTGCATTCATCTAATTCAGAGAGTCAACAAAAGTTCAGAAAGAATTCAGAACCTTTGAGATGCGTCAAGAGGAGATTCTTTTGCTTCAACTTCAGATAACAATTTGTACCTATGGGCTTCCTCTGCCTATGTGCCTAGAAGAAATTTGTGTTGTAGATATTGTCAGAGCATGCCTAATACACACAAGAAATATTGTGTTTTCTAAAAAATGTGGTAGCTGGAAGATGGTGCCTACCTGAGTAGTTAGATCACTTCTCTAGGAAGTAGGAAACCCAAACCATATTGTCTCCTAATTCTGAAGGGGTTGAAATCCATGTATCTGATCTCCCAGGAAAGAGACCTAATCATTAGGCTATTGAATATTCAAGGAATGGAGTTCTCTAAATTATTTCAGTTAAAACTAAACACTGAGGCAAGGAATGAAGAACTCATGGACAGAGATAGACTGACTCTGTATCCTAGTGGTTAGAGCGCTTAGGTGGAAAGAGAAAACCGAATTTGTGTCCCAATTCCAGAGTCTCTTTCTATACTTTTGCTTTCAAAATCTCTGACTTTTCAGAGAATAGTTTGAAAAAGAATTTTGGGCTCTGGATCCTAAGTGGTTGGAAGTGTCTGAATGTTGCCCTGACTCAAGATGCTTATGTTATAGAGAAAGGGAGAATCTCAAATATTGCCTTTGTGCCACCATAAAAAATCTGGGGGAATGGGAATTCCAAGGGCATGCAAGCTCAAGTTGCTTAAGTCCTGGGAGCACCTATTTGGATTCTCCCACTTGGCATTCCTTGGGAATCCTGGCACATCACAATAGCTGATTCAGTTAATTTATACCCAAAAACACAACTGTGGGTGTGTCTACACAAGACACTAACTGCACAGTTGTGTGTTGCAGCACAAACAGTGCAAATACGCTACTGCGCAGTATTATTAAGCTACTGTGCAGTAGCGTCAGTGCTGGCAGTACTGCGCAGTAATACTAGTTACTGTGCATTAATTTAGTACTTGATTATACAAGCACTAAATTAATGCATAGTAACTACAGTGCATTAATGAATGTGTAGAGGTGCCCAGGGCTTAGTAATTCCTAGTTAGCCTTGAACTCTTCCTCTGCATGGTATAGATAGCCTGGCTTTTAGAACCCACTCCGGGTGCCTAAAAGTTAAGCTCTACAATATTTAACTTGTACTACTTGTACTTCTACTTTATTAGATCTATCTCTTAAAACTCCATGTCCTTGGCCTTATAGTGGCTGTTATGTAATTATATAGGACATACCTGATTTATATAGTGTTTATGCACATTCTTCAAAAATATTTATTTTTAAATACAGAGATTTGGGGAAAGAAAGATGAAGAAAGAGGTACCTAATTTTCAAAGCAGAGAAAATGGAAATACTTTTGTCATTAAGCATTCAGGTTATTTCTGTCTGGATTTATTTTTTGGCATCATTAAAATAAATATAACTCAAGCCTGCTCAAGGAAGTACAGGTAAGCCTCAGAAGCCTGAAAGATAATTAGAGGAGGATATTGATATAATATACTTCATGACTTTTGTTATGCAAAGAAAAACAACAAAAAAATTCTTAAATGGATTGTAGCTCCCTTTTTTGGTATAGTCTGGGGGATGGGCAAAAAAGAAATTGGATTTGATTTGTGATCTGACAATGATTCACTAAAGCATAAAGTATTAGTGAGGTTTTTTTCTGTTTCATTTTTAAGTTATTGTTGAATTTGTGTTTATAATTAAAGTTAATATAACACAATATGTTTTGTATATATTTGGGAAGATTTAGCTTACTATGAACAGGAGGTGTCTGTTTCTATGAGACTGAACTGCTTTTAATAATTCACTGTCTTAATATCCAAACAATATGCTTTACCATGCTAATTTTATCAGTTCTAGAAAGAATTCCTCCTGGGCAACCTTTCCCAAGGGGCTATAATTCTATTTCCAAAAGTACCTGTACTCTACCATATTTTGAGATAGTTTGGGCATGATCACGAAGCAGGGATGAAAGTCTGGAGCACCTATATGTAATACATTTCATTACCCAAACACAAGAACTGTAGTTAAAGTTCATGTTTCATTTCTGATTATGTTCAGAGACTCTTGCAGTAATTTAGCCTCTTTCATCAACTTGGCTACTAATCTTGAACTACAGGCCAGAGTTCAAACTATATTATTTTCTGGAGTAATCAAGGAAGAATATATTAAATCATATATTTTAATTTCCCAAAGTACCTGAACCCTGTAGGGTTTATAAATTATCTTCAACTTTTGCATTAACTTCAAACGTTGTATTCAACATTCATTACTGAACTAGTTTCATTTTGTACATTATCTGTATCATGACATGACAACCTCCTACCACTTAGGGGATTTCTTTTCATTATTATTATAATTATTTATTTTTTAGCAAGACTAGCTATTAACAGTCCCAGATCACAATTTATGCCCAGAAGCATGCTGCTAGCAAGTTTTGCCTTGGAATAGATTATATATATTAATATGGATTTTATATTATAATATTTTCCAAGGCAAAACTTGCTAGCAGCATGCTGAACTGCCCAGGTTAAAGAGAAAGAGAGAGAGAATGAGAGATATCACTCTCTCTCCAACCTGGACAGTTCAGTTATTTCACTGCTGAAAGTACAGTGAGTCAAGCAGCCTTTTGGAGATGAGTTTTGAGGAGGAAAAAGGAGATTCTTATTTGCATATACATTTTGCTTTGCTGTTTGGAAAAAGAACTTAAGACATACTGAACAAACAGAAAGAAACTGGTATCATATAGAGCCTGAAAAGTAATAAATTATGGGTGGGAAAAAAATCCCCTTCCACAAAATGTACAGATAAATGGTTCTCTCAGTACTCAGATCAGGTATTGGCCATTACAGGATGCAGAATATGATGTTTATCTAACGAATTCTTTTTTTATTATCTGCTGAAATCTACTGATCTGATGAAAATGAATTTAATACCTGGGAACATAAGCATCTTGAGAACCATTATGAAAATCTTTACACTGAGAGAATGAGGATTAAGACGATGGAAAGTAGGCAAGAAAAAAATAGGAAATTGTTTAGCTGTAGAAATTTCTGTGAGTGTTTTAAGGGCCTCCACCTAATCCATTTAAGCTACTTTAGTTATGCCTTGTGGGATAAATTGTTTAATATGGCATCTTCTCCATTCTTAAATGGTATAAAATGGATACCATTGTTTACTCTATAATCTATCATAGATGTAATTCTGTATGTCTATATTGTATGTGGAGGGAAGTGAGTCCTTAGTTTAGGTTAGTTAACTTCTTTTAATTAACTCAGATTAATGTACCAGTGAGCATGTGTTCGGGGCTCTACTGAAAGAAATAGCAGCGGCCAGATAACTGTATACACTCTTGGGGCATGTCCACACATGAAAGCATGTGCACCTGCAGCAACTCAAATAGAAGTGGTGGTCCTCTTCAGCCTCCTCCACAGCTGGGAAGGGGGGGAGGGCAAGGGCCCCACCCCCAAACCTAGACAACTGGTATCTGAGGGGACCAAGTGCCCTGCACCATCCAGCACACCCACTCAGCCTGTCCTTGGCCCTAACCCCAGCCCCACCAACATGGACTTCCAACAGGGGGACCACAGCTATGCATAGGAGGCTGCGGACAACCCAAAGCCATGAGGCCTAGACCCTCCACTACCAACCCTCCCGGCAGTGGGGCCCCCATTCCAGCACTCACCTGCAGGCACAGGGTGAAGTGTGAACTACCCAAGTGGGAGAACCTGCACTTTGAGCCCTAGGTGCAGGACCTGGCTTGGGTAGTGGAGGCCCCCAAGATTGTTGCAGGCTTCCTCTTTCATGGCAAGGGGGTCTTTTTCCTGGACTTGGAGGTGGCTGCACAAAAAGTGGTGGAAAGGGGGCTTGTGGTGGAGGTTGAGTACGCCCTCCCCCTCGAGCCCCTAGAAAAGCTGGGGACCAGGGTGGTCCTCAGCTCTGTCCCTCCCTATATCCTTAATTGGGCCCTGCTCCCCCAGTTCTGAAACCTGGGGACAGTTATCTCCCTGGTAGTGGCCTTCTCACTGGGATGCTGAGACCCTGGCCTCTGACATGTGGGCTCCTTCCATCACTAGGTTATGATCCAGTTGGCAACAGAAGCAAAACTGGAGACTGAGGGGTGCCTTGCAATTCCTTTTCAGGGGGCACCGGTGAGGGTTTTCAATACAGTGGGGGACCTGCAGTGTTTCTGGTGCTGTGCCCTGGAGCACTTGAGTCAAGAGTGCCCCATGGGCCAGAAGGAGAAGTCATCCATGGGTCCCACCTACTACCAGTACCCCTCCCCATCAGGTTCCCCTAGTACCCCAGACACATCATCCAGTCTCCCTGTGAGCTCAGGGGACCCTGCCCTCAAACCAAGTTTGACAGGGTCCTGGGGAGGGAAGCAGCAGCCAAAGGGAGAGAGGGTGGAGAACAGGATGGGTTTCAACACTGACAAGTGTAAGGTACTGTACCTTGGGAAGAGGAACCAGCAGCATACCTACATACTGGGGAACTCCCTTCTCGTCAGTGCAGAAAAAAAAAAGGATCTCGGAGACATTATTGATGCCAAAATGAACATGGGCTGACAGTGTGGGGACACGGTCAGGAAGGCCAACCATACCTTGTCATGCATCCACAGATGCATCTCAAGCAGGTCCAAGGAGGTGATCCTCCCCCTCTATGC
>NW_017728931.1:85900710-85908051 GCF_001723895.1 Crocodylus porosus | reverse complement strand
GGGGAGTCCCTGTTCCCCCGAGCACTACCAGGAGTGACCAGGAATAATGGTCACAAGCTGGCAGAGGGTAGATTCAGGCTAGATATCAGGAGGCACTACTTCACTGTCAGGGCAGCTAGGATTTGGAACCAACTTCCAAGAGAAGTCATGCTGGTTCCTACCCTGGGGGTCTTTAAGACAAGGCTAGATCTTGCTGGGGTCGTTTGACCCCAGTAGTCTTTCCTGCCATAACATGGGGTTGGACTTGATGATCTGCTCAGGTCCCTTCTGACCCTACCAACTATGAAACTAGGGAGCAGGGTCCTCCTACACCTAGTCATGCCCCCACTGTAGCTGCCCCACTCTTCAACCCTCACCTTCTCCTACTGGAACCTATCCACCTGAGGACCACCTGAGGACTGAGTGGGTGCAGGTCCCCTCCAGGTTCAAAGCCAAAAGGAAGACACAGCTGGAGCCCTCTGACTTGGAGGACTCCTGAACCCCTCTCAAGACCACCACATGGGGGGAAGGAGCGGCCCAGCTTCTGGGGGCCTTCCTAGTTATGCCTGCCACCCTGTAATTGCCCATGTCATTCACCAGCGCATCTGGTATGTATAGATTTTTCCGATTTCACCTTTGCTTGGCGAGAGGACAGTCTGTTGATGGGATAGACTCCAAAAGGTCCTCAGGGGTTTTCATATACCACATCTTACTAGAAAAAAATTCTTTAGTTGAGAGGAAGATGGTCTTTCCCACCTTTCCAGGTACCTTCCACTGCCACTGACTCAACCAACCCATCCGTCTGCGGATAGTGTTGGGAGAGGCAGGACGAGCTCCATGCTCTGGATGACCACTGAGCCCACGGTACATTTGTCTGCTCACATGTCCAGCTCCTTCGGGATATGAACCACAGCTCCCACTTCTATGCCCTGGAGAGGAAGTGGGCGGGGGGCAAGAAGTACATCACCTGCCTTCTGGTGTGATCTGAGCAATGCTAAAGCCTGTCAGACCCTGTGGGAGGGACTCCCACAGCTCAGTGTGGGCAACCGGGACTGGCTGGAGGCTCCTCTCACTCTGCTTGATTTTTGGCCGCCCTCTGCTTGATGCCTGGCAACAAGGCACTGGGCATTGATGACCGCAGAGTTCTACTGGCCCTTCTGGGATATGCTCAGCTGGGACTTTGTCACAGTCTGGACTGAATCTGAGGGAAGTGGGAAACTCCCCCTGTCATGCTGGAGGGCCATGCTGACCTTCCTGCTGAAGAAGGGGGATCTCCATGACCCGAGGAACTGGCATCCCATGCCCCTCCTCTGCATGGGCTACCAGGTGGCAGCAAAGGCCATCTTGCTGCACCTGTATTCCATCCTGACAGATATGAATCTATCCTGATCCAACATATATGGTGCCTGGACATTCCATCTTCAGCAACTTGTACCTGGTTCAGGATCTCCTGGAGCTAGTGCACTGGAAGGTCCTATCTTTCACCCTCCTATGCCTGGACCAGAAGAAGGCATTTGACAGAGTGGATCATGGGTACCTCAAAGGCATGCTGAGGGCCTCTGGCTTCAGGCTCTGCTTTCTGTAGGCTCTCTAGGTGCTGTATGCCTCTGCAGAGTGTTTGGTCAAGCTCAACTGGACCCTGACAGAGCCCATCCTGTTCAGGGGAGGGGTACATCAAGACTGCCTGCTGTCAGGACAACTGTACGCTGTGGCCCTGGAGCCATTTCTCATTCTCCTGCAGAGACAAGTGGCAGGGCTGATGCTTCAGGAACTGGCGGTGCAGCTGGTCTTATCAGTGTATGCTCCTCACGGTCCAGGGCTCAGGTGACCTGGCACATAGGTTCATAGATTTTAGGGTCAGAAGGGACCTATTAGATCATCAAGTCCAACCCCTACTCTGGGCAGGAAAGAGTGCTGGAGTCAGATAACCCCAGCCAGGTGTTTGTCCAATCTCCTCTTAAATACCTCCTAGAAAGGGTACAGCACCACCTTCCTTGAAAGCATATTCCGTATTTTGGCAACCGCCACTGTAAATATTTTTTTCCTGATGTCCAATCTAAATTTTCTCTCCTTCAGTTTGTGTCCTTTGCTTCTAGTTACTCTAGTGGGTGCCCTGGTAAACATCTTATCCCCTATTTACTCCTGTCTTCCCATGATGAGCTTGTAGATGGCCACAAAATCACCTCTCAGCCTTCTGTTGTGGAGGCTGAAGAGATTCGGGTCTCTCAATTAGTCCTCATAGAGTTTTTCTTGTAGTCTTTTAAGCAGATGGGTGGCCCTCCTCTGAACCCTTTCCAGGTTATCCACATCCCTCTTGAACTGCGGTGCCCAAAACTGGATGCAGTACTCCAGCTGCCAGAAGACTCTTTTGCACAGGTGCAGGACAAGCCTTGCCTGTGCAGAACAGCTGATCAGTGGTTAAAAAGATGCAGGAGATTTGAATTGCCTCCAGTCAGGCCTGGATCCTGAAAAAGGCACATGTGTACAGCAGAGCATGTGAACCCTCAGCTCCCCCTGACCCCAACAAGAGGAGTGGGAGTGGTGAGACTGAGCCACCAGCAGCAACAAGGTAAGCCAGGCAGGGGGGAAGAGGCAGGAGAAGCTGGGCCAGCTGTAGGGAAGGGGTTTTCCAGGCTGTGGCCAATGGTCCCTGTGAGCAACACAGCCCCTGGGTGACAGCCCGGAGCTGCCTGAAAGCACATGGCCCCATGCCATTCCATGCTGAGACAAGCCAGGCCACAGCAGCACACTGTGGCAGAGGCCATGTGTATACCTGGCTGCTGGGGCCGAGACGCTCTGCCCCACCCCCATGCAGCGGGGCTGTGCCACAAGGCCAAGAATGTGGCTGTTATTGAGGGCTGCAGCTGGGTGGGGAGCAGATAGGGGGGCTGCAGCTGGCCACTGCACAAGTGAGCAGGCCACAGCCTGAGTGGGGGGGGCTGGAGCTGAGTGATAAGGCTGCAGCCGAGCAGGGAGGTGAGCAGGTTGCTGTACCCTTTTGCCAAGCAGGGGGACTGGAGCTGGGCATGAGCTGAGCAGGGAGCTGTATCCAAGTGGGGAAGTGAACCGGGAGCTGTACCCCACCATGGGGCAAGGGGGGGGGGGGTGGAGCCATGCAGGGGAATGGCCAGCAGACCCATCCCTCCCAAACTGCACCCCCCATGGTCTCCTACACCATCAGTAGTCCACTTCACTCCTCCAGCTCCCTCCATCCCCTACTTGCCTGGCACAGAGCCCAGGTCCCAGTTACTGCACACAGCATGCTTCAGCACTGGGGAAAGAGCCAACTATAGATATCCTCTGGCAGGCTACCAGAGCATCTCTGTGAAGGACCAAGCCTCTGGTTGCCTCAAGGTATGGTCCATGACTGTGCCTTGCCCTGCTTTTTTCCTCCGCAGTTATTTTGAGCCCTGGATATCCAGGGGTCTAATTTTGCCTCTGTGCTGCAAATTTGCAGTGTAGGGAACATTTTCTAATTCCGACATGTGCCTCTTGTAGCAGCTCAAATAGTTTTGAGATGCTGCAAGACACACATGCACACTCATGTGGATGCACCCTTGTAGACCAGATCAGGGAAGACTGAGGGGCAAGGACTCATATAGACACAAATCCATAAGGACAGATGAGGCTCAAAATACATCAGGCAAATATGATGAGTAGAAAATGAAATAAGTAATTATGCCTAAAGCCTAAAGCCTTTCTTTCCTTCTCAGAATTCAGAGAACTCATATGCATCCATCTGCAGACTGTACACATGGTCATTTGACTCTGCCAGTCATTCTTCTGGCTGCCATTTTGTTCTCAGGAGAGTAAATCTGTTACTGACAGATGACCTGTATCATCTTCATTCTGCCCTTAGTAAGTAGGAACAAGGTAGGCTGAATTCTATATGTATTAATTTAATAACGCATTTTTATACATGCTTCAGGAGGGGTGGGGGCATGGAGTGCTTTAATTAGGAAGCTACGCTAATTAAAAGCACCTAAGCATCACATGTATCAGTATCCCCCACACTGAAAAATAGTAGCAAGGCATTTTGAACTAAACTCAATGAATGAACTTTAGTTCAAAGCACCCTGCTTCAATTTTTTGGCATTGGGATGCTGATACATGTGACGCCAGACTTTGCTGGAGTACATTTATTTTCATACTCCAGCAGACTCGATTAATCAGAGCTGGCTCTCTGTGTGCCCATGGTTTTTACATGTAAAGTCCTTCCTTCACTGGTACAAATCCAGCATACATAGCATAAAATATGAAGTCAGTAATGGTTTAAAGTTGCCCTCATAACAAGATAACTTTTGTTTACATAAAAATATGTATCATTGGATAGATACCTTATACTTTCAAATGCAGAAAATATCAGAATTTCTTAAGAAAACTCTTTTGGATGAAAATATTAGCATTTGGGGAAATTTTTGTTTTTGAAAAGAACACATTTAAATATTTTTCAGCAAAAAAAAGTGCTGGGATATTTTAATTTTCTATGGGATGGTAATTCTCTTTGAACATCTCTCTTAATTTGCATATCTGGATATGTCATGTCCCAGATTTCCCCAAAACTCCAGATAGTATTAAACAACCAGTTTTTTAATGCAATATTTAACCTTATCAATTGTTAAGCAAATAGTTAAAAGCATCTAACAGTTATATTGATCTACTATACTGGAAATGGGTGAAGACTATCTAATCAATTTTTCCATTGTGACTGATCATGATTTTTCATCATAATTTTTCCAGTTTGCTTAAGTGACTCATTTCAACAAATACAAATTTATACTTAACTCATATTCCATCCACTTTAATTTATCTTAGTTTCTGTATACAGCATGATTATTATGACTGAAATATTAGTAGTATCATTTTAATGTTTTTATTTTCAACATTGGTCTTATTTTGAAGAAGGGATTGAAGGAAAGTCTACAAAAATATATTTAATTAAGGACTTCTCCAAGAAATAGCCAAGTTTCTATGTTTCATTGCTTTTGTAGTAATACATGAAGATCATCAACAAAATCATGCCTCCATAGGGTATGTCTGTACAGTTCAATGTGATGCCATGCAGAAACACCTGAATTACTTCTGAATTCCCCATCTCCAGAGTCATAAACTGTAGAGCTGTGTTAATGCAATGCCACTGCTGAACTAATATAATTCTACTAAAAAGGATTATTAACCTAGGTGAAGCACTGTGCTTGCAGAACTATGCTGCTTCCAGTTCTAGCCTAGTGAGTGTGGAGCTAACTTAAGTACCTCTAAACAATGTTGCCTTCTGCTAGGTAGACCCAAGTATGTGAGTTAGGCTGCTCACAGATGGCTTGGATTATCTCATCTCAGCATTGTTGTTTCCTCTGTGAAGATGTAGGAAAAGACTCCCCACCACCCCTTCCCTTGTCAGGAAGCACCTTCTCTCCTCCTTTCCCCCCCCCCCACAGCTTTTAGATTATATTTTAAATTGTATTAATATATTGTGTTCATTTCTGTATTCTATTTATTATGCATTTCTGTATTTTATTGTTTACATATTCCCTCTACGCTTTTGCCAGGGCATCCTGTGTCTCACATTTTATTTATGTTTTATATTTTATTTCATACTGTTTACGTTAGCTAAGCCTTGTAATATTGAAACTGTAGCTGTAAAAACTCATTGAATTATATCACCTTTACAATGTATTGGGCAGTCCCCTGAGTGGATGTGAGTATGCATGAGTCAGTAGGTAACTGAATGACAAGCAGGGAATACAAAGCAAGAGCTTCTGGATGTTAATTGACAATAGCCTAGCCAGAGAAACTTACCATTACAAAACTCTATTTTATAAGCCATTTTAAGCTAATCAAGCCAAAGAACTGATTCCTGGAACCTGCAGTGACACAGCCATTGAGTCAATCAAGTCAAGTGTGTACTCCTGAAACTGCACCATCAGGTGCAACCCCCAGTCACTGTGACTGACAGCTGTCATGTACTACTCAAGACCCATGTGGGACAACAACCTCTGGACTGAGCAGCTAAAATGAAGCTGGGGGAATCACAGAAGTCTGCCAGAGAGGGATAAAAGGCAGTGAAGTGTAACCTTCAATGGCACTCCTTTTTCTCTGACCAGCACCAGAACCTATCAACCAAAGGACAAGACAGTGACCCCCTTCGGAAAGACATTGCTTTGGAGAAGCTTCAACTGTCCCTCAACTGCAGACCTAGAGTGTCTTGGATAGGTAGATATACTAACACCAGTGCCCTCACAATAACTACAGCAACTACTATATGGGGGGGGTGTGTGTGTGTGTGTGTCCGATATCACTTTTGGTTCCAATCCTGTGCAGGGTATAATAATTGCACACCCCCATACAATAAACTTGATAATGGAGAACCTGTGAGTTGGTCTTAATTGCTAGCAAAGAGATCCACGCAAGTTTCCAGTCTAATGTGAAATACAGTAGCATGACAAACAAGAAGCAGAATGGAGAACAAGGGTAACAATGAGATCATGCAATTACATAAATACATATATTTCTAAATGATGGTTTCTGCAGGTTCAAAATTAAAAGAAATAAATCTGCCATCTGTGGCTGACTCTCACATAATATAAAAGGGAGAAATGTATTTTTTATAACTGCGCTGTTGAGGTTGTTCCTAACCTAAAAAGTTCTTCAGGAAGAGTGGAACTGGCATAGCCAGCTGCTGTGCTTCCATCCTTGAAGTTCTCTAAATGGAATGGAAGTTTGATAGCGAAGGAGAGGACTGCACCGTAAACAACTGACACAAGTTTGAGCTGCCACCGGTAGCTCTAATTTGTGTCAGAGCAGGGAATATACAATGCCTCTGGATGAAGAAGAAATTAGCATATCCTCATGCTGTTGGGGAAAGCAGGATGAAGAAGGTAAGTGATCTACACTATGCCCAATTATTAGCTGAGGCGCTTTTTCTTTCAACGTATGGAGAAAACTCATTTGTCTGGATAGTGGAATGGTGCTACTGAAGCAGCTAATTTTCTACCATATGCCTTTTATGCATGGAGGGCTCCCAGAGTTCATAAATCCACCTAGAAAGATCTGGTTGATATATTGTGCTCAGCATTAGTCTCTGGCAATGCTTTTTTTTTAGCCATTTCATAATCTTTATAACAATGTTTTGATCATAGCCAAGTTGAATTTATGTTTCAAAGACACTACTGTGTTCAACTGATCCCTACAGTTTATAATCTAATAAGAATATAATCAAGCTTTATTGATGATTTAGTACATATAAAATCAACTAATAGGATTGCCAAAAATATTCCACATTGGTTTCACTCTTTGTTTCTATTTAAGTGAATGATAAAATTTGAGAATATGATAAAATATGCCAATATGATGCAATGAATGAAT
>NW_017728931.1:85856126-85900699 GCF_001723895.1 Crocodylus porosus | reverse complement strand
GATGGCTTGGATTATCTCATCTCAGCATTGTTGTTTCCTCTGTGAAGATGTAGGAAAAGACTCCCCACCACCCCTTCCCTTGTCAGGAAGCACCTTCTCTCCTCCTTTCCCCCCCCCCCACAGCTTTTAGATTATATTTTAAATTGTATTAATATATTGTGTTCATTTCTGTATTCTATTTATTATGCATTTCTGTATTTTATTGTTTACATATTCCCTCTACGCTTTTGCCAGGGCATCCTGTGTCTCACATTTTATTTATGTTTTATATTTTATTTCATACTGTTTACGTTAGCTAAGCCTTGTAATATTGAAACTGTAGCTGTAAAAACTCATTGAATTATATCACCTTTACAATGTATTGGGCAGTCCCCTGAGTGGATGTGAGTATGCATGAGTCAGTAGGTAACTGAATGACAAGCAGGGAATACAAAGCAAGAGCTTCTGGATGTTAATTGACAATAGCCTAGCCAGAGAAACTTACCATTACAAAACTCTATTTTATAAGCCATTTTAAGCTAATCAAGCCAAAGAACTGATTCCTGGAACCTGCAGTGACACAGCCATTGAGTCAATCAAGTCAAGTGTGTACTCCTGAAACTGCACCATCAGGTGCAACCCCCAGTCACTGTGACTGACAGCTGTCATGTACTACTCAAGACCCATGTGGGACAACAACCTCTGGACTGAGCAGCTAAAATGAAGCTGGGGGAATCACAGAAGTCTGCCAGAGAGGGATAAAAGGCAGTGAAGTGTAACCTTCAATGGCACTCCTTTTTCTCTGACCAGCACCAGAACCTATCAACCAAAGGACAAGACAGTGACCCCCTTCGGAAAGACATTGCTTTGGAGAAGCTTCAACTGTCCCTCAACTGCAGACCTAGAGTGTCTTGGATAGGTAGATATACTAACACCAGTGCCCTCACAATAACTACAGCAACTACTATATGGGGGGGGTGTGTGTGTGTGTGTGTCCGATATCACTTTTGGTTCCAATCCTGTGCAGGGTATAATAATTGCACACCCCCATACAATAAACTTGATAATGGAGAACCTGTGAGTTGGTCTTAATTGCTAGCAAAGAGATCCACGCAAGTTTCCAGTCTAATGTGAAATACAGTAGCATGACAAACAAGAAGCAGAATGGAGAACAAGGGTAACAATGAGATCATGCAATTACATAAATACATATATTTCTAAATGATGGTTTCTGCAGGTTCAAAATTAAAAGAAATAAATCTGCCATCTGTGGCTGACTCTCACATAATATAAAAGGGAGAAATGTATTTTTTATAACTGCGCTGTTGAGGTTGTTCCTAACCTAAAAAGTTCTTCAGGAAGAGTGGAACTGGCATAGCCAGCTGCTGTGCTTCCATCCTTGAAGTTCTCTAAATGGAATGGAAGTTTGATAGCGAAGGAGAGGACTGCACCGTAAACAACTGACACAAGTTTGAGCTGCCACCGGTAGCTCTAATTTGTGTCAGAGCAGGGAATATACAATGCCTCTGGATGAAGAAGAAATTAGCATATCCTCATGCTGTTGGGGAAAGCAGGATGAAGAAGGTAAGTGATCTACACTATGCCCAATTATTAGCTGAGGCGCTTTTTCTTTCAACGTATGGAGAAAACTCATTTGTCTGGATAGTGGAATGGTGCTACTGAAGCAGCTAATTTTCTACCATATGCCTTTTATGCATGGAGGGCTCCCAGAGTTCATAAATCCACCTAGAAAGATCTGGTTGATATATTGTGCTCAGCATTAGTCTCTGGCAATGCTTTTTTTTTAGCCATTTCATAATCTTTATAACAATGTTTTGATCATAGCCAAGTTGAATTTATGTTTCAAAGACACTACTGTGTTCAACTGATCCCTACAGTTTATAATCTAATAAGAATATAATCAAGCTTTATTGATGATTTAGTACATATAAAATCAACTAATAGGATTGCCAAAAATATTCCACATTGGTTTCACTCTTTGTTTCTATTTAAGTGAATGATAAAATTTGAGAATATGATAAAATATGCCAATATGATGCAATGAATGAATGAAAATGACTCTTCATAGTTGTTTTGCTTTCTTAAGCTATGAGGGTTTCCTAGAGATTTTAAACCTTCCCAATAGCAATTACCCTGCTTACTCTTTTTCAACATTTTTAAAAATTGGGAGCAAAATTCCTTCCTTGTAAAGCCATCTCATTGTCTTACTAATTAGTTGTGAATCAGCGCCTTTGTTTTACAGGTTTTAGTTCAGGATTCAGCTGAGCTAGACCACATGATTTATACATGCTCATATTTCCCAAGTATTTTGAAACCTGTTCATTATGATGGAAAAAAATGTATTCCAGTTTAGAGTACCTCTGGGGAAAACAGCCAATTTATTATTCACCAACCAGAAACTTTATGTCCCAAGTTTTCCTAATACCAGCTCCTTCGCTAAAGAAAGGATGGACCTACAGCTCTGTTATTAAAAGCCTAAATCATGGTAGGATGACCAAGGGTATATCTGCCTCTCAAGTAGTTATTGTTGTTCTTTCAAGAGTCTATTAAAAATAACATTTTAAAAAACCAATCCTCTTTTTATCATCATCCTCTTATTCTGTGGTGAATAAAAAGAAACATTAGAAATTCATGCCTGGTGGTGTTTACATAATAATATTATGGCTAATTCCTAGCAAAAAGTGAGAACTAAATGGTAGTAAAATTTAATATTTAAGAACAATAATGGGGGAAAGTCAGCATTATACCTAAGAAGCCAGACTCCATTCCGTGAGAGTTTGTGATCTAATTTCTGTATTTTTACAACAGGCTCAAAAGGTAACACAGAGATACTGAAGTAAATCTGTGAGGATCCTATTTTTGATAGCCTACCATAATGCCTAAATAACCAAGAAATGGAAGAAAAAGGATCTTTTTTCCTAAACTTTTAAAATGATAAACCGCCCATTCATGAAAACTAAAATAGATGATGCAATTAAACTTTAATAAGGCATTTCTTTTTAAATGCAGGACAGAATTTCTTGTAAGATATTAAATGAACCCCAACCAGCCAAGAATCCAGGCATTAGAGCACTGACCTGGAGCCATTTGAAGTCTCAGCTTAGACCTGGGTAGGTTTGGGATTTGAACAGGGGTCTCTAACTCAATTTACCAGCCTAGTCACTTTGCTGCTTGCCATTCTAGAGTAAGTTTGGAACATTTAGAATGGTCTCATTTTAGTACTCCATTAGAAGTAAAACCAATTTCTAGGCTCAGCTGTTTCTTGAGAAAACAAGAATTGTATTTCACAGTGGGTATGTATTATTTTTACTGAATGGAGAAGGATGAAGTTTTTAAAGCAAAATATTATTGGGAAGCAAAAGAAATAATATATATACAGAGAGAAGAAAGAGGGTGTGTCTTCATGGGCACATTTACGGTGAAGTAACCGAAATTTCCCGAGTAGTACAGATGCATATTGACACGTGCATGCCTATACTGGGCAGTAACTATGGTGACTTATGCCAAATTTGGGCATTATGGAGGTAGCAAGTTTACGTCTGATTAGTTATTATGCAGTTATGCACATGGAGACGCCTTACCGTGCACTGTGTGGGTGGACTGACTTGGGATTAACTTTACTCCCAAGTCAGTCCAAACACAGTGTTACTGCACTTTAAGAGAGAGATAGACACACACACACAGAGTATGTCTTTTGAATATAGTCTGTTGGTTTTAGTTAAGGAATATTATCTTCTGAAGGAAAAATCTCAGGTGAGTAAAGTGACAGGCTGGATATTTATTTCTAGAAGAGTTCAGTTGTTTCTTCCAGAAAATGAAAAGTAGATTAAGTAGTATGTACTACTGTTAGCCTTCTTGAGTCTCTATCTCCAAAGCTATTTGAAGAACACAATAGAAGAAAATATTCTAGAAAGTAAGCTATCCTCTAAGCTATAGCGTCACTCGTTTGTCCTGCATTTTTACTTTAACCATGTTTTTATCAGCTTAATATTATATGGTCTGTGTTGACGTTTGCATCACTGTTAATAGTCCAGAATGAGTTTGACCCTGTAAATAAATGTCATGGTTTTTATTACTTTATACCTACCTAATGGAAGCTATTTTAAATGTAATTATCTAGTAATGTCATAAACAGAGTTAATGTTGCCACCTTCAAAGCAAAATGTACAATATTCACAGCAAAACTGACAGGTAACAACCATTAGCCTCAACGAATAAGAAACTTTTTTTTTCCTTCAAAGGGCCCAATTTACAAGCATTTAAATTATTTTACACGCTCATGAAAGAATGATCTTTCAAATGTAACATGAAACTCTGACTGAAGAGAGTTCAAAGGTTGCTGCATTAACTACATTTATTGATGCCCTAGCATTTTCTTGTGACATGGATCAGAATAATGTAGATGAAACAAATATAAATCTGCCATTTGTTATATGTATTTTTTTTGAGTGTCATAAATTGATTTTAACATACGTTTGTATCTTCTTTTTCTGACACAGAGTTGTTGCTATATTAAAATATTTACTTATATGTTTCCTTTATCCAATTACCTGGTGGTTTTTAACACTGACTAATCACTGATGTTGATAGGAAATGCTAGTTCATAAATTCAACACCAGCCCAATGTACTGTAATATAGTTACAGTTGATATCTTGACAAATATAAGTGGTGTTGCCCCTATTAAATTAAAGCCATTGTAAGCACTTCTTTCAGCCATTACTGCTGGGCTGAGTCTGCAAATAAAACTGTCACTGCATAAGTAGTCAGAGGTCATTTTTATTTTTGACTCCAACTTGGCTCAGAGTCTCATTATTTTTGTATATAATAAGATACTGTTTATAAGATACAAAGCAACTGCTCCCTTTTCCATATTTTTGACAAGTTTTGTTTGTTCAAACCTACTTACAAACACTTCTCTAGCTCTGTTTTGCATGCATATCTGAAGGTATGTCTGTTAAAAATGCTTAAGAATTTTCTATGTTATTCAGTCCCTAAATGGTGGTTTGCAAAGTTTCTCTCGATAAAGTGAAAGTAATACTGATAGAAGAATGTTGGAATTGCCAGTGATTCCAAAAAAAGTTAATCTCTCTTCTCTAAAATGAACTATTTAAGGTTAAAACAAACTGGTTAAAACCTAATTTGAGTTAATTTTAGGACTAGAATAATAATCTTTCAAATATATATCTAAAAATGCATAAGTAATTATAATCGCAAATGCAGTTAACATAACCAAACCTCTTGAACTACTATCTTTGAATGTAATAAAGGAACTCTGAACTGGTCTCTTTGAAGTTTGTGTTTGAAGTGAATCAGTCATAAGTAAAACCATTTGATCAAAAATGACTTAAAGAGAGGAGAAAAGATCCAAATGCTACCATTGGCACCTCCACATAAGTTTTACAATGCCTAAAAACTAGGTGCCTGACTTTAGCTGTGTGATCAGAGAATCATAGAGAATTAGGGCTGGGAGGGACCTCCATAGGTAATATAGTGCAACCCCCTGCCTGGGGCAGGATCTTCCCTATCCACACCACCCTAAACAAATCTGTAACCCTTCTACTGAGCACCAGTCAACAGCAGCAAGGGATGGGTTCAAATCTGAGGTGCTAAATATATTTTTCCTTGGCTCATACCCCCACCCAGACAACCTGAGAAACACTAAATGAATTACTAAGGTACCCCACATGAACAAATTCCCCTTCCTCACAAGCAGTGTAGACACAAAAGACAGATTTATTACAGAAAACAGAAAAACACCAAATGCAATTTAAAACACTATTAACTACAAGACCTATAGTTACACTGCACCAGGAGGAGCTGCTGGAGAGCATGGGTCCTTCTGCAGTGCAAGGGGCTCCTTGTTGGTCTTCAAGGAATTGTAGCATGACAATCTTTTCTCCCATGGAGAGGCTATATGTGTGTGTTGGGAGTGACTGTGGCTCCAGGCGGCATGAATGGACTGGGCTGGGCCCAAACTTCTGGGCTGGATTATATGGCCTGCTAAAATGAAACTGAAGGAAAAACTCCAAAAGGAGCCAGGTTGATTAAGGGCTACAGCTGGCCCAACAACACAGCTCAGCTAGAGCAAAGGACAATCAAAAGAAACATGGATAAAGGCTAGCCATGTCATATCCTGGTGAGTGAAGGGAGCAGGGGCAGATCTGATTTTCTATGATAACAAAACCGAAAGCAAATGCCAATGTGTTTAAATATTTCAAATTTATTTTATTATGATAGAGGCAGTGACAGGCTTCCAAATTGCCTTAACGTTGTAAATATATCAACAAAACATTGCCCAACTGCTCTCTCTATATAGTGGCATTTCATTTTAATCCTGGAAGAACATGGATTTGGGGTATTTTAATAAGATAATTTAGGGGTTTTATCAGAGATTTTGTAATTTTTTACAGGGAACATCAAGATCTCAGCTGGTGAGGCAAGTGGCCAGACCTGGGCAGAGGAGCCTTCCCAGGACCAGCACCAAGGATCCAGCTGGAGGGCAGATGATGTGGCTGAGCTGGCCACTTGGGGCCAGGAGGGCATGCTTTGACAGGTCAAAGTTGGCCACCACAATGAGAAGAACTTTTCAGTGACAGCTGCCCAGATGGCATAGCAGTGGCACCAGAAGACATGACAGCAGTTCCACATGAAGGCCAATTGTGCAAACAAGGCCCACTAGCAGCTGGCCTAGAAGTGCAGGAAGCTCTGGTGCAGTGCCCATACCACAGTCCAGGTGGCTGTGTGGTCCCTGTCTGGATCTAGCAGGCGTGCAGCCAAGGGGCTACAGATCCAAGGGGGCAGATGCTGTCACAGGTGGCAGAAGGTCACAGCCAGGCAGCAGACTGCTGCAGTGGGAAGGGAGTACAAAGGCCACTCTAGGGGCATGTGTAGATGAAAAAGGGGCCATAAATTAAAGCAGTGGGGTTTAAAATACACAGCTTCAATTTAGGATTGGTTAAACCCCTGTGTCATGCACACACCCCGCTGACTTACCTGCCTCTGGTGGGGCAGGGAGGACAAGCTGCCGGCAGGCGGAGCAGTCCCTTGGCTGTAGAGGTTACTGGTGCTTCCCTCTGTGGAAGTGGTGGGCCTCCCACAGGTGGCACCCACCCACAGGCACCTGGCTAGGGCAGTCCCAGGGGGCACTGCAGCTGAAAAGGGAATCACTGGGCCCCTGTGCAGCCCAGACAGATAGGCAGGCTCCAGCAGGGGGGAAAAAATCAGACTTGTCGCTTTTCTCACTGCTTTCCTGGGCTGCTTTCAGACTGTCTGCAGGGTTTCCTGCAGAGCTGTGGAGCTGCATGGAGCCCAGTGCTTTGCTTTGCAGCTGAAGGGGCAGCAACTAAAATCCCTCAAAGGAGTTTTAGCTTGCTGCATCCCAAGTCATTTAAGGTGCATTACGCCACTGAATTTCCTACAGCAGTTGGAATTAATTCACAATACGCTGCCGAGGCGTGCAAACACCGACACCATTTAGTTTGCTTTAATATGTCGTGCAAACACACCTCTCTTTTCATCTACACATGGCCTAGGTTAGGGCTACTTCAGCAGCCCAGATGGCACAAGGGGCTAGCACCCCAGGTACCAATTGGCTGGGCCTCAGAAGCTCCTGAGAACAAGTAGCCCTGAGCTGCTCACCAGGGAATTTTTTTATACTGCTGGGGCCAGCACAGGTGCTCACCCTAGCCTCTAGCTCCCTTTGGCTGAAGATCCAGGACAAGCTGGGGAGGGTCAGTTTGCCCCAAGTGGCACAATTTGCCCACACTAAAGTGTATGTTCAGGCACATGTGCTGAGGCACAAATCTCTGCCACAAATTTGTGCCGCTGGTATTTGAGTTGCTGCAAGCGCATGTGCCTTCATGTGTGCATGTGCCCAGTGATGCTTACTGTGCAGTAGCCTAATACTACTGTGCAGTAGCATATTAGCACAGTTTTTGCCTATTACACTACTGCACAGTGTTATTAGGCTACTGCGCAGTTAGCGCCTTGTGTAGATGTGCCCATCCTTAATAGGATGCAAAAATTAGTATATAATTTTTTACTTCACTTCCTTTAAAAATAAAAGTATTCCTGCAAAAAATTGTTCTGGTTTAAAACCCAAGTAGAAATCAGCACTAAAAATATTCCAGAATGTATCATTCAGAAAAAAATGAAGAGAATATAAAAGTTGAAGGTTATATTATAGCATCCCAAAAGCCATAAGTCATTACTTATTTTTTTCAGTTTCATGTTTCATGGTTTTTTCTTCTTCTTAAAATCTATAATTTAGAATAATTGTTTTTAATTAAAATTTAAGCTCCTCAGGTCACCTTTAAAGTCTTGAACCTAGGAATGAAGTACTTAACTCACCTTCCTAGTCTATTAATTTTTAAAACAAAACCCTAATACAATTAAACTTAACTAGTCACACAAAAGGAAATAAAAGAAGATCTTCTATCCATTGGCTGCAATCTAGTTTGATTTACATTTTCTGTATCAGTATTAAACCCAATTTGTTTCCACACAGGGGCTGCATAAACAGAAAAATTATGAGTTTGAATTAAATTTCAGCACCTTGTTCTTTATTAAATGCATAAATATACGTAGATAGATAGATACCTGAGTGCATTATGATTATGTGCAGTTTTTCTGGATTTTCACACCTTAAGGAATACAAATACTCATCCTCTGACAGTAGTGTTTTTTGTGCTTATGAAAGAATGCCACAGCCAGAAAAGTGATGCTATTAAATCCACATTTAGCCTCTCTCTCCATGTCTGTTACATTTTCTTCCCTTCTGTTCTATTTATAATTGGGATCTAGCTTAGAGAGTCTGACTATTGGTATATGCTGAATCTTATTTATTTTGGACCAGATTAAATTTATCTAAAGTATCAGTGCACAGCTGGCTGAAAACAAGAATTTAAATTCACAAATATTTCAGGGTTTCAGGATTTGTTTTCAATTTGCATTAAAATTAAACTGAAACCTTTTGAATTATTTTTTCCACACACCAAAAACAAAAGCAGCTGCTAAAAGAGATGTCTGGTAATAAGAGCCTGTGAAGAGTAGGTGTCCTTCTGCCAGAAACTGTTTAATTACTTATCTAGAATGGAACAGAATAACATAAAAGTTGGAGGACCATTACTCCAGAATACCTTAAAACCTTACACTCCTGGGAGATACAGTCTAAATCCCCTTAGGCAGAAGTGGGAATTAAATTGCAGTCTCTAGGCTGCCCAAATGCTTTAATCCCTTTTTTTATCAACTAGAAGGGGGGACTTCTCATTCAGCAACATCTCTTCGTTTGTTTTTTAATCTAACCCTTTGTTTCCTTTGCTTTTAAAGTACCCAAACTAAAACTTTTTTCCTGCCATATAACAATTTATTTTTCATGTTTTTCTCACTGAAATGAATAAATAAAGATGTTTAAATGCAGTTTTGATTGGGGGGGGGAAAAGAGAGTTTTGTCGGGTGGGGGAGCTGATTTATTTTTTGGTGTAGCTAATGAATTAAATTAGATTGCTTTCTAAGATATTATAACATTTGCAAAACTGCTTATTTTTAAAATTGTATCTATGAGACTCTCAGTTTCTGTAAATCAGTATAGTTCCACTGACCTTTCTCAAGGGCCGCATGTACATGAAATGCTGACTGCACAGCAGGCCATGACTAGCGTCACAAAAAAGCTGTTCAGTGGCGCTACTGTGCAGTAACTCCGGTTACTGTGCAGTCATTTAGTACTTGTAGTAATGACTGCACAGTCAGTGTCTTGTGAAGACACAGCTAAGTAGTACTTGTTTAAAACCAGTTGTAAATTTGGCCCAGTATAGTTGCTTGTACAAATCTAAACTGTCATCGTTGCAGATCTGCAGAAAGAAGAATTGGTCTTTGATTCCTTTCAGTAACAAATCATTTGGAAACCACAAAAAAAAAAGCAGAAGAACCCACTTGACTCCACATCTATGGCTGCGTAATGACCTACAGAGTGACAATGTAGCTACAGCTCTGTGAGAAGCAAGCTATACTATCTTCATAGGTGATGAAGGGTACTATTCCTCACCTCAAGATTTTTCAGATACAAATGTCATTTTGAGCCCCCTCCAAAGAACAGTCATGTTCAGGAAAACCCCTCCTTAACCATCTGGTCTTACAACACCACCGTACCTAGAGTCCCAGTGTCCCCGGAAGAACTTTTAGTATTAAGCTACCTTTGCCAGAGATAATGATAATAATAATCATTATTATCATCATTTTGGGGCCCTATTTCTGTCCAGGCCCTGGCCTGCCACCCAGTTCCCCCATGCCTGTGTCCAGCCCTCTCTTATGGCACAATGGAGTGAACTTTTGTAGTTTCATCACTCAAAAGCTACCATGATTGCATTTATCACCATAACATTATCTAAGACTATAAATAAGCAGCCATTGCAGGAGCCCACTGTAACTGCCCTGTGCATCCTGGCAGTTTTTCCTCTTCTATTACAACAGATCTATTAAAAGTAGGATACCTTTCTGAGTTAAAACACACATTGTGTTTGTTTTTTTGTTTTAGTTTTAGGGCTTTTTTTCTGTCCTCTTTAGTTTTATCAGTGGAGCTTGACTGTTTTGATACTAGGTTATCAACTCTTAGAAAAAAAGAGCTAATGTGATATTTAATCTTTTAAAGAAGGAGTTTTAGTATTGTTGTTTATACAAAAATGTTACTAAAGATAACAAAGTCGGCCATACAAAATATCCTTCAGTGTTAGAAGGCTTCTCCACAAATTCTGCACAACTCATTCCATGTCTCCATGTTCATCTCTGGGATATGATAGTCTCTCAAGTAGTCTAAACTAGAATCACTCTTTATCAGGGATGAGATCCAGTAGTTGATCATTTCATTTTTACTGTGCTTACAAGATTCTTATTCTCAGTCTGTCTTTTTATTTTCCATTGGGTATGTGTCTACTGTATGTGAAGTCTTAGTTCTCTCTTCTCTTGTTTCACTTCTATATATGTTAATTTCCTTTTATTTTGTGAATTTAATATTAAAATGCAAATAAAATATCCTCATCTCTATTCCTCAATTCAAATTTCCATAGAAGGCAATGAAGTTTAAGACATACATTGTTTTTAATGATCAAAAACTATCTTTGTTCCAAGCATAACAACACGGTCTAATCTGAAGTTATCTAATCACTTCCATAGACTGTATAAAGGCATGTGCTTTTAAAAATTTAATGTTGAATGGTACAAGAAAGAAGAAAACTTTTTTTTTTTTATAAATTCCATGTGATACAAAAATGATACTGAATACAATTTATTTTATATTATAGCATATGTATCCATAGATAAAATGGGTAATATATTTGAATGGAAAATGTTTTTACTGTCCTCTGAGGTTTTTGATTTTTTAATATTTCCCATTCTTCATGGGGAAAAATCAAACCTTTTCAAATGTTATTTCTTTCTTGCAAGCCAAATAAAACACAGAATTGACTTCAGACTAGCCAATACCCTACTGCTATGGCACTTTAGCTCTAGGAGATCTTCATCTAAATCTTTATTTTGCCATTTTCTGACATTCCAGGTGTGGATATTAACCAGAGAGCTCTCATCTCTTCCAGCTAGCATTTCTGTCTTATTCTACATCTTCCATCGTTGACCTGGGAAATCTTCCCCAATTAAAGTTTTTAGCAAAGCTGGTTTGTTCCAGTGAGAGGTTTTCATTTTGACAAACTAACATTTTCCAGTGAAAAATTCCCAATCAGCTCTACTTGGGACAGCACATGTAGGCTATACATACGAAATAAAAGCATGAAATGGCAGATAAACACCAGGAAGTGAACGGTTAGCATTTTTAGAATGCTAATTGGAGGTCTTGATGTTGTTTTTTTTTTTATAATGAATACTTTGCTAATAGTTGTTAGTCATTATTGCAATTAGGTTTAATAAGTTGGGAATTTCACTAACTTAGGTCTTTTGTGTTACATTTCAGCCAATAGGGAAAAGGTGTTAATTAGGGACAAAGAAGAGAAGAATTAAGAAGATTTGATGGGTTTAAGGAAATAGCAATTAAAGTGCTAGAGTAATTTGCATATTGTAATAAGTCAAGAACACTTGGACGTTTAGAAAAAGGTTATGTTTTCATTACTAAGTATATTTATTCTGAAAGGCCTTTGCAGATGTTAACACTTTTTTGTGTCTTCAGAAGTGTAACCTTCTGTGTTCCAAGAATGAATGCAAGTGTATTATTAGCACATGGAAGATGATTCACAATGCCAATAGTTTAATCTTATTTTAAATTACAAAGGCACTGATAATATACATGCCTTACTCTCAAATTTATCCATGTTAGGCAGCATGTGAATAAAAGCACTGTGTATTTGTTTAAACTTTCCTCTGTTGCCTGCAATAACAAGTTATGAAGTACAGGCAGGTCCCAGTTTAGCAAGGTCCTTATACACATGCCTGACTTTAAATCACACAAGTAGTCCCATTGAAGTCAGTAATTCAAGTCAGGCACTTATTCAAGTGACTTGCTGAATTCAGTCTTACTCTCATTTTGAAATATTTTTGCATTCTCTTTGGATAAGCTAATGTTTTCAGTCCCCCACAGGATACAACACACCATTACTGCCTCTTTGAAATGCACTCTTTAAAGTCCTTGCAAATAGCTTTTAGTGGTGCTTTCACAATTCATGAGCAGGGCACTATATTCCTTCCTTAACAAATCAGTTTCTTCATTTCAGAAATGAATGGGGAGGAAATGAATCAATATTTGCTAGAACAATTAAAATCTTATTATTTCAATTCAAGGTTTGTTAGTACAAATATTCATACAACAGTAAATAATGTAGTTGGTTGGTTACTTGGAAACTGATCATTTCCATTTTCTAATTTTCCTCTGGAAAATATAATTTTCCTTCAGGAATATCCAATTCCCCGAGGAAAATTAGAGAATGGAAATAATCAGATTTCAGCTAAATTAGGAATATAAATTCTGCAATAAATGTTCTTTACTGTGAATATAGCAAAAAAATTGGGTTGCAAACCATTGACATTTATCCTCCATGTGTGTGTGAGTGGATCCTTGCCATTTTCACATTATGTAAACATTCGTTGCAAATTTGTGTCATGAATTACTATGTTTTTATACTGGTGACATAATGAGGGGCCAAAAGAAGTTTAAAGCTCTGTGACATTAATGGGGGGACTTCAAAAGCAAAAATTAATTTACCATGCCTAAACAATAAAAATATTCTGCTTGTTAATACAGATTTATTTAACAATGACTTACTGTTCTTTCACATTCTGAAGCTTTAAACAGCCAAAACCAGACCATTAGTATAACATGCTATATAGAAGCCTTTTAATGAATTTCTCTATGCCTTCTCCCTCCACCTTGAAAACAAACATATATAGAATCATAGAAAATTAGTGTTGGAAGGGACTTCAGGAGGTCATCTCATCCAAACCCCTGCTCAAAGCAGGACCACTGCCAAAAGATCATTCCAACCAAGACTTGGTGAACCCAGGCCTTAAAAACCTCCAAGGATACAGATTCCACCACCCTTCTGGATAAGCTGTTCCAGTGCTTCACCACCCTCCTAGTGAAAAAGCTTTTCCTAATGTCCAATATAGACCTCCCTTGCTGCAACTTGAGACCATTGTTCCTTGTTTTCTCATATGTCACCACTGAGAACAGTCTAGGTCCATCCTGTTTTGAACCACCCTTCAGGTAGTTAAAAGCTGCTATCAAATCCCCTCTTAGTCCTCTCTTCTGCAATCTAAATAAACTCAATTCCCTGATCCTCTCCTCAGAAGTCACGTGCCCTTTCCCCCTCACCATTTTTCTTGCCCTCCAATGGACTCTCTCCAATTTGTCGACATTCTTTCTGTAGTGGGGGGGCCATAACTGGACACAGCACTCCAGATGTGGCCTCATCAGTGCTGAATACAGTGGAATAATTAATTCCCTAGATCTGCTGGCAATGCTACTACTAATGCAGTATGCTGTTAGCTTTCTTTAACCTGAAGATATAAAGCATTTAAATGCCCTATATATGTATATTTATATAACATTTCATTGGGGTATATCTGTAGTCACAGTAGCAGAGCAAAACCCCCTAAATCTTCAAGTTCAGCATCAAAATAACAGCATAGACAGCTCTTTAGCACTTTAATCCTTCTAAATGCTACTCATTAACAGTCACAGGGAGTTGTTATGCAGTGTACAATAAGATTAGAAATAACAAAAATAACATTGCAGAAAGTTAAAATAGCTATTCTTGATTGGTAGAGTTATACAAACTTAACTACCTGTTGCTTCAGTTACCGTTCCATTTCTTTGTAAGGCCTTGGTACTATCAAATATAATACATTCATTCCATTTAGAATGAAGCAGGGAATTTTTTCCAAAGGCAAAGTAATAATGGAACCACCTTCCATCAGCCTAGTTGTACTTTACTTACACATGCAGTCATTCTTCTGCATATGCAACCTTTTTAAAAAGGATTGTTACAAATAAGAAAAAACAATTTTAAAACTGTGTCAGAAACCACAGCTAAGCATAGATTCTGCCTTTGAGAAACCATGGGAAAGTGTCTTCTGCTGAGAGGCCTTATCAAATGGGATATGTTCAGTTAAACAAGAAAAAATAAATAAATATGATCTGAAATTGAAATGCAGTGGCAAACAGATCATTCGAAATAGGTAAGGATCTACAAAGGCAGCTGAGAAATTGCTTCCCAGTTTCAACATGGAAAATATTCAAGTGAAAAACTGCAACTTTGCAAATTCTGGTAAAACTTTAGCAAAGGTGATTTCAAGTTCATTTAAGTATTGTCTAATGCTTGGCACAGCTGTAGTGTTTAAATATGTGAGGATCTAAGTGCCTATATATACAAGAAGTGTTCTGAATTACAGGTCTGATCCAAAGTATGCAGAAGATAATGCAAGTAAGTCTTCCTTATGATTTCAGTGCACCATCTAACACCTTTAGATTCTGTCCTTTCCTCGCAAAGGAAGATGCTGACATACCAATAAGTGTTTTTTAGGATGTTCTTTACACGCTATAGCAAAATAATAATACTGGCTTTTTCCTTGTACATGCATTTCTTGTAAGAACAGCTAAATTGTGCATCTACCCAGAGTCCTCTAGAAGAAGATAAACATATTTAGAATTTTGGAAATGTATACTCATCCAAATAGATAAAATTAGAAGAGGAGCCATTTAATGCTCAAAGTACCCATATGGTAACAGAAATTCCAGAATAGCAGAAGATCATCATCTCTCTATAATATGATCCGCTGAAATCAGTGTTTTAATCAGTGTTATAAGCTAATATGTTCCTAAAACTTGGCATTCTCTTTATTGCTTATATAAGAGCCTCTTCTGTAATATGTGATATACAATATATAAAGCTATTATAACTTGGAGAAGCTGTGAACTGAAATCTGTTATAAATGTCTTACTGTGTTGATGGCATTTCTCTCATTACCAAAGGTCCATTTCCCAGATCTTAGCCTCAGATTAAAACCTGTGAATAATTGTTGTTTATTGTAAACTGCCCAGTGCTTTTCTGGATAGGGAAAGATTATGATGATGCTGATAATAAGAAGATATAATACAGTTTAAATAGATATGAAAAAATAAGAATTTATAAGAGGGGCATATATATTGCAAAATATGTTTCCTTAAAAATATACTTACATTTTTATGAGATTTTTAATTGCTTTAAAAAGGTCATTTATGTTGTTGTTGTGGAGTTGCATTGTGCACATTTGGTTTCCACCAGTATATGTTCCAGTTGTGTAGGCTGATTTGGATGAGTGGCTTCCTGCACAAATGCATACAACTTCTCAGAAATAGGTGGCTGTCCCTGCAAATCAGCTGGCAGGATCAGGGCAAAATACTGTAGATTTAGAATGAAACTTAATTGGCAGGACTCTCAACAAATAATCCCGCATTGCATTGTATTGCTTTGCATTGTATTGTAAATCCTTAGAAGTCTGTTTTCACTTAACCTAGCCAGACATCAATTTCACAATATAACTATTCACAGATGTATACCATATTTTCTTGTATGGCACCCACCCTCAGATGAGATGTACTTCATTGTGGGGCAGGCAGAAATCAGGGAATGTGGGGGGACATGTTTTCCAGAGTTATGGCTGCATTCAGCAAGGACAGAGCCAAATTTTCATCTCAGTCACCCTTTCTTTCCTGTTCAGGCAAGAGCTACAGTTTTAACCCTTTCACAGTTGAACTGTTAGCATCACTTGGTTGGTCTGCTAAAAGCTGAAACTGTAGCTGCTGCTAAAGATGAGACTCCATTGATCCTTGGAAAGAACAAAAAATAGTCTGCAGGGCTGTGATATAGGAAAAGAGGCACCATGTAATAACCATACTGCAAAAGTTTCAGCAAAACTGCTGAAGGAAAGCTTAATTAACAGAACATCAAGACCATTAAAGAGACTGGGTCATTAACACATAATGAGCTAAGAGCAATTAGCAAGAATAAAGTAGATTCTAATGAGCCACCTGATTTCCTCCACACTGCCAGAATAGAAATGCCCTTGCCACTACTTTGGGCAGAAAATCAGCTTTTCTTTTTAAGACATGCACCCCAGTTTTGGAAGGCCAGTTTCGGGGTACGTTTTCAAGTAAATATGGTATTCTCAAACACAAGTACCTAAACGACATATGGAAAATTGAGTTTTTGTTCACAGAATGGCAAAATTAATCACATAATTATAAAAACCTTATTAACATGGTACAAAAGTACTATATGTATGACTAAACTAGTTTACAACTATCTGTAAGATGGGTAGACATGCCTAAGAACAAGAAAACCAGTGACATACTTGCTATTTATTTGTGATTACAATCCATTATAATGTGTTGCTAATGATTTTAACTTAATCTTTCCAGAGTGTAGTCTTCATGTCTATGACTACTACTTTCTTAAAATTGCAGATTGGTAGATAGAAGACCTTTAGTGACCTGTGACAGAAAGGCCAAATGTCACATTTCTTCCATTCTTCAGTCAGCAATTTACATGTAATGAATGTTTTAATTTCAAGACTGTAGGTCAAAAGGGAAGTCAAATGGTTCAAATCTAATAAGACTTGTAGCCTTTTGATAACCCCCAATAGAAAGGTTAAATGTAGGATCTTGCTGTAGGTCATGATTAATAACCTTATTAAGGTTTTAGAGATTTGTTCAATCTAAAAATCACATTAGCCAAGTTAGCCATTTACTATTCAGTGGCATGGTCTGACCTTAGATGTGGCAAAATACAGCTTTGAGGTATACTCCTAGCCTGTTCTCACACCTTCAGGGATGTCCTTCAGCCCAAAGTCCCTCTCTGCTGTCAGTTGCTTAACCACTTAGAACAGACTATATGCTCCAAAAGTCACCTCTTTGAACAGTGGCACCTCTTCTTTATCGACTTCACCTAGGTTTTGCCAGTTGGAAGAATCACACCCTTGTCCAGTCATGTGCTCAGAAAAGATGGATCCTCCCTTCTTTGGAAGAGGCCTACCTGTATGGTCAAATGCTTTTAAATCATAGTTGTCACTGACAATAAAAGATAACTAAAAATTGTATTATCAAAACTAGAGCAAACATTAGAAATCAGTAACCATGTTAAGATACAAACTGATATAAGAACAAACAAACAAAATAAATATCAGAACAATAATCTTATCTTACCCTGATGTCCATGACACTGGGAACTGAGGTCGGGTAGAGGGGGAGTGACGCTCCCTACCAGCACCCCTGGCCCTGAGCCAGCGAGCTTTTCTAGCTCCTGTCTGTGATAGTCCAGGGGAGGGATGGCTCAGCATTCACCCAGAGCAGAAAAGCACCAGCCAAGGCTAACATGCCACCCTGTGAGGGGCCCCTAGGATGCTGGAGGACATTAAACTAAGATGATTTGCTACAGGATCTGGGACAGAAGTTCAATAAACTTCTCTAACATAAATTGATTAAGCCTAATACTGCATCCAACCAGATCTACCTAAGACCATGTTCCACCATTTTGAAAGAAGTCCATGTGTGCTGAACTTCTGTTTTGTTACAGGTTTCAGTTTCATAGTTGGTAGAGTCGGAGGGGACCTGAGCAGTCCAACCCCTTGCCATGGCAGGAAAAAGTACTGGGGTAAAGCAACTCCCAAAAGGTATTCATCCAGCCTCCTTTTAAAGACCCCCAGGGTAGGAGCCAGTACCACTTCTCTTGGAAGTTGGTTCCAGATCCTAGCTGGCCTGACAGTGAAGTAGCGCCTCCTGATCAGTTTACACCAGTTTCCGATCACTTACACCTGTTTATGTGCAATGTTTGTACCTAGCCCAATTGTGTATGCTTACCAGACCAGAATACTTTCCTAATCTAATTGTGACCAGGGTTAGATTTGCATCCTTTCAGATACATCCAAATAGGGTGACTATGATTATTTTAGGGAAATCCAGGATGGGGGGGTGTGGAGGGCACACACATGCATGCACATGTACACACATTTGTTCTGGGGCAGTGTGCGCAGGCAGGGCTGGAGCAGGTGTCAGGAGCATAGTGCCAGGACACACTGGGCAGCATGATGTTTTACTCACCAGGGTTGCAGGCTGGGGCCAGGACTGGGGGCAGGGTGTCGGCTAGGCTGGGGGTGGGGAGGGCTCTGTGGGCTCTGTCCAACTCAAAGCTCTGACCCTGTCCCAGCACTTGCAGCCACATCCTGGCCATATGAGTAGGCACAGCCAGCCCCAGGCCCTCTCCCTGGTTAGGGCAGGGCATGGCCAGGCCTGACTGTGATCTCTGTATGTGGGCTGTAATGCAGCTGGTCCAGCTCAAGGGCCATGAGTCAGTGCAAGGAAGAACAGACAGAGCCTGGCCAGCACCTCAACCCTGACCACATCCTGCAGCTCCAGTTCTGGTGATAAAGGCACCATGCTCCCCAGTGGATCCTGACAGCTGCCCCAGTCTTGCCTGCTGCCACATGCCCACATACATGCTGCACCTTGCAGCTCCCAGGAGTGGGTCTAGTTGGGGCAGCATGGCATACACACACAGAGCCTGAACCCCAAAACTCCCAGGTTCCTGCCAATCTGGGACTTGTGCTTATTTTTTTCCCCCAACAGCTGGAATGCTGAGATAGCCTATAAAAACCAGGACTGTCCCAGCCAATCTGGGACATATGGTCACCCTATATACAAAATATGCTGTCTCTCACTTAATTCCCCAACTTTGAGAGATACCCTCTTTTGACTACCCTGAATAGCTAGATATCATTCATGCTATGGTCAAACCTTTTAAGTAGTAAATTTGTCATTGTCTGGAGGGCCAGGCTTACGTGCCTAAAAGCAATTTTGTAATTGTCTGTTTGCCAGTGCATTTAACACTCATGTTGGATGCTGATTTTCACTAATTACTACGCTGCAGCCACTTAGGCTTTTAGTCTTTCCCAGGTGTGAAAGAAACCCATTGTTTAAGGAGTGATACTTGAAATTCATTTCACATTATGCAATCCTGACTTTATTTCAACATACAAGAAATGAATTTTATATCAAATAGCACAATGTATATAAGCATAAGGATGATATGGCTTAACTCCACCTATCCATTAACACTACAAATGCCATATGAGTAAAATAAAGTCAAGAAAACATGCATGAAATCTCATGAACAAAATTTTGTCATGGAAAATTGTTTTATATTGTAATGTATAATGCTTGTCTGAAAAGCATCTTCTTCCATCCCTCATTATAATTATTTAATTTTGAGATTCCTTTAGTTAATCTGCCTTTATGTGTGTGGTAAATCTTAAATATAGACAAGATTTAGGCTCATCCTGATCTGATGGTCAAGAGAAGGGAATTCTACCATCATGGGCCCTTCAAATAGAGTTTCGTTTGAGAACTGGCCATAAAATTCTCCCAGTGACCTTCAACCTGGATAAAATCATGTGCAGTACCTGAAAGTGCACCACAAACAATAATAACCAAAAATGATAATTCCAAAAAACATTACATTTTCACTGAAGTTGTCTAGCATAAGCATTTTGGGTTTCTTAGTACCACACATCTTATTTATGAAATGACACCTATTAAATAACAAGAATTTTTTCATTTTTTTCCCTTGTCAATTTTGACAGGCTCCCACCCAGCACTGCTGCTGCAGCATCACAAGCATGCTTTGCATCTAACATCACACCTGTCCCTCTTGCCCACCACAAGTTAATGTTCAGATGATGACCCTGTTGTAACAAGTGCGTCTCCTGGGGCCGGTCAAGTCATTGGCCCACCCACTTGTCTCAGGGCTAACCACCCATTTACCTCACCTGCCATGCCTTTGATGACATTAATTAGATGACGGTAACAAGGTGGGAGGCTGCCCATTTACTTGTCCTGCTGCCAAGAGCCTATACACAGCTCTGAACCTCCCCTTCTACCGTGTCCCATGCTAACCAGATGGTATCCATATTACTCCAGTGCCCTATGCTGGGATCTGCACTCCCATGCCATCACACTGGGACCCCAACTCCAGTGCCTTACATCGAGACTCTCATTCCTGTGCCCTCACACTGGGCTCACCACTCTCCCACTTGGGGCTCCCAGATCCATCCTGTACCTTGGGCTGCCTGCCTGGTTCAGGACCCTCTTTGTCCCTTCACATCCTGAAACTGGGGCTTCAATCCCTTTCCCTGACACTGGGTCTCACAATCCCCTTCCTGACACTGGGCCTCAATCCCCTTATTCCTTTGCTTGAGGAGCTTCACACATTGCTTCCTTGTAGGCTCGGGGCCCCACCCCCCTGGAGCCTCACACTAGGCTCCTTTATACACCTCAGGACTCGCAGTGAGCCTGGGACCTTGCTTTGTCTTTGCAGTGTGCTCCCCTAGCTTTTCCCCTCCACAGGATCACCTGCAAAGCAGCAGGGGCTGAGGTTTTCTGGCACCCCCATACTTGCTTTTCAGTGGGGAGGCACAGGTGTGGCATTTCCTGGAGACTGCCCCACCACCGGCAGTCCCACCACATCATCCAGGCTCAGCAGGGTGTAGTTTTAGGTCATGACACAGGACCAGGAGCCTCCACCTTCCCAATAGCTTCTTCCCTGTACCTCCAAGATGGTATGAGCAGCAGCTCCAGCTGGATAGTGTTGTTATTCCTGCTGCCTGCAACAAACTGCTGGCTACGCTGCTCAGAGCCCTGTTCTTATAATCAGCAGCGGGGCCCTATTATTACAATTTGTAAAAGGTACTTGCATGAGGATTTAAAAGAGTACCTTATCTGCAGTTGAGCTGTTCAGCAAGAAATGTAGTTCAAAGCAGAAGAGCAAAGATTCTAAGATGAACCGAGATATTTATAATTTAGTGTCTGGTTCAATATCAAAAAGCTCATTAAATAAAGCCAATCATTTAAAAATATTCCTAATAGGTTCTATTCTAATTAATTCTAATATAATAAAAGCCTTAGTATGTCTGTCTGTGTGTCTGTCTGTAACAATTTATTCACATTCTGATTGGTTGCCTTGGCAGTGAATCACAACGCTGACTGAAACAACCAATCAAAGTGCTCCAAGAGTGTTCTGGACAGGAGATGGCAGCGGCGGCATGGCAGAGTGCCACCATGACAGTGAGGATGGAGGGGACAGAGCGGGACGGACAGAACGGAGCAGAGTGCTGTTGGTCCCCTCCCCCCCACCCTGCTTCCTGGTTGTGGCAACAGCAGTGCCCCAAGGGGGACTGGAGGGTAAGCTTCCTTCCCCCTGCTACTGGGAGGTGGTGGCAGTGTGGGCTGGTGGGTGGTGGTGCCCTGTCCCTGCCCACCACCCCTTATCATTGCTGATGGGCAACTGGCTAGTATTCATATAATTTTTTTAAATTGTAGTTAAACTGTATCTCCTGCTAAAACAGATCTGATTAGCATAAAACCATTAAATGTATTCTGAGCAATGTAAGAAACTTTCGGCCTATTTCTTTTAACCTGTCTTGGTCACCTCTAGCATTCTCTCAAATGATCACTTCCTTTGCTTACTCTTCTCTTACTCAAACTTTGGTCAAGCTAATGCAAGCAAATGCTATACTATATTGCCATTAAGCAACGGAGGGCCTACTATAGTATACAGCACGTAGTCTTGACAGGTTGGAATTGACAACTCTATTTACATTCAACATCTCTAAATTTCAAGCATGCCACCTGAAAGGACCTTGTGCACTCCAAGCCCCCAAACCACTTATTTATATATCAGTCTATCAAATTCTTGCTATCCAAAGCTTTCTTGTTTAGCTCAGTCAATTTTTGTCAGTCATTCTGAGATTCAAAGGACCAACTTAGCAATCAGATTTTTTGTTTGTTTTAAGACTTGCTTCAGGAAGCTTTGGAATTTTATTGACCAGGAAAATGTGCTCACATTTTCGGTGAGAAAGCCATATTATAGAGATGAGATCAATTCAGCAGTGTCTGACAGGACTACTGGGATAGAAAAACAGGTGAATGAAGAGAAACCTATACAAAAGGAGAATAAATATGCACTTTTTCCTCCATGGAAGTATTGAAAATGTTGCTATAAAAAAAAGAAAAATATTCAGTCCAATAACAACTACTGCAGAGATGAGAACTCCAGAAGGGGATATCCTGAATATATGTAATTAGTTTTATCTTGGGAAAAAAGTACTTCAGAAGCTGACACATGAACTGAGTAAAAAGATCAATTCACTCACTAAGGAAAAATAGCAACCGTTGGGAGAAACCATTCAACTGTGTAACAGCACAGAGTAACACTATAAAACACTACAAAATACTTTAGTGCAGGGAGGGAAGATGCTATATTATTTTGGGATTCTAGTGTGTGTTTTTCTGAACTTTGGTTTGCAAAAAAGAAAAGAGATGTTGAGGTTTTTGTCCCACTTCTAAATAGAAAAAAATCAAAAAAGATTCTCAAATCCTTGTGGAATATAAAAAATTCATCTTGCTGTGATATGACTAAGTTATTATATGATTAAGAATGGAGCACTGCTTTAATTTTTGTTTTATTTTGTAATGTTCCATTCATAAACAGATGGGCACTAGCACAAGTTAAAAAAGTATCTCCAGGCACACTTTTACCCGTAGCTTGCTATACATGAGACCGTTTACAATTGAGTAGATTGCTCTTTCCATGAACTGGGTAAAATTATTATTCTTAGTTAAACTATTTTTTAAAATGGCTTTTGACTTCTTGACAGCTCAAGTTGAGAAACCTTGGAGCATGCATTCTGAGGTTCTGAGCATTAGCAGGTCTCATTGCAATATTTTCCAAGGGAATTGTTCATTTCCTCCAGTATTGATGATAACACTTAAGGTACCTGATATTTGTTTGGTATATTTTGTAACAGTTTTACACAAGACATTTGCACTACATCATATAAGCTGGGTGACGATTTGAAACAAGTTCTCTTAGAGCATATGGACAAATATTGTCATCTAAACTTGCACAGACTCTTGAAAATGATGATAATTTTATACAACTACAGAATATAGAGTGCAATTAAAAGATTTTTAAAATCTTTTTACAAATAACTGAGAGATAATCATTTCTGGGAGTATTAATCACTACAAGCACATAGGTAAAGATGTATAAGGAAATCATCCTATCAATAAAGATGTCATGAGAGATTACTCAAATACTAAAGATGCTACTGGTTCTATTTTAAGTGCAAGAGGGCACTTAAAATAGAAGTGCCCACATGTCTACACATGTGATTAATGTGCATGAATAACCTCTAGAGTTTATTGCTCCAAAGGTTATTTGTGCATAGCATATGGAGCCTGCCTGGGGCACCTCAGGCTGGCAGGGGACCTGGGGGGTCAGCCTGCAAGTCTAGGGCTACTCCAACAGGGATCCATGTGGTGCAGAGGGGCAGACTGAAGTATGAGGGTGCTTCAGCACAGGGCTACCTGCCAGCTAGCCCCATGCTGAAGCACCCTGTGCCCCAGCCAGTTGGGGCAGTGTGTACACACGTGCTGCTGCACATGAAAAAACCCTGAAACAGGTTATGACTTGTATTTATAAGGATCTCCCAGCCCAGGCACCGTAATCATGGAGTGTGGCCTGAGGGCTCCCTGCTTCCAGGGCTGAGGGACATTGTCCTCACCTGCACTTCAGTGCAGAGCCTGCCCCAGCAGCCAGCAGCCCCCAGGGGCAGGGAACAATGTCCCAGCCCCTGTCAGGAGACATCTGTAGAGCTTCCCCTGGCTGCTTCAGAGGTCCATTGCAGGGCGGCAGGGAGGAGCTGTCTCTTGCTGGGAGCAGCATATCTGCTCCCACATCCCTGCACATGTAGACGCATGCCCAGGAGAATTTACTTTTGAGTAGTTTACACTAGAGTAAACTGCTCCTGGATTATTTTCATGTGTAGACATGCCCCTTTTGAAAGGATATTACTTATTCAAAGCAGCACTGTTTGCAGCTAACAAAATGTCATCTATTCTGGAAGGTACCAAGAAAATGCTTAACTTTAGTATTTATTTCAGTGATACTCCGTGTGCTTAAAGTTTGGCATTTAAGAACTCTTCTTAATGTGTTCCCAGGTTCCTGGCCTAGCTTCAATTTTTTTTTGCCTGTCTTATAATTGTATTTCTTGCCAGCTTTGCTACAGGCTCTCTGTCAATGAAATAGGCAAAACATTTAGCTTTTTTCCCTTTAATAATCTTCTCTGATGTGGACTTGTCAATCAAATCAGCAGAATTTTTCTTTTTTTTCCTTTATCAGGCTTACCCCATTAGAGGGAAGTAGACATGACATCTAAGAATCAAGGATTTAAAACTGTAATAAAGATGTACAACTCTGATCTCTTCATATACTCTATGCAAAGACCTTTCAATATGCCTAACATGAGGCCCACCACAGTTCCACATTCTCATATCCCACTGAGATGAAATTACCTGACTTGAAAAAGTGTGCCTTGTGTGGTTTCTCTGAACATCCTACAAGAGTGACACTCTTAATGCTAAGCAACAACTTGTAAATTCTTTTCCATGTTGTGAACTCAGTATGGTGTAGTTGTGTCAGACTAAAAATTTCATTTTGAAAGTAGTCATTCAGTCTGGTTATTTGGTCCTCAATTTGTCATCTGACCTCTATGTTGTACTGTAGCTGCAAGGGAAGATGACACAGTGATGTCAACGGGGGCTTGTTAATCCTTGATGATCGTCTAACTGTAAAGTAGTCTCCGGATAAAAAATTGGAAACCACTACTAGCAAGACAGTTTTTCAAGACTAAAGTCCAGGGAAGAATATAATTAAGCAATGGATCATTTGGTGGGAGATTCTGCGCACTTGCGAGAGCTGATTCAGAAATCATCTGACAAAGGGGTTACCTAAAAAAAGGTCATTTCAGTGGCTATTTTGAGTGGGGAATTGAATACCACAAAATTCATATTACGGAGAAGCCATTTGAAGGAGGAGAGCATGGAAGGAGCTTAGGACATTTATGCATGTGCTCCAGGAGGCAGGATGGGAGCGCTCTGAGAGTTGCTCTAATTAAAGCATCCAGAGCTCATGTGTATCAGTGTCCCCAGGCTGGAAAATGGTGGCAGGGGCGCTTTAACTAAAGCTCGTTGAATGAACCTTTAGTAATTACCATGCAGTAATTACCATGCTTCAGTAGAGTCGATTTATTGAGGCTGCTCCAATGTGCTGTAATTATAGTGCATTAGAGCAGCCTCAATGTATGTGTATAGGCACCCACAGAGTCTACAAAAAACACAAATCCAAACTTTAATACTAGGACACAAACAGGATAAGCATACAAGGGATGAATATTTTACTGGATCTGTATTTTTCTTGTCCTATTTAAACTAAAAAATAGTTGGTTCTTGAACCTTGGCAAAACCTTAAGTTATCACATGTCCCTGGAAAGGTAAACTGTAAACCACAATGCCTAAAAAGCTCCTGTTCTGGGAAAAGATACGAGTAGGCTACCAGGGAGCTTAGACAAAGGATCTGAATCCTAAAAGTGTACCTTAGATCCCAGTGTCACAGACAGTGCTTTACTCTGCTCAGTCTCAGACAGCCTAAAAGAATTTCTGAGCTGCAGTGATTGAAGTGTGGCCCATGTCTGAGGTAAGACCTTACCAGAACCACAGTCAGCATTCAACTGCATAAAAGTGTTGAATAGAAAACTGTTCAGCCAGAAGGTTATCCATAACCTTATATTGCTCAAAAAAGGTTTTTCAGCATATGGCATGTGAAATTTGTCCAACATTTAATGGAAAATGTACTACAGAAACTGATATAAATGATATATTTACAATGAGGTTGTTTTGTGTCCTTCGCTTAGGGTTGATTTTTGGAAAGTGCAGAGCCCTGTCATTTAAAAACAAGCCCCTTCTGAAAGTGTCAGAATAATTTCCCAAAGCTGAGTTTCCAGTGGGATAAGAGCCAGAAGAGGGGCTCTGTATCATGGGAGAGCTGATCCACAAAAAAATCTCTGCCCTTTTTAACTTTCTGTGATTTTGTTATTATTTCAGGGACAGCATTGGTTAAACCTTTTTGGAATATCATATGTAATCAAAGGGTTCCTAAATTATCTCATGTGTATAATCCCAAAACTTTTGAACCCCCAAAAGATATTTAAGTCAGTTACTCAAAAGAAGCCACTCAAAGGCCATGTCCACATCCACATGAGTGTGGGAGTTTGGTTCCCTGGGGACATCTAGCAGTGGCACACCTTGTGCCACTGTTAGTTGTCCCTGGTGAATGCCTATGCCACACACCCTCTGGTGTGTGGCAGGTTACCCTGGGTGGAGTAGAGGAGGCTGGGTCTAGCACTGTGCTGGCCCCAGCACCCTTATCTGGGGTTCTGGGGACCTTCCAGTGCTGCAGCAGTGGTGATCCTGCCACTCAGAGCCTGGCTAGCCAGGTTCGGGTTTTGAGTAGCATGTGCTGCCCCTACCTGTGCCACTCCATTTTGTTTTGTTTTGCATGGTTTTTGACCCTTGGATATCCAGGGGTCAAAAACCCCCACATACTGCTCCCTTGCAGCATGGAGAACAGCTGAATGTACAGTATGTGGTGCTGCAGACATGTCTCATCACAGCCTAGCTGAGAACCACTGATGTAGACTGTATATTAATAGAAAAATGACATGAGCAAAACTTGTTTAACAGAGAGACATTGCAGGGTTTAAAGATTATTGCATTTTTTAATTTGCCTGCCTCAAGACAACTCCTTGGCCATGTCCAGACTAGTGCAGCCATGCAGTATGTGGTACAGAAAATAGTGCTTCCCTCTAACCAATAGGAAATCCAGGGAAAGCAAAGGCGTCAAGAGCTAGCCAACAGGAAAAACAAAGCACTAGTGGATGGGTGTGCTAATGTGTGAACTGTCATCCATTTCCTGGGACTAGGCTCCTAAGTCAGACTGTACCTTAGGCATGTTCATCTGCTGAGATCCTGACTGGGCCATTTTCTGAGGAGGGTACCTGGCAGCAGAAACTGCAACCCATCTTTTTCAGAATCACCTACTTATTGAACGACTCATCCAGGAATTAATAAACCTGAATTCTTAACCCTTCTCAGTCTCAAGGGCCTCAGACCTACATTTCTCACATCCTATAAATGTACCCTAAGTTGGAGACTGTAAGATAGGTGGGGTAGAGGTGCCTCCCACTTCTCCTGTTGTATGTAATGGGAAGAAAGGAATACCAAAGGCATGTCAGTAGAAGGGAAAAATAATAGGGAGCCTAATACAGCATGAGTTAGGATATTCAACTCTAGGAGGAGACTCAGGTTCATGCCCTTCCACTCCATGCCCACTCCTTGGTGTATTTTATATTAGATTGTCATTGGTTAAAACTAGAAATAATCCTGGAGGAAGGAGGGAACTGGGACTGGGACTGACTAGAGGAAGAGAATAGAACTAGAATGAAAAAGCAGAAGTGGTACAAGGTTTGTGGGTAAGGGTTAAAGGGTTAATCTTAGAAGAAATGGACAGGAGAGTGTGTGCCCAACAACCCCCCACCCTGAGTTCACACTGCAACTCAAAATTTTGAGCTTAGCATACTTATGGAGTTAGTGAAACAACTGAAAAAAACGTCCTTATCCCACTCTTCCTTTGTAAAACCAACATGTCTTACTCTCAGCAATTCCATTAGCCCTAGAGGCAGAAGTCAATCAAGTTGATCTTACAAGTTCCAACCCTTCTGAGCAACAGCAGTGTCAGTATGATGCCATGTGATGGAACTTGTTTCTCTAGCTAAAAACATGTAGACCAAAACTAAAAGCAATAGGAAGTGTTTTTTGAACTTTATAAAGTTATATATTTTCAGACAAGTCAGTTCCTAAAGTTCTCAAACTGTGCACCTAAATTTTAGCAAGTTTTAATCTATCAGTGTCTAAATTTAGTTCCCCACCTGTAAAATGGAGCTGGCACCCACCTGTCTCTTAGGGGGGGGTTGTGAAGGTAAATTTGTTAATGAGTGTGGATCATTGCAAAAAAGCCCAGGAGGAAATTAGAAGTTTTGTATTTACAGCAGGGTTTGAACATTTTGTAAAAATTAAAGAAATTAAAATAAAAAAATTAAGAGAAAAACCAAGTATTTCTCTTAATAACCAAGAGAAAAAACTCTTCTTTAAGTGAACGCTATCCCTCCTGTGCACTGAAAGAGACAAGAATCCTATGGAAAAAATAGGATCTGATTGTGTAATGGAAGACAATACTAACTATATGTATAACAGGGCTATACTAAGGTTACTTATGGAGTCTTAAGTCTGGCATTACTTTACATTAGTGTGTTTGACTTTGCAGATTTAATAATGTTGTTTTTACATTGTTTTTATATACACTCTTACAACTCTCAGTTACACTTCAGCACATATACTGCATGAAATCTCACCAAAGTGAGCAGAAATTGTGATGCCAGATGTCTGTATATGCTTGCATACTCACAGAAGAATAGCACTGGGTGGTCAAACCTTTATATAGATACTAATATTTCCCTTCCCTTTTCCTTCCACACTCTCCAAAAACATCTTCTACCTGAAGACATATGAAAGTTCCTTAAATTCAGGTTGTTTTCTATTACCTTCTATTTGTATGGTTTTTTCCAAAGAAGAGGATGAATTTCTTCATGAATTTTTTTATGACCTACATTGACTTGAACAGGCAGAAAATCTAGCCCAAATGTTTTAATGCTAATAATGCATGGCATAATTACTACTGGAGATGTTACTGCAGAAAGTAACATAAAAACCAGAGGAAATAATTACATGATGCCATAGGTAACACACTGCCTGGTGTTCAGGGCTGTGTGAATAAGAATGTTTGTGGTGGTCAATTTGGAATGATCACAAAAGCCTTGGTCCTCCAGGCTTACTGGAGAGGACTGGAAGATTGTACTAGGGGGTGGGGATGTAATAAAGATGGGACAGCCTGTGAGGGAGTGGGGCCTAGGAGTGGCTGTGAACTCCCTAGCGCCCCCTACCGTCACTCTAGGTGATTCAGCACCCTCAGTTTCTCGCCCGCCACAACTTTGATGACAATTGAGTTTATATGGGAGGTTGCCTTTGTCTCCGGGTCAACGGTACGCGTGTTCCTACCCCTACTCCTTACGGGTGCCTCTGCGCACCCCTGCTTTAAGGGCTATGCGTGCCTTCAACCTCCCCTTTAGCATGCCCCAAGCCTCGCAGCTGTTCTCTGGACGTTGTTTGGTCCCTTGCTCTTCTGCGCTCTCTCTGGCGCCCCAGGGCCTATCCCGCCCTGGTGCCCCTCTCTGGCACCCCGGGCCTATGGCGCGCTCCTCGCACCTGCTGCCCCCTTCTGGGGCCTATGGCATGCTCCTCATGCCCGCTGCCCCCTTCTGGGGCCTATGGCACGCCTCACGCGTGCTTCTTGCCCTCTCTAGGGCCTATGTCGTGCCTCGCGCGTCCTGCTGCCCCCTCTGGGGCCTATGCTATGCTCTGCATGCCTGTTTCCCTCCCTAGGGCCTGTGCCACACCTCTCACACTTGCTGCCCTTCTGGGGCCAGTGCCGCCTCTCACAGCTGGGGCTACAACCCCACTCCCGAGCACCTTTCCGGCACTCCTCGTGCTGTGCCTAAAGTGGCACTGTGCCCCTACTGGGCACCAGGAACCCCCAAGCTGCTGGGGAGCACCCGTGAGGTATGCCAGCTCGCCCCAGGGCAGAAGCCTCCTCTCACCCCTACAGCTTCACCCGGTCCTGCGGTTTAACCATAACACAAGCCGAGCCCAAATGGCTGTAACAAAACCAACAAAGACCCTACCCGCTCGTAATGCAAACTCCCAGCCCCCAGCAGGGCTTCCACCATACCTCTCTTCAGGGCTCTCTCCTCCCTAGCATCATTGCAGCCAGTCAGCGAGGTAAGGCTGCAACCACCCACTCAGGCCGCTCAGCTCAGCCGCAGAGCTCCTGCTCCTATGGCTGCCAGAAGGGAACTGCTCCAGGGCCCAGGCCTGAGCTGTTATAAAGGGCCCGGCCCTGCCCCCTTCCAGTCACACGACCGGCTGGCTGCCATAGCAACCTGCAGCTGCACTGCCCTGCTGATTGGCAGCTCTATTACTTACTTATCTAAGGCACAGGACACCTCAGTGCTCCTGTGACACAGCCCTGGGGACAGGAGGGGCCAATTACAACACACACAAGATGTTTGCATGATCTCTGTTTCACTAGGCACATGGTGTCTGAAATGTGTCCAATCCCTCTGTGTAGGAAGGATGGGAGGGGAGAAAAATAAAGAGGACGTCTTAAACCAGGGATGGGAAAAATACAGCCCACAGGCCAGAGCCAGCCTGTCAGTCCATTCTATCTGGTGTATGTGTGCGTGGTGCGCACGTGTGTGTGTGTGTGTGTGTGTGTGTGTGTTCATTGGGTGAGTCCCACACACACCACCATACATGTGCATTGACACCCATCTTGCACTGCCATACACACAGACACCCACCCCCCACGCACCCTTCCCCCAAAACACAACCTCCACAAACCCCATACCCACCCATGCCCCACATATCCATATACACATCCACACGCTCCCACACCTCTCACAGACAAGCCTACAACCTCCCCCACATACCCACACACCCACAAACTTACACCCAATCCCCCACAATATACAATGTACACTACATAAATACATGTAAATCAGGACAACAATATTCATAGAATCATAGAATCATATTTTTTCAAATCAAAGTAATTAATGTTGTAGATGTTCACTTTTTAGAATATAATTTGGTATTTTTCTGGTTTAGAATTGGCAAAATCCCCTTCTGAAAGGAGTATTTGTGAGGGCAAGGGAACTTCTGGTGGCAAGATGGTGACCAGGGGGTGGGGCACCTGTCAAGGGGTGGTGCTACTCATGCGGCCCTCGATGGCTTGCCAAAAGTTGGTAAATTTCCCTCCACCTGAAATAACTGCCTGGCTCTTACCTAAACTGCCAAAGTGCAGACAGTGTTAGAGTCAGAAAAGACAGGCTGAAAATGTAGTGCAGCTATGGAGGCTAGTGCAGATGGTTCTGCTAGAGAAGTTTGACTGTGGGAATGCAGGCAGCTGGCCTTGCTAAATAAGATTTGCATGGTTCCTGATGATTTCAGGCTTATCAGAAAGAATAGAGTAATAACTAGGTATATGCCCTCATCTTTGCCCTGGGAAAGGCTGGAGATAATCTTCAGTGTGGCCTTCTCTTCACTAAAAAGGAAAAGAAAGGCTATTAAAAAATGAAAGAGGCTTTGGATGCCCATGTTATAAGAAAAAAGAAATGGTATATATGAAAGGAGCAAATTTAATATGAGATACCAGGGACCAGGGGAAACAGCTGGATCTTTTATTACTGCAGTTCACACTCTTGTTGAACACTGTAATTAAGGAATTTTGAAAGAACAACTCATAAGAGACAGGATTGCTTTAGGCATCAGATGTCAGTTTATCTACACAACTGCAGTTAGATCCAGAGTTTACACTAGCAAAAGCCATAACAAAAGTTTAGATGGAAGAAACAATAAACAGAAGTATGACTTATAAGCTAACAGTGTACCTAAAAATCATCAGATAATGCTAATATAATAAAAATACAAGATTCACCAGGGAAAGGGCCCCTTACTTGTAAGGTACAACATAAAAAAACAAAAAAATGAGGCAAAAAACAATCAAGGTACTTAAGCAGTAAGAGGGGTGGCAAATGTGGTGAAACTAACCACCATAGGCAAAAACATTCATCAGTAAATAAAGAATGCAGGAGATGCCACAAGAAAGGACATTTTTATAGGGAGTGTGGATCATTTAGTCTAGTGAAAATAATTCTGGAGGAAGAAGTGGCATCAGATGACAATGAGCCTATGCTACTAAGAACTATATTCGCAATAAAAGAATCAGCACTAATATAGATCCCAATGGTTGAATTGTTAAATTCAAAACAGTTCTGGAGCTGCAGTTAATGCCATCCCTCCAAAAAATTATGATTAATCCTGGGATGGAGATATGAAAAGGTCAAATAAAATTGTCAGAGGAGAAAATAATAGTAAATTTGAAGTGGGTGGCCAGTTTAAGGGGAAATTGGAAAAAGGAGGAAAAAAATCTGTCACAACTTATCTGTGTGGTACAGCATTAACTGTTCTCTTATTGGGATTGCAAGAAATACAAGGACTATACCTACTGGAGAACCTGGATTTAATCAATAGCAAAATGCAAAACATACAAAAGATGCATCTTTAGGTCTTCACAGGGTTGGGGAAGCTGTCAGGGGAATATAAAATTAAATTCGTGCCATCACCATCTCCATTTGCTGTAATAGTTCCTTGGTGCATCCCCATTCCTTTATAATAGAAAGTTAAAGGGTGCATCTACACATGCATTTAAGCATAACTAAATTCAATGCACATTAAACTAATGCATATGAAGTGATTTTTGGCAGGTGTCTACATGTCTAGGGACTTGGCACTAAAATTAGTGCCAAATCCCTTGCAGCCCTGCCATGTGCCTCTAGTGGCTGGGTGGACGCAGTACTAAAGTTAGTGCTGGGTTGCATCTACACATGCATTAATGCACTTTAACTAATCATACCTAAATTTGATACCTGCATTTGCAATCAAGTTTAGGTGCAATTACCCTAATTTCACCATTTTTAACGCACATTAAGGACACATGTGTAGATATGTGCATGTAATGCACATTAAATTAAGCTAATGCACATTAACGTGTCTCATGTAGACACACCCAAAGAATAATTGAGGATGGAAACAATGGGGGTTATTTTCCAAATAGATGAACTCACAGGCTGGTTTGCAGGAATATCTGTAGTACTGAAACTTAATGGAAAATTATGAATTTGTAATGACCTTACTCAATTTAACAAAAACCTATGCAAGGAAGATACATGCTTCCTGCAGGTAAGCAGATGTTGGCTCAATCGTTACAGGCTAAAGTGCTCTCACAATTAGAGGTTTTGGTAAATCCCCCTTGCTAAAGAATCTAGAATATTATCTACATTCATTATCCCATTTCAAAGATATTGTTTCATTATCCCATTTGGCTTCCTTCTGATATATCATCAGCACCAGAGCATTTCCAAAAATAAATCTCTCAGATTATGACGGGGCTGCTCAGAATCTTTTGCAGATGACAAGCTGATGTATGGCAAAAGCAAACAGAAATTCAATGAACATCTACATGCTGTTTTGTCATGTCTCCAAAAATCTGGTCTCACTGTGAATGAAAAATCTAAAATTGGGAAGTTTCATAGTTTCTAGGGTCAGAAGGAACCTGAGCAGGTCATCAAGTCTGACCCCCAGCTCTGGGCAGGAATGAGTGCTAGGATCATAATATCCCAGCTAGAAATTTATCCAACCCAAAGGTAATAGAGTGCACCACCTCCCTTGGGAGCCCATTCCAGAGCCTGGCAGCCGTAACCATAAAGTAATGCCTCCTGGTATCTAGGAGGAAGGAACAAATAAAATTTGTTGGACATATTAGCAAAAATGGAATTCAGGTAGACCCAGACAAAATAAAGCCACTGTGTGCCTACCGGACATTGTGTGTTCTATCTGAACCCCAAAACATTCCTCCCGTAAGATGATTACTGGCTATGGCGATTTGAAAATGTTTACCTTAATTAGGACAGCTAACAAAACCCTTAAGAGACTTCTTTAATGGATTAAATATGTGGAGTGGAGGAATGCACAACAAACAGCATTTAATACAATCAAAGAACTACTGGCCTAACCATTTATTTTAGTTCAGTGGCCACATCTACACAAGATGCGACAGAGCAGTAGCCTGATACTACTGTGCAGTAGCATTACATGGCAAAAATCATAATGCAATGCTACTGCACAGTAGCATCACAAAAACGGTGTTTGCCAGCACTACTGTGCAGTAATTTAAGTTACTGTGCATTTATTTAGTACTTGTACAAGCAAGCACTAAATAAATGTGCAGTAACCACTACCCAGTAGCCTCTTGTGTATATGTGGACAGTGTTCAGTAAATTACCTTATGGTAGTCACAGCACATGCGGAACTGTTTTAGGAGCAGAACTCATTCCAACACTGCCAGAAAGACACCAGAGAGCTGTTGCATTTATATCAAAATGACTTACAGACACTGAGTGATGCTATGCTTAAGTGGAAAAAGAAACTTTGGCAGTCACTTAGGTCTGTGAATGGCTCAGTTCTAACTCACTTAATCTGAATTCTAAAATAGAAACACATCACAACCCCTGGTTGCATTTCTTGAAGCCAAAGCTTTAGATGACCTTCCACCCAGAAAGTCTTAATGATTTTTTTAAAAAATTGTTTGCTTTCCCTTAAAGATACAAATCAGTGCATTTACTCAAATATAAGGTGATCCTGATTAGATGACCCTCCTCATTAGATTCTATAAAAGGAACATTTATACATTTGATATAATATTCCAGGTATAGAATCTAATTATTGAAGGTCTGATTTGAATTTGTCTACTTCCCACTAATACAGAAGGGAAAATAAATCTGGGGGGTCAGATTGCCCCTTTTCCCTCTGTTGCCCCAACTTCTTCCCACTGCAGTCCCAACCCATCCCCTCACTCCATTACTGTCAGACCCTGCTCTCCCTGAGCACATGGAAGTGAGGAGCAAATTTGAAAATAATAATCTTGAAATACACATACATGTAGTCACTTGCTTATAGTACCCACAGACTAAGTTCTTCCAGATGCATTTGACCTTTTTTTGACATCGCTGAAAGTTTTAGCTCAGATAAATATACTTTTAAGAAGCACTTTGGCACCTACTTATATATAGAACAAACCGTATAGTAGAAACGTATCTTTAAAAAATTATACATATATATAAACTTTTCTTCACACACCTTAACCCACATTTAAACCTCCCCATCCATTACAATAAACACATCTGTGGACCTGTGCTCCTGTGCACCCACCAGCAGTCTTTTTCCTAGCCCAGTCACACTGTCCCTTAGTTATAGTCCCGATTTTCCAGTTTATCCTTTCATTTAATTCATTGTTATTGTTGCTGTTGCTGTCACTTCCACGGCTGTCCCCGCTGCTGCCATTGTCTCTCTCTCCAGGTCTGGTTGTCTCATTGTCCTCTTCGCTATCACTGTCCACCCTTCCTCTCGGGGGGTCTTTGAAGATCCTGTGCCAACTGTCCCTTTCCCAGGTGGAATTGGCTGCTTCTCCTCCTCCCTCTCCCACTGACTTCTGGTAGCAGGACTGCAGTCCACTCAGAAACATTTTCACATAGCCTGTCTCCTCAGGGTTCATGTGTCTGCACATCAGGAGGTTCCTGGACTTCCACAGAATGCTCTTAATATAGGACATATACTGGTTGAAGTGGGCTGTTGAGATCCCCTGATGTTTAGTTAGGTGTTTGTACAGTGCGGCCTCCCTCGTCATCAGCCTAACCCTTGTCACCTCTTTGTGGATCTGCTTTACCTTTTCCCATACCCCATTGGCATACGAGCAGTCATAGGAGGTGGTTGATAGTCTCTGTTGTGCCTTGGTAGATATCCCTGAGGAAGCTGGCTCAACTCCCCTTCCCCTCTCTGTGTCTCCATGCCCTCACTGGGAGTGCATGGTGGGCTATTAGCCAGTTCTGGTCTCTGTGATCATTCCATAGATCCTTTGTGGTCTTTTGTGGAAGATCTTTTCCCAGATGGTCTGGCAGTTGTCGAGGAGCAGCTTCATGGTCGATAGCCTGTCTCTGGCTCTGACCACCTTCTGTATCTTCCTGTGGTTTGAAAGAGTTGCTAGGCTTTCATTCTGTAGCCCATACTCACTCTGAGACTTTTCAGAACCTTGTAGACCCAGGGGTGTTCCATGGTCTCCTGTTGGTTGGTGTATACACCACCCAAAAAGTCTCAGGAGGTGTCCTACAAAATACCTCATGAAACAAACTGTTTTGGCCTCTGCACCAGTCACCAGTTTGCAGATCTGGCTTGTGTACTTTGTTTTCAAGAACAGGAGGATGCCTGGCATTACCCTGCCCCAGTCTATTTCACCTTGTAAAGGGTCTTCCTTGCGACCTTCTTTCCTCTGGATCCCCAGAAGAAGAAACATATGGCTCTCTGGATTCTGTGGGTTACATGCTTCAGTGGGGGGAAAGACCAGTGGGGTGTACAGAAGCACTGGTAAAAACACCACCTTCATGAGCACCACGTACCCCCATGGAGAGGTGGCGCATATACCACAGACCCAATCTCTGCTTAACCTTGGCCTTCTTTTCCCAGGCCTTCCTTCCACTCAGTGAAAGGCTGAACTCCACCATGAGGTTATTGACCCCCTTATGGGGGACTGAGACCCCCAGGGACACCAGGTCCCTGAGCTCTCCCAGAGCCAGGCAGGTGCTCTTTGAGCAACCTTTGAGGTGCTGCAAGAAGCACATGTAGGCTTGTCTGGATGTGCTCTATACAATGGCGACACATAGGGGGTGCACACGCACCCATTGAGTTCATTGGTGCCCCCCTGAGAGTGAGCACTTTCAACTTAGGAGATGGGCAATGGGGGCAGGTGGAGTGCTGGTGCCCCCCCATCCCCAAGAAGTGCCGCTGTCACTTCTGGGCTTGACATCTGGCCATGGAGAAACACCCCCTCAGTTGGCCATCAGCCGCACAGGGACCACTCCCCATCAGCAATCAGCCACATGGGGACACCCCCACGTCCCACCGCCAACACGACTGTAGCTGCCTGTGGATGGTCCCGGCTTGACTTGCCCTCACCACTGATGCTTGAGTTGCTGTCTGTGGGCGGTTGCTGTGCCCCCCCAGCCTCAGGAGGCAAATGTCACCTATGGTCCTATATGTTTGTGTTTATTACAACGAAAGAAATAGAAGATAAAATACAGGGCAGGAAAATAACTGACTATTCAAATTAAAATAAAGTAATTAAATGAGAGCTAACTTACAAATTAGTATTCATTTCTATTTCAGGGTTAAAAATATGGACAGAGGATTGGAATGTAGTTTTCTAGTGGACTTGAAGACACTATAGTTCCTGAACTGTCTTAAGATGAACAAGAGATAATATTGATCCAGAAATACAAATTTAAACTCCTTTCTGATGCTAGTATAATTTTGTGGCTAAGTTAAAGGGTTTTAATTATTATCTTTTCCTTTAAAAGCTTATGGTAATGAACAAATTAATTCAAGGTTCTTTGTCTGTGCCTTAAGCTGGGGCAGTCATTCATCATTTCTGGAAGAAAAAAAGAAAATGGATTAAATTTAGTGTTCATGAAAAGATAGCCTTGCTCTGAAGTTTTTGATACATCTGCAAAACAAGAGCAACACAGGCACTAGCAGTAAAAGATTTCCCACATTGCCAGTAGGGATAGGTAACCCTCTAGGGGGACAAAGGTACATATTTATGTGTGTGATTTTTTTTTTTAACATTACTGGGTCATCCTAAACCTGTAGTATATAAATTGATGGTTACAGTTTGTTAGAAATGAGATCTGATGGTTGAGAATCAAAAGGCATTCAGGGAAAGAAAAAGAATATTGTACAGTGATAATTTTACAGAACAGTCTGGAGAGATTGGTTTTTGGTTTTGTTTTTTTACCTCCTGGGGTTTATATATCCCTTGTGTATGTAGTTCTTTTCTCTGCTTGGCTAAATATACGGTTACCTCCAAACATTGCTTTTGATATATCATAGCCCAAAAATGTATTGTTCAAAATAACTTGTGGCCAATAATTCAGGTCAGTTTGATCATTCCAAATTCTTTTCAAATTAAATTGTACAACATCCTAAACGGTTAAACTTCTTTTCAAAACTCTAACGGATGTAGTTTCTTCATATATTTTCTACAATTTGTGTGTTGGGCAGTGGGAGGCAAAGGCAAAGGTCTTTGAAGCCTCCCAAGATAGTAAGAAAATAAATGATGAAGTGGAGATAGCATGTGTATGAAACCCCACAACGCCAAGAACTGGTACAGGGAGCCAAAAAACAAAGTTTCCACTTTTATATAGAAAAGCTAGGGGTTAGGGTCACAAGCCAACAGGCTAAGAAGTAAGGAAGAAGTACAGATAAATAAACATTAGCATTAAGAAATACACTTAAGAAATAGGTAATAAGTAAAAAGCAGTAACGTTTACTTAGTGTAGACAAAACAGAGGCCTTAAATTGAAACGGTGGGTTTTAAAAAACACCACTTAAATTTACGGCTGATTAAACCTTCATGTCGTGCACACACCCCACTGACTTACCTGCAGGTAGGCAGGCTCTGGGGGTGGGGTGGGGGGGTGGAAATGATCAGGCTTGCTGCTTTTCTTGGGCACAGCCTGCTTTCCCAAGCTGCTGCTGGGCTTCCTGCTGGGCTTCCTATAAAGCCATGGAGCAGCACGGAGCCCAGTGCTGTAGGGGCAGCAAATTAAAATGCCTTGAAGGAGTTTTAGTTTGCTGCGCCCCAAGTCATTTAAGGTACATTACGCTGCTGAATTTCCTACAGCAGCTGGAATTAATGTGCAATACACCATGACGCATGCAAACACCAACACCATTAAAGCGGTACAAAAATATTTAGCCCTTTTTAAAGTTTCGGGCACACATGCCTCTTGTTTTGTCCACACTTGGCTACTGTGGTGAATTCACCTGAGAACAGGTAACAGGAAGTAAGCCTATCTGAATGTGGTAGATACACCCAAGAAACCTTAAACCCTCCCACACCTCTGGAGGTGTTCCAGAGCAGCTTCTGGTCCTGAAAGCGCTCAATGGCCATCTGCACGTGCTTCCACATCTGAGTCCCACTACTACAGTCCCAGTTCTGTCACTCCTCCAGGATCTCTAGCCATGCATTTCCTACTGCCACTGTATCCCGCGCTCTGCCACTACATTCCACTTCCTCTCCCTTTTTTCTCCCCCCTCCCCAGTGTTTCTGGGGGGTGAGTCTAAATGCAGTCAGCACAGGTTTGCAAGACTGCTCCCCTGAGGGACTCTTGAGTATTGCAATCCAAATCCAGTCAGCAAGGCTTCTCCACCTGCTGTTGCATATTCACAGCACAGTGCATTACATTCAGTTCACACAGTATATTACACATGTTTATTACTACATTTGTTTCTGTTCTCTAGAATCTGGATCTGGAATGGTTATCTCAAACTTTTGCCAGTACTATTTGCTTAGAAAACCTTGTTTTATCCCTAATAGCCAAACCCCTTTTCATTTCTTGGAGATCATGCTTTTAATATTGAGTTGTATCAGTAAAAATCAAACTAACACATATTGAATTACGGTGTGCTTTGCTTCTGCTTAAAAAATGTACTATGGCGATATTCCTCTCTATATTATTGTTGAAAAGTGACACTTCCTAAGTGATATTACAGTGGTATCAAATTGGAATTTCCATTTTTCTAACGTTTAGCTAATAAGCATGATCCCTGCTAATGCTGCCCAGAAATGTTACAGCTTGTTTCTCCTCATCCCTCTCCTCATCCCTCCCACTGCAACTGGATTTAAAAAAAAAAAAAAAGTGTATCACTAGTAGCTCAGACATCAGAAGTGCCAGTTACTATGATGGGGTCAACTTAAAACATTCATAATTAATCTAATTGCAGATGCTTCTGTAATTAAATAAGTTCACACTACAAGTCAATATTAGTCAAAGTAATTATTGTAATTGTGCTGACTGTTAATAGACTATATTCTGTATGCACTTCAGATATATATATATATTTTTTTATGGAACTTATACATGTAGAAGCCTAGAAATGTTTGTATTTGAATACTAAAACCAATACACACAGTCTATTTATAATTATTTCTGAAACAAAATGTATGCTGTCACTAATATTTCACAAATAATGCCTCAGAGCTTAAATTCCACATGTCTAAATTAGTTTTTGTTCTCTAATTTTCCTTGCATGAACTCAGAAAAATTAAAGTACTTTGCTATCAATCCTGCAATTAACAGGAAGCAGATGCTGCAGAAGATCAAGGCTTCAAGACAGAAGACAGAATTGAACTTGGGCCTCTTGTGTCTCAAGTGATTGGTCCCATTTCTGAATAGTAGGATGATGATGAATTTGTCCCCGAAAAGTATTTTCCAGCTCAAATTATTTACAAATTGAATCTAAATTTGACAATACTTGCAGGACAACTGAGATTGCATTTCAGACAGATTTACAGGGTGAACAAGGAAAATAGCAAGGGTGCTGGGATCTTTGATGGCTACAATACTGAAGCAACCTAGAGGACAGCCTGAATGCAAATCACAGGACTTGGTTCTTTGGATGGGAGGTGGGGCAAAAGATTTAATTTAGTATGGGTGGGGGGAGCAATAGCATTCTGGGATATATTACTGGGGTGCATTAACACAACTGTTACACGCAAGTCATGAGAAAGTATTCTTCAACTCTGTTCAGCATTGGTATGATCTCACCTTGAGTACTAGGTCCAATTTGAGCACCATACTGCAAAAGACATGTAGACAAATTGAAAAGAGGCCAGAAAGGAGCACCAAAAATTATTAGAAGTCTAGGAAACAGGATTTACAAGGAAACGTTGGGAAACCGGGATTGTTTAGTATGAAGAAGAGAAAACTGAGTGTTGGAGGTGGGAAATTGATCCCATTTTTAAAATACATGGATGTTTGTTATTAAGAAGATGTTGATAGGCTATTCTTCATATCCACAGGGGACAGGAAAAGAAGCAACGGTCTTAAATTGAAACAAGAGAAATTCAGGTTGGATATTAGGAAAAACTTTTGAACTAGAGGTTTAAATACTGGAAAGGATTAGCTAAAGAGGCTGTAGAATATTCAATGCTGGACATTTAGATAAGGTATACAAACACTAGAATTAGAGATGATATTGCCTTGAATAGGCAGTTGGACTAGATGACGTTCTCACCTCTTCTAGCCTTAGTTTTCTCTGATTCTATTACCTTTCTATGATTCTATAAAAGTTTTGTTCTGCTATAGTTCATCAATGAGGCCCAGTGATACTGTAACTAAAGTTTTCATTATAAGAGTGACCTGATAAACCTAAGAATTAAAAAGGCCCTATCAATTGACTATTTTATATTATGTAGCTTTTGCCAGAGGACAATTTTGAATACATTTCAAGTGGGTCAAACCATTTCTTTGTAACGTTTATTTTTCAGATAGATAAATAGATTTTTCTTATTTCTTTTTGCTAAACATTCCTGGCAGTAGGGTCTGGATCCCTAAATTCTGCCTACCAGATGAGTGCCTTAAAAAGTTGCCTACGGAGTCAGGCGCCCTCTTCATTTCTTCCTAATCTACACATTTGTTTGACATTATGTAGTTATTGATAAAATGGAATATTGAGAGCATAAGCTGGAAGCAGGGGCCAGACGCCAGTTCCCTATCCCTCACAGGCCAGTGTTTTCTTCAGTGGGCCTCTTGTGCATGCTTGTCTTTTGGTCTTCTTTTATTCTTGGCTGCCCAGTAGCCAGCTTCAGCAGGAGGGGTGATCAGAGAGCAGAGATCATGATCAGAGAAAAAGGAAAGTTGGAACTCCTGCAGAGATTAAAGTCTCGTTAGGAGTCCTGATGCCATTTCTTTGGCTGTAACACGTAGTCACTTCACTTTATTAACTATCAAAGCTTATGCTCAACATAAGTAAAGTTTCTTCAGCTTCATAACAACCTTGCCCTGCATAACTATTCATTTCACTGCCTGTCTGAAACACTGGGCAGTAGAGGAAAAGGGGAGCAATTAATTAGGCATTCTTTGGTCATGATCTGTTGCAAATGGAGCGTTGGTGTTTGCTCACCAATTTATTGTTTCAAATGTGCCCTTGATTTCTCTTTAGCTGTCATTCCCTAATGTCCACAGTTTGAACCAGACATTCTTAAAGCTTTTGAGGTTCAAGAGAAGAGTAAATTATTCCAGAAGTATTATTTGTAAAGTTCATACCCTGGGCAAAACCTGCTGCAGAGGGAGGCTTGTGAAGTGCCAGACAGCTTGAGGTAGATACATGTTTCTGAAGTGTCACCATGGCCAGAAGTTAGGGAGTTAAAGAGTAGTTGACCAGTGAGATCCTCTCACATGTCCTACTACAGCTGCCACCAAATTTCACTTGACAATGGCAAATGCCAAAGATGAACTGGGCAGTGAAAAATGGCAGTTGCAGTGGGTCATGGAGCAACACACAGGGGCTGCTCCATTAACACCCTAGCTGCTGCCACTCCTGCCCTTTATTTGTCCCTGACAGTATTCTGGCACCCTTCTAAGTATATACCTGTGACTTGTGACCCACTTGCCTATCCCAAGTTACACTACTGAGCGTATTACTTATTCCAATTTATTGCTATGAAAGAAAACACTCTGCTTTCTAGTAAGTGTAAAAGCTGCTGCACCCTCACGGAAAAGAATATCTGTATAGTCTGCTTATTGGGATAATAAAGGAAGTCTGAGTTTTAGCTTCTCCTAAGTTCTATAACAGTGTGATTTCCAACTACTTATATGTTATGGTTTGCTGCAACTTTAAAACCAGAAGGGGTAGACATAAGATCTGAATTTTATTTCATATGAGTCTTTTGAAAAGAGAGTTCTTTCACTACACAGGTGCTTTGAAATCCCAAAAATAACCCATGAGGAATTCTTTGCTTTTTTAATGGCCATTTAATTAACCTAAATGGTTTCCCATGAGAGGCTAATCTTGTCCTAATTTATTAACAACATACTTAAAGAATGTTTAAAGGCATATTGATTTTTAACAGGTGTTTCTTTCAAATAAAGAAAGTTTTGCAAGTTGAATGCAGTATCAGTCTGAGTAAATATTAACATTCTGCTACTTATTACATTATGTCTGCTTAAGCACTGGGATTCATTATTTATAAATGTGATGCTTTAGTCTAGTAACAAGGGTGCCACGTGACTACCATTTCAATACAATACTGAATTAGTTAAACACCTCATTCTTCAATTCGTGATCATACACATTTGAATATACTCTGCTACAAATCCAGGTAAAGTGGATTTGAAACATATTTATACATATTTTTTCTTCCTGAAGTCTTGTCATTACAATGTGGGAATTCTTGCTAAACTTGTGAAATATTTGCAGTCTTCTATCTGAATATTAGAAAATGTAAAAAGTCTATAGTAAAAGCTTGTTATGGGTAATGGCTCTGCCCGTATCTACACATGCTATTTGCATGGAGCAATAAACCCTGGTGCATATCATGATGGAGTTTATTGCTGCTGGGCATTATGTTTACATATGTCTAGGGCTGCAGCATGTTTTGCTATGGGGAGCAGCCCTGGATGACAGGGACCTGAGGGAGTCAGCCTGCAAGCCCGGGGCTGCTCCTCCTGGCTCAAAGTACTGCAAAGCGGGTGGCTACAGTGCAAGAATGGTCCAGAGTGCAGAGCTAGTCAGCAGGCAGCCCCCAAATTGAAGCACCTTTGTGCAGCCATGTCATCATCTACATGTGTAGTGTATTTACAACTACTATCCTACTGCAGAGTTAACTAGTTTCCTGCTGCCTAAAAAGGGCTCACATGTAGACACAAGGGGTGCACATCCAGACAAGTGTGCACATGCCTCTTGCTGCATCTCAAAGAAGTCTGAGACATTGCAAGAGGCACACTAGAAACGTAAAAATGTTCCCTGTGCTGGATATTTGCAGCACGGGCTCTACATTTGATGCCTGGAAATCCAGGTATCAAAAAACCCCACAGAGGAAAAGCGGGGTGAGGCATGGTCTCTGAGTCAAGTGGACTTGGGTCCTCCAGAGACACTCTGGCATCTGGCCAGAGAAGCACTATAGTGCTCCTGCTGCCCTAGCCCACTGTGTTAGCATGTTGGGGGGCAATCAGGAGCAGTGCAAGGCTGCAGCATGACCTGGGCACTGTCCCTGGTAAGTAGGGACTGGGGGTGGGGAGGTAGACTTGTGGGTGTAGGGGGTGGCTGTGGATGTGTGGGGGGACTGTGGGTCCCTGAAAGCACCATCCCTTGCAAGCTTTGCCAGGCCCTCAGGTGACATCTTGAACCACCTGGTGCTGGCCAAAGGCACACAGCCACATGCTGGGCTGGGTGGGCCTATGAGAAGCAGCACAGGTGGTGCTGAGTCTGAGGCAGCTGGATCCATGCTGTGCCATGGGGGCTCTAGCAGCAGCAGGCCCTGAGAGCCCAACAGCCACTGCTGCTGTGGGGGGAGGGGCAGGG
>NW_017728931.1:85833653-85856026 GCF_001723895.1 Crocodylus porosus | reverse complement strand
TGTGGCCCTGTATTAACAAGTACTAGAAAAATGGCACATTAGACTAATCTATTGTGCAGTAATTTCTGTGCACATGTAGATGGTGATGATTTACGGCACATTAGATTAGTCTAATGTGCAGTAAAGCATCACATGTAATGTACCCACTTGCTGTGTCTACATGAGATGCTGACTGTGCAGTTGTGAGTGACTACTACACAGTAGCATCACATGGTAGGAAGTGTGATGTGATGCTACTGTGCAGGAGTCAAGAGTTACTGTGCAGTTAGCTTCATGAAAATGCTATTCCTCACAAGACTGCTCAGAATTGTTTACACAAGTACTAAAGGATTGCACAGTAACAACTATGCAATCAGCATCTCATGCTTATGCGGTCTCTGTGAAGTAAAGCTAACCTAAATCTCCATTTCTTCTGATCTGGTTTAATTGAACAAATAAATTGATACTGTGAATAAATCAACACCTACCATAAGAAAGCACTTGGCAATATGTTATATGACAGAAAACATCACTTTGAACTAGCCCATTGTCATCTGTTATGTACTTTAATTTTTAAAAAGAACATAACTTAGTGTTGTTTGAAAAGTAAGCTGCATATTATGGAAATGCATGCTTATACTTTTTAACCAATGCAACATGCATCTGCCAATTCTTCATCTATTAGCCAATAATCGGGAGGGAAACTTTTCTTCTGTGGGTAATATTTTTCAAGGGAAATAGGAATTCTCCACTAGTTGCCCTACAGATTGAAGAACAGCACTGGAATTAATCAATTTTGTATAATTCAGTCTTGTAGTTTAAATAAGTTATGGTCAATATTTTAAAACATAGAACCAAAATCTCATTTCAGCACCTTATAATATCTTTTTATCTGCTCATGATCATTCATTTTGTATGAGTTAACCGACACTAGGTTTTACACCAAACTGACCCATAAGCAAATACTCTAACTTCCTGTGAGCAGTAGATATTTTTCAGTACAGATGATCTCAGAACCCTCTCTACTTACCAGGTATCTAAGGATTTAGCCACAGCTTGTCCCAACAGTACACATATTTCAGCACCAGTACATCAACAGAATAATCCCCTCCTACCTGAGGAGACACACAGGAGTCTATAGCAAAGACTCCTTCCCACAAGGAGTCTTTCCACAGCAAAGCCAGCCCTGTGGAGCCCCTGGCCAATCCAGAAGTTCTGTGCAGCCCTATGCCCTGCAGTGTATGGGGTAGCAGAAGAGGGGAGGAGAGTGGAATGATGCCCTGCCCTGGATGGTTTGCCATGAGAGGCATAACACTGGCCCTCCCATCACTCCAGGGAGATGCAGGGAAGCCAAACAGGGCATTAGGAGAAAAGCTGCTTGTGCCTTAAAGACAGCATCACCAGCTCCTGAGGTTGTGGCAGCAGCAGCAGCTAAAGAGAGCTGAGGCCCCTGACAAATAATCTTCTCCCTTCCCCCCAATTCTCCCTGCCCCATCAGTGGACAGCATTCTACCCCTTCCCTTCCCCCCCTGCAACTGTCCCAGGCACTGAAAAAGCATGTCATGCCTCTGAGAATAACCTAATGTAGATGCAGACCATAAAAAAGTGTGGGTCCAACATAAAAGGCAATAACAAAGTGGAAATAAGTGTAGTCTCTGTATTATGTATTTGGGAAAGTTAGTGTGGCATAAAGTAGGATGTGAATTTAAAGTGCAATAACTAAAGTGCAATAACTATTCCACACTAAGTCCCTTTGTTGAAATAAATTTTCCACACTAAGATTGCTTTTATGAGGTTTAGGTTAATCTACTATGGAAGTAGATTAACCTTGATCGATAGGATGTTTGAGAGCAGGCCCAAAAGCCCACAAAGAAAAATACTGCTGAGAAGCTAAAAAAAAAAAAAAAAAGATAATCACAAGCTCTCTGGATACAGCATAGCAACAGGAATGTGAGCTGATAAGCAAGAGTCGGTCACCGCACCTTGAACCCACTAGCATAAGTAACAGTGCTGAAAAGAAAGTTGCATGTTTGATGATAAGGAAGATGCTTATGCGTAAGAACTGATCAAAGCTTCTTATTGTGTAGCTAGGAATGCACACTAGAAGTTTCTAACTAACCATGGGGGTTGAGTCAATTAGGTGTAGAATGTGTGACGCAAAACTGTCTATATAAACTTGCTTACTTGTTATCAAGGTGGGGCTGGTTCTTGGAGGAGACGGGCTGCTCTTTGTTGTTGTATGCATGCTACAATAAAGAGCTTTGAGATAAGACCTTGCTGGTGTTGCTTGTCTCTTGCGGTCAGACAACGGACCTGGGAAGTCGGGGTTAGAGTCCCTTACAACCTGAACTGTAAAAATACACTTGTAGCTCAGAATAAGATTCTCAACACAGGAAGTTACAAATAGCTATTCTGTATTAAATCCACACCTTACCTTATGTGACACTAATTTACCCATGCAGACCAGCTGTAGACACATCAGAAACAGCTGGTATGTGATTTAGTTTTGTTTTCCCTTTTGTTTTCGTTCTTTGTTTTTGTTATAGGTACTTGCAATGCACTAAGCACCTTGTCACCTAAATGTGGATACCCTACACACACGTATTTTGATACACAGGAGCAGATGGGCACCTAGATATTCTAACATCTTGGCTCTGTATACAAGCAACACATGGAAGGGGCCTGATAAAATCTCTCCCTTATCCTTTGGTTGCTATCTCTATTCTATAAACATGAGTTCAGTTTTTGTTTGTTTTGTTTTGTTTTCCCCTGGGTTTATCCTTATCCACCTTGTTTTTCCCTACGGTGCATTTTCATTTAGAAATAAAATGAAGAAAACAAGTTATTTATATTTTAGCATAGGCACTAGAGCTTCCTGCTAAAAGACATCAGCTGAAAAACTAACAAAGAGCTAAGATCCATGTGGGAGAACAATGCAGAAAAAACTGTTTATTCTGTTGTATGCCATACATTTCATTTCCCCTGGGTCAATGTTTTATTTTTCCAAAAGGGTTTCCATTTCTACCATTCTCCTCTGTCACCTCTGATATCTTCCTTTAAGCAGGTTCCTGGTGTAATGAGTTGCATGCTGCTATTAGCTTTTAAAAATGTGGACGGCAAGTTTTTCTGATTTTTTAATGCTCTTTCTATAAGCCAACCTATGGCCCTTTGAAATTTCATTAACTTTTTTGATAGGATGACAGTTGGTTTTTCAATATCAAGTGTTGCATAGCTCTTTTTCAGAAACAATTATCTTAACATATCCTGTAGTCCCTAAATGAATAAGACTTTCTTATCTCATGGAATGTGAAATAATTTCCTATTTAATTTGACTGCTATTGATTCAGTTCAATACTGCAGAGAGTTAAAAACATGTTTTAGTATTATAATGAGACTTAGAAGCAATGCACATAGGCACCACAAAGGAGTGAGGCAATAGTCTGTCAGTAAGATAAAGTGTGACCATAAACAGAACTTTTTCTTACTTTTTGATATCACAGTGTAAGAAACTTTGATGAGAAAGAGAGAAAAATCTAGTCATAGGCAAGAGATATAGTCACTGCTATAGACCTAGTCAATCTTTCCAGGGGGTTAGGCACAGACATAGCCTACTTTATCAAGTAGAACAGGAGTCATTTGACAGTAGTGCATGACTAAACCTGGTCTGCTGGGAGGTAAAAGTGACTTGTGAGACCCTAAAAAGATGGAATTTCTTTACTGTTCAGGTAAAAGGGTGCCTGGACCTCTACTGAGGTTGCAGGGGGTAAGGATCCCTCCCAGCAAAGCTTCATAAAGCTATTTGGGGGGTGCAGTCTAGCAGTATAGTTGCCACAGCCCATTTATGTGGTAATTTGGGAAGAAGACTGTAAGGGCTTGACCATTTTGTTGTAATAAATAGTACCCAGAAAGATAGTGTTATTGAGAGCAACTACAATGTGATATTTTGTTGCTTTAACTGAGGAGGCAGGTAGACTGAAGAAATAAGAAAGGAAGACCTTTAATGGGAATTGTATTATTAAAAAGTCCTGGCATTAGTCAGTTGGAATTGGTTGCAGAAAAAGCCTAGAGAATCGGGTACCACCAGAAGCAACTGTTCTCTGTACCTGTTTCCAGGAGAAGTGTACAAGGCCAGACTGGAAAGGGCTGCAGCAAGACCCACTTCTGCCTGCATTAAATTTATCAGATAACCCTAATGCAAGTAGGAAAATGACCCCTGCCACAGGCCTTTCTGATCCAGCTCCCTATAAGTAGAAAACTACCAAATTTATGATTGCCAGTGAAATCTGAGAAATCCATAACTCTTAAGTGCAATTCTACTGCATTCTGTGGAAGTTCCTGAAAAGCTGTTAATACAAAATGTGGTGCACCCTCCTCCCTGCTGGTTTTTTGTGACTCAGTCTTAAGGGTAAAATGAAAGTGTATTACAAAAGTAGATGCATTCATGGTTTGGGGGACTTGGACAGGTTGGAATAGAACTGCACTTAGGTGCCTAAATCCCCTTACAAGCCTAAGACGTGGGATAGGATTTGGTCCATAGTACCTAATTCAGTTTACCAAACCTGGACACCACTGAACAAAGACTGAATTGGAAGTGAGACGCAACTGTTAATGAAGTGTATAAGAAGCTGAGTGAATTAAGAAGGCCCTAGTCTTGACATACTATGACAGTAAGTGCTAAATTACTAATTTACTAACTAAATTAGTAATTGAGTTATGAGTTATGAGTAATTTGCTCATCTAAGGGCAGAATTTGTCTCTTGAACTTGTAGCATGATATAAAAAAGATTAATATAATTAACAGAAAAGGCCAGGTTTAGATTCTAGTCACACACTAGTTGAAAATCAAGAATAACTCCACAGAATCTAACCCAGCTGAAAGACAGGCTGATTTAAGTATATTCCAAGGTAAAGGCCCCACAGTAGGGGTGTGCAAAGTGGGCCATATTCGATATGGATTCGGATAAAGCCCAATTCGGGGGACAGTGATTCGATTAATTGATTCAGATAACTGTCTCCAATTTGATTGGGTTGAATCCGAAGCTGATGATTCGATTCTGATTCAGAGAATCAGTGATTTAGCCATAGACACAGCTTTAAATTTTTATTCTACATACCCCAAGTTAGCAGGTGTGGCTTGTGAAAACTGAGATGGTGGGGCAGATGGAGCATCCCACAGGAGCATGGCGGGGGCCCTCTGGGTGCTTGGCAGTACTTCCAGTCTACTTCTGGGTCTGCCACTGAGTACCCTCCCCAAGACCCCACTGGCTCAAGCCCGAGGTGCCCCCCACCTCGCAGACACAGGAGGCACCTGTCACTAAGCTAGGGGGTGGGAGGGAGGGGTCCCCCGCACCCTCTGCGGCAGATTCAGAGGTGGACCAAAAGTGCTTTTGGTCCACTTCTGGGTCCACCACCAAGCATGCTGGGGACCCCCTGTGCTTCCATGGGATGCTCCATCTGCCCCACCATCTCAGCATTCACAAGCCACCTGGTACCTTGAGGTATGTAGAAAAAACATAAAGCTGTTGCCCTGTGGAGCCAGGCCAGCCCTCAGGATCTCAATATTGCACTGTTAGACAGGAAGGTGTGGTGTAAAATTACACATTCACACACTCAAAAATGAATTGGATGCATACATACACATCCAAACTAGCATAGGTACATGCATTCCTATCACCATTTCAAGCACATACACTATACACCCCAAAAGTTATACAAAAATCAATTGTCCATACCTGCACACTCAGTACACGTACACAGATTACTAATTCATATATCATACAAACAATAACATGTATATATGTATAAGTATATATGTATATGTACACACACACACACGCACACACCAGTTCACACACATATAACCCACCTACACATACACACAGGTAAGTTCCTAACTTGGATGGTACAGTGTGTATATGTGTGCTTGGGGTACCTGAGATACTTGGGGGAAGGTTCAGGTGAGAGAGAGAGAGAATTAAAGAGTAGGGAGTGAAAGTTGCAAGAACTGAGATTAGAACCGGTCAACTAGAGAGAAGCTGGCTGAGGAACTGAGGCTTGGGATTACTTAAGGTAGACTGGGGCTGGAAACTGAGGCAGACAGCTTAGATATTTGTGGGTAGGGGGTCAGATAACTGGTGACAAGGAGGAGACAGCAAGGAAAGAGAGAGAGAGAGGGGGAGAGAGAGAAACCTGGGAGCTTGGGGCTGGAACCAGGCTGACAGCTTAGATACTGGGGGGGGGCAGATAAGTGGTGGCAAGGAGGAAACAGTCAGGAAACAGACAAAAACCCAATTTTGGATTTCAAAATAACAGATTTATTAAAGAGACAACACACTACACAAGCCCCATGGAGTTATTGGTACACACACACACACACAAGCATTCACAATGGCAGCAGGAGAAAGAGACTCAGTGGAAGGGTTGGAGTCCAGGTGGGGAAGAGAAGCAGAGTTCAAGTCCTTGGTTGAAGAGGGGGTAGTGGGTGATAGTTACCTATCCCGGCTGGAAAGGGGTACTTGTCCTGTAGGTGTTGTCCAGAGGGGGGTCTCCAGCAGGGCCTCTGGGTGGATAGGTAGTGTGACTTGGTGCTGGTCCAGATGGAGAGGAGAGGGCACCCCAGAGTCATTCTTTACTACCCCTTTTTATGGGGCAGACTACCTCTGATCTCCTATGGGGAGGGCCTGTCCAGGCAATGTCAGTCCTGTCCCGGAAGGCTTCATGTGTTCTTACTGAGCATGTGCAGCCTGGCACAATGGTGGGTTGCCTCATCTTTTGTTTCTGGAATGCTGACGGGTGGTTCCAAGGACTGGGTCGTTGGTCCAGGTATTGGTGTTGATGGTTTACTCATTCAGAGGGAGCTTTTTTTAGACCTACTGCCATTGTCTCTCAAGCACCCTTATTCATCCCCATTCATTCAGGAACCAAGTTACATAGAAGGGGCAGGTATGAGTCATGGGTTACACAACTGGGCCTGGGGACAGGATGGAGACTTGACAAACACAATGGAAACTTGACATGACTTATACTAACATACATATGGAGGCCTAAATCATATAGTACCAGTAAAACAGTAATATAGAACAGTAAAAATCAATATAAACATAATAATTATACAATATAAAGAAGAAGAAAAAACAAAACAAATACAGCTTGCTACCAAAATAAAATGCTGAAGCTTATTGTATTTCTTAGCTCACTTATAATTATCTATAGGGAATAGAGAAGGAGAGACAAAGTCAGAAATGGTTGGGGAAGGGAAGCGAATGCATTTTAAAAGAAAAACAAAGAAAAATGGGTTTTTGCTACAATGCTGTATCTCTGTTTGAATTGTCAAATCTCTCTGTATCTCTCTGAATCACTTTAGAGGGTTCTGATTTGATTCATAGATTTCATAGACTTCATAGACATTAGGGCTTGAAGGGACCTCAGAAGATCATTAAGTCCAGCCCCCTACCCCAGGGGCAGGAAGTCAGCCTGGGTCATAGGATCCCAGCAAGATAAGCATCCAAATTTCTCTTGAAGACGTTCAATGTAGGTGCTTGAACCACCTTGGGTGGCAGGCTATTCCAGACCTTGGGGACTAGGACAGTGAAAAAATTCTTCCTTATGTCCAGTCTGAAATGGTTTTGGAGGAGTTTATAACTGTTTGACCTTGTCATCCCTTGGGGCGCTCTGGTGAACAATCATTCCCCCAGATCCTGGTAAACACCCCTGATAAACTTATAGCTGGCCATCAGATCGCCCCTGAGTCTGTGCTTTTCCAGGCTAAAGAGTCCCAGAGCGCTCAGCCTGTCATCGTAAGGTCTGTTTTCCTGACCTCTGATCATGCACATGCTCAAGCTTCTCCACATCCTTTTTTAATTGAGGAGCCCAAAACTGGATGCAGTATTCCAGCTGCAGCCTCACAAAGGCTGAGTACAAGGGGAAAATGTCGTCCTGGGATTTGCTTGAGAAGGATGCAAGCCAGCATTTTGCTCGCTTTACTAGCTGCAGCATCACATTGAAGGTTCATATTCATCTTGTGGTCAATCATGACACCCAAGTCCCTTTCATTTGTAGTACTAACCAGCATAGCACTGCTGAGCCTATAAGGATGCTGCAGATTTTTCCTCCCAAGTGGAGAACCTTGCATTTTTCAGTGTTAAAAACCACCAGGTTATCATCTGCCCATTTCCTGAGCCTGTCAAGGTCAGCCTGGATCACCCTCCTGTCCTCAGGTGTGGATGCTGTACCCCAAAGTTTGGTATCATTTGCGAACTTGGCCAATCCACTTCTGATTCCAATGTCCGCATCATTAATGAAGATGTTGAACAATATAGGTCCAAGGATAGAGCCTGGGGGGACCCCACTGGTTAAAGGGCACCACAACGATTGACTTCCATCAACCACCTGAGGGTCCGACCACAGAGCCAATTCCCCAGCCAGTGGATCGTGGTGGATTCGAGGCCACAATTGGCCAGTTTTGCCAAGAGGTGATCATGGGATACCAGATCAAAGGCTTTTTTGAAATCAAGATATATGATGTCAATCTCCTCTCCCTTGTCCAGTTGATAGGTCACCTGGTCCTAAAAGGAAATAAGTTTCATCAAGAAAGACCTACCCACAACAATCTGGTGCTTGCTATCCTTCAGTATGTTGCTGTTGGCCAGTCTGTTAAAAATGACTTTAATAATCTTTTCCAAGACCTTCCCCGGGATAGAGGTCAGGCTGATGGGCCTGCAGTTTGCCGGATCCACTTTCCTCCCTTTCTTGAAGATAGGCACCACATTGGCCTTCTTCCAATCTTCAGGCACTTCACCAGAGCACCAGGAATTCTTGAAGATCCGTGCCAGGGGCTGGGCTATGATGCTAGGCAGCTCCTTGAGTACCCTGGGGTGTAGATTGTCAGGGCCAGCTGACTTGAAGGTGCCCAGCCTCTTAAAGCATTCCTTCATGAGGTCAGCATTGATGGAGGGCAGGGAATCTCCTTTACCCAGGCCTCCCTGTCCCTGTAACGGACACAGGCGTCCCATGGGACTGATGAAAGACCGATGCAAAGTACCCACTTAATAGGTTGACTTTTTCCTGGGCACCGGTTGTCAGTTGTGCCATCTGGTTTAGCAGATGCCCAATGTTCCCCTTGATTTTCCTCTGGTTCCCCACATATCTAAAAAAGAACTTTTTATTGTCCTTGATTCTTGTAGCTAGTTGGAGTTCTGTCACAGCCTTGGCTTTCTTGGGACCTGCACTCCCTGCAGGTCCAGACCAGTGCGCAATATTCTGGTCCACTTCTGGGTCCACTGCTGACCCTGTGGTCCTGTGGGACACTCCATCCACCCCACCATTGCAGCATTCATGAGCCGTGCCTGGTACCTCAAGGTATGTAGAATAAACATTTAAAGCTGTGCCTATGGCCAGATCAAATTGGGGACAGTGATCTGAATCAACGAACTGAATCTCTGTCCCCAGTTCAGGCCGAATCCAAATTGAATATGGGCCATTTTGTACACCCCTTCCTCTTATCTGTGGTCACTTCCAAGGTATTGATATAATACTCTTCCAACAGAATATTCAAAACTGGAAAGTCACTGGTCTTATGTATCAGAACCACTAACAAAAACAGTATGAATGTTCAAATGGAGAAGGAAGTCAGTCTATGGGTGCAAAAATTTCATGTCTTTATGGGAAGCCTGGGTCAGCCAAAACTGATTAAGTGAGCTTCAGCTCAGGAAAGCTTGTGCAAAGGAGTTACACATATACATATATGTATGTAAGTAACTACTTGCATAGTTTGCAACGGACAAATCTACCTTGCTTCTACTTCAGACTAACATGGCTAATTACACCACTTAGTTGAAACTGACCATAAAGTAATTATCATCTTTCCCAAAAAAGATTTGATAAATCTTTCCTCATCCCCCTTGAGAATACAGATGATTACTTTTCCAGCTACAATTGTATGGTTTGCAAAGTCAGAACAAACTTGGGAGAATGGAATTCCAACCACAGTCTTTAGAGCATTTAATAAAAATACCACAGAGCTAGATTATGCACATGTTAATCTGGTCCAAGGCAGAGGTATTGCTGAGGATAAGACTTTGCAGAAAGTAATTTGAGTTATTACCACTAAGTGGATGGGACAAGATCTTCTCAACCCCCTTCACCAATCAGAGGGGGAATATGAAGTCTCCAAAGAAATTCTGTGTGAATGGGAGGCTTGTTCTATAGCAGAAACCACTTTGAATTGCAACTGATCTCCAGTGTGGATAGTCTCAAAGCACTTAGGCAATCAGACTTAGGAGTGTAAGATACAGTACACAGAACGGAGTCAAGTCATGTAGTTTATCTGCCACTCAAGTCAAACTTTCTCTTAACTGTGGTAGCCCTGTTCTTGTTTAATATTTCAAATATCCTTGTGAAGGTTGGTAAGGAGAAAGGCCTTTCTGCATGCTACTTGGAGCTAAACTACCTCTTTTCTAGTTATAGTCATCCATGCATTTGGCTCCACACTGGCACTATATTCACACCTACCCCTCTTTGATATATACTTTTATCACCTGTGCCACACTGAAACCTACTCATAGCTATTCCCCTGCACTCTACCAAAAGAAGGCTACAGGTTTTCCCTTTAGAGGAAATATTCAACCTCTCTGAGCCCTTTTCTGATGTTTTCCTCCTGTAATTTGTACTCTTTGCTCATTCCTCTATCTTCCCAGTTGCTTGGCTTCCCCTCACCACCCTGCTTTCTCCTAAAGTGAAATGGCTCCTCTACACACAATGCCTTCCTTGCTATATCCAAGGCAGTTCAGTAGCTCCTAGTGAGGGTAGAAGAATAGGCTATTGAACCACAGCATTGTATTACTGCAAATATGGATAGAAAAATGGGAAGTGGGACCTATTGTTTTGCCAGGGAAATGATGTAGCGACTATGTTTTTTGGAAGGCTTCTAGGAATAAACGGTCTTACTATGTACAGACAAATCACATATAGGGTCTCTGCTGGTTTAGTCTTTCTGATGTTGCTCGGAGAGCAGTGTAGATACACCTAAAGGGCTAAATCCTATTTCATTTTAGTCAGAAAAAATGTTGGGCCAGATCCTGGCAGTTGTCTTTTTTCTATGTGCTAGTTAAATTAAGGATGGAGAAGATATAAACCACATTTGGGATTCCGCTTTGACTTTGGCCAGCAGGCATTGCTCCAGTCCCAAAGGGCAATCCTGAGTATCTTTAGGCCTGTTCATAATTTTACCAATGGAGTAGCCCCAAAGAGACTGTTCTGGTAACTAAGGATTACTATAACACAATATTTGAGCCAAATATCATTCTCTTCAATATGCATCTAGTACTCTGGAGCTAAAAGTAGATGTGGCATAAGACCAGAAAATGCTGGCTCTAAAACACCCTGAGCTGTTTCACTTGAGGTGAGAACAGTTGACCAGTTAAGCCAGCTTTCTATCTTTTTTGTACTATCAAGGCTTTCTAATTAGGAGAGAGAAAATGTGGCCCACTGTTTGCACCTTGTACAAAATGGACATACATCCTTCAAAATTAGAGTGGCATCATGTTATATCATTTTAGACAGGTACAAATGGCTACTACAGGTAGTGGAGTAATCCATCTTTTTTTTTAATTGACTTGCCTGAGATGGGTATACAAAAACTTAAAGGAAGTCTGAACCCTATTCTCTGAGATTCAGAAGACTTAGAAGGTACTGACAGAGTTTCTTTAATTTAGAGTTCCTGAAAGTGAAAGGTGCCAGTCATCATTTCCCTGTTTGGACTTTGGGGAATTAATCTGAACCAAATCCTACGTGGCTACATAAGTGCCAACATGCAGCTGCATAAATGCAATTTTTGGTATTTCACTTGACTTTTAGATTCTGTTTTCTCCAGTGGGGAAATCAGATCATGCTGGCATGTGTGTTCTAGTGGGAAATAAATTGTATATGGAGCAGAAGTCAGATCCTCCTACCTAATGTTTTAGGTACTTGCGTCAGCAATGGGGGGACCCAGGTTTGGGCCCACCCTCACCCAGAGGGGATTTAAGCCTACACATGCTTCTCCCCAACAAAATCCCTTGTGGGTTATCTTCAGGGGCTGAAAGTGTATTTTGGTCAATATTCAATACATAGCCCTTGACTCAGTAGTTAGAACACCTTTCTGGAAAATGAGAGATGAATACTGAAGCCCACATGCATAAATGGGGCTAGAAACTAAGTCTCACACTCCCTGGGTATGTGCTTTAACTACAGGGTTAGGTAGGAGGTACATTCCTCTACCTTTTGTCCTTCTCCTGCTATCCCCATTCTGATTGCTAATTATGCAGGGCGTTATTAAACTTGGTGGGACTTGCACAGAATTATGTACATACCCTGGTTCTCTATTCCCCTCTGTAGTCTATTTGGTCATAGTGAATTTTCTGAGCATGCTCATATTGGAAGCTCAAGACTAATATGCTTAAGCTAATGAGAATACAACTAGTTATCTAAAATAGCACTTCCATGGTTACAGATGTAAAGGTGAAATACGATGTAGCCCTTTAGGTGTATAAAACTGCTTTCTGAGCAACGTCAGGCTTGCCACTAAAAGATAAGCCCTGACTACTTGCATCTTTTCTTTATGTGCCCCAGCCCATCAACTTGCGAAGTAGATGGCTCAGGGCAGCCCTGAATGTGAACCTGAGCAATGTGGTCAGTTCTCTAGAAAATCCCCACGGTGCTTGGATGCATACTCAGGGTCACTCTAGAATTGTGGGTCTGGGAGTACACAAAGCGAGGAGGCTAGGAGGTTTATTTTGGGCGTTTGCCCAGTCCCCTTCAGGAGTTGGCATAGATGCAACCTTTAAGAAATTTTGTTTGCTTTTTAATTCAGAGGATCACTAATTTTAAAATGTAAATAGGGTATCTTATGGCCTTGCACCATGGCTGTTCCCACAGAGCACAAAAGCTAGTCTCAGAAAATGAAGAGCAGGCTAAATCCATGGTAAAATAAGTATTTTTTCAAGACATAAATAAAGATATAAAAACAATAACAAACCTTAAATTAGGCAATACATAAGTTTTGTATGGTCTGTTAAGTTAAAAACTGCACCTCCCTAATCTTTTATAAGCAAAGGAAAACAATTATTGCAGAAGCACTGTATTGTTATGGCACTAACAAAGAAGCAGTGCATTCACAGAGTTCCTTTGCAGTGGTCTTTTGAACACAGTCCACTGGCTGCCAAATATACTTATTGACTTCAGTTAATTCTGTACACATGCAATGAATAAAAAATTTGAATCAGTCATAAACCGCTAAACTGGATTGGAACATTTTTAATGCTTTGTGAACTTGCTATAGCTTTCTTTTGTAGTCAGTACTTAGAATTGTTTGTTTTCTTCCAACTTGGTGGTAGGAACTTCTTCATCCAACAAGGAGCTCTAAAGAATAGTTCACAGTCCCTTTCCCCTTCACTTCTTTTATTCTACTGGCTGAGACAAAATGAATTAGACTGCCCAGAAACAAGCAGTAATGCCCCTTACTTGCTGGATGGTTCTTCTGAGTAATGTGAACTAATCTGTAGGAACTGGGTGGATGATGGAAGCCCATTAAGCTTCCCTTATATATACAGTAATGAAGAATGAAGTAATGAAGAGTGCATCATGTTTAGCTTGCCAGGAGTGCATCTGTGTAACTCCTATTGCTCAATTCTATGCAGTAGTGTAACTGAGGTGGAAAAGCAGGGCATCAGCCCCAGGAACCAATTTAGAACTAGGGGGCAGGGGACAGGGAGGCAGGGAATGGTAGCTGCTGTTGCTACCCTGCTTCAAAAATTGATTGTTATACCTCTTGTTCTATGCACTTTGTTGACTACTACTCCCTCACCAGGAGTATGAACTAGAGGTTCAGATCCAATAAAGAACTTTGATGATTAAAAGTTAGGTGTTGCAACATGTAGCTTATCTTGAACCTAACACTGAACGGGGCACTTAGGGCTCCCATACATGTGCAGGGAGCCTGCTCCAACACGCTGTAATTCCAGTATGTCAGAGCAGACTCAATTAATTGAGTCTGCTGGAGCATGGAAATTAACCATTGCTCCAGGGTCACATGTTATCAGCATCCCCACACTGAAAAATGGTGGCAGGGTGCTGGTTCAATGACCTTTAGTTTTCAAGTGCCCTACCACCATTGTTCAGTGCAGAGGTGCACATGATGCTTCCAGTGCTTTTAATTAGCTTGGCTCTTGAAGCTGCACTATTTAAAGCAGCCCCCCAAACTTCCCAGAGCACATGTATAAATGACCTTAGGCTCCATATACAGTGCATGTGAAGAGTGCTTTAAAATCAGATTTTAAACATTCAGCATGCTGAACAGGGAACCTGTCTTGTCAGATGCCTAGGATTAGGCAATATAAAAATATTGAAAGCAAGGATAAGTCTTAAATCCCACCCTTCAGATTGGCAAGATTTGTGTGCTTACCCTGGAAGAGGGTTCTTTTTCTCCTCTACCTGAGGAGATTAAAACCCTCACCGCCTACCTGTATCTCTTCTTCTTCCTTGTTGCCATTTCCTACTCAGGTCTAACAGGTTTTGTAGTTATCTGCCACAACTTGTTAGTCCTGTATGTATTTTACATTACATATTTTGTATTAAATAGTCATTGGATATGCTACAGAGACATTTTGGGGAGACTGGACTGGACTTCAGGTCTTTTTCCCTTCAGGTAAATCCCCTAATCACTAGGCTTACAGAGACATATTCTCTCTCCATGTTTCAATGGAGTGCTGAGCACTGCTCAGCATGAATTCCCTGTACTGTTTCTGGTACTCAGGCTCACTTAGGTATTTCTCTGGCATACTGAATTGTGTCATAGACACTCTTCCTCCTCTCTAACTCAAAGAATCACATATTCTTTTCTGCTCAGTTGTACAGCTACAAAAAGGGTGCAGAATACAGAATGGCCATAAGCACCTCCAAAATAGCCTGCAGCCTAAGTGTTAGGGTATTCACCTGGGTGGTAGGAGATGTGGATTTGAGTAATCTCATGGAAGGAGAGATGTACCTCCTTTACCTTCAGTTGTGTTTTAAAAGAAAACAACATCCCATCTGCCTTTGAGATCATATTAATCATGCTCTGAGAGTACCTTCTGGATCAAGGCTGTCAGGGGATTTGAGTAGAGGAACATCTGGTTTCTGGATTGTGCTTGGGCTCAGGTGTGAGTTAGGTGTGGAGCTGCTCAGCTCTGTCAAAGGTCAGGAGGCTATGCCCAGGCCTTAAGGCATACAGAGTATATCCTAAAAAAATTATTGATTTGTTTTCTTTCATTCCCCCCTCTCTTCGTTAATTGGATATCAATGGCCCTTGTCAGGGTTTTGTGAAACTGTCTTTTCAAAATTAGCATTGGCCAATTTGGGCAGGTGACGTAATTTGTTGCATCCTGAGGTCTTTAGGATCCCCTGAATTGCCTGCTAAGTCTGCACAGAGTTCCATTTTTTAAATGTTTGTCAGCATCCTTCACCTTCCTACTTCCCCTAAAACAATCATTCCTCAACTGCTTTGTTTCCCAGAATGGCCTGGATAAGTTCCCAATGCAATGGATAGGTTGTTTGAAAAGCAGAAACAAACTGCTGTTGGATTTTCACAAGCTTCACTCACACAGGAATCCCATTCACCAAGAATAAGTCTTTACACCCGCATATGCTGTCAAAGAGTGTAACTTACATTTACTTCCTAAATTTGTGGTGAGGAGGAATAAATACTTCACAGTTAATAGGGTAGCTTTTGTACACTGACCACAAGTAAACCCCCAAATGAGACATTTTCAGTCTGCATAGATAAAGAAAGTGTCATTTAAATATTGAAGGCATAAGAGATGTATGAATACCATTTCATGAACAGTACTGTCTTGAGTAATGACTTTATCGATGCTGTAACAAGTAGAGTGGACATGGTCAGTACTTGAAAAGTAGAGTTTGAGGGAAACACTTGGTTTTGGAACTTTGCATGTTTCTAGGTGTTCCAACTTGTTTCTTTTTCGTATGGGAGAGCTCTAAGAAGGTTTCTTTGAACTAAGTCAAAAGCAATATTCTTTCTTATTTCTCCAATACTTGTTCCTCTTCCTCAGCATGGATTTCTTTAGTAGTATTACTGAGCACTCCAGCAAACATTCAGCAAGACACATAATGCAGCTGTATTTAACCTCTGAATGATAGTTTTCTTCTAATCTGTATCTGATTTGCTGAGAAGAAAAGAGTGCTTGTAGCCAGTGGGAGCTTTGTTGTCTTATAAAACGCTAAGTAAAATGAATCTTCTTAACTATTGGACAAAACTAATAGTCGTTGGGCACATCTACATATCACTGTATGGCAACATTGCTATGGTGGCATGCTTTAGTACTTAGGAACCACCTATAATATGCCATGCATGTGGTGCACGCGTAGATTTTGCCACTACTTCACTGTAGCAGTATGCTAAAATGGGGGAGCACATCACTACAGTGAAGTAGCTGCCAATCACATGTAGACTCATGTGATTGCTACAGCAATGTAGCATGCCATACAGCAACGTAGGACATCACTACAGCAACATGTAGACGCACCCATTGGATAAGTTTTTTGTAGAACATATCAGTATATGAAGCCACTAATTCCATTTTGCTCTAAATAATGGGACCAATGTGTGACAGACTCTGCTTAGACCAGAGCTCTAACTGCTTATATGAAAGCTGTCTCCAAGGTTATTCTCACATCTACAATATGCCTTGGTTATCATTATAAACAATGTTTAATGAAATAAAGTATTATCCCTGCCTCAGTATGGAACATTAATTGCTGCACCTGATGTTGGTGTTTGAATTAGGAAAAAGTGATGCTAGAATGGCTCTTTACATTGTTTCATGTTACTAATAAAACTGCAAATAATAAGGCAATAGAGCATGTTTTTACTAAAATCTCTGTCCCTTTTTCAATAAATCTTAACAGAAATCTAATTGCAAACTGTACCTCTACAAGCTGTACAGGTATACAATGTTTAAATAAATAAAGCATACTCTTTTGTATGCCATTTGCCTGTATTTTCAACCCAGTTATTAATAAAAGAACAGATCTAGGACATCATTATGTGTTCTCTTTACTTCCTTTTCAGTGCTGCATTAGATCCTTTCTCTTTTGTAACAACCATACCTTCAAAATTATACTGAAAAAAACAGATGACATAAGTGCTTACAGGGGAGGGGCACAACTCCATGTTGTTGCTACCACCCCCACTGATGCCAGGCAGTGGGTCCAGACAGGCTACAGACCTCCATCCTGTGCCCCGCCATTGGCACAGAAATCTGGGGGGAGGGGAAGCACATGTCCTCTGTTCACCTATCCCAAAACACAGCATATGTTAATGAAGAAAGCACAGGACTAGGAGTTGGCTTTGGCACGTTGGCATTATGTATAACACTGAGCCAAGAGAAAATTTTAAAAAGTGGCAACTAACTGTGAGTGCTTCAGATTTTAGACTTTTAACTTAGAAATTCTGAACCTGATTTTAGGAGATAATAAGTACCATAATTCTCAGTGACTTCCACTGGATTCATAGTACTAAGCAGTTCTGAAAATCATGGTGTCAAATATGGAGGCAGCCGAAATCCAATAAAGTGGAGTTCCATGTGTAGAAAGATTTGGATTATTATGGCAGCACACTGTACTGTACAGGGCAACAACTAAATTCTGTTTTTATGGGTGCTACTGACATGATGCATGGGAGAGTATCTTCACCTGCTTCCCTTCCAAAACTATTCATATTGGAGTCTGTGGGCTCTTATGACATGTTTGTACAAAGTCTACCACAATGCAGTACCCACCTAGTTTGGTATCTGTAAATGCAGGTAGTACCTGCTGAAGGCTTGTTTAGAGTGATCCAAAATCAGGAGTTCAACATATGGACCTGCAGCAATGGAACTTCCAAATACATAGTAAGGTTTTTTTAATATAATTTCAATAAATTCTTGACGTTGCTTTTTAACAGTTTGTTCTTTTATTGCACTAACCACATCAAAGGACTCAAAGACATCTCTCTTCAATTTGATGCCAGGAATAGATCAATAAATAATTCCATGTATATTCTTTATCAGTGCCAGTGCTCATGTTTGTATCTATAAATATCAGGAGAATGATAGGCCATTTTAAATGGAATTAGATTTCTACTATATTCTTTAGTATTAGTTCTCCAGTGCTTCCTGCCTATTCCTTTGCACACAGTAGCTTTATAACACTCTTGATTCTGAATCTCTTCATTATATTCTCTTATTTGAGAATTCTAAACTAACTGATCCTTATCTACCTCTCACTGACTCTGTAGCACTAGGATTTCTAACCCACAAACATCAAGTGTGTGGGAGACTACTAATAATAGATTTTATGATAGGACGTAATGAACAAAAAATTACTTGTCTGTCTATTTCTTACATTGTATAGTTTGTATTATCCTATTTTATTTACTATAGCATCCAGGTAATCAATTTTCACAGGACTATAAGGCACAATAATTATAATAACCTTGTATATAAGGTATGTTCTATTCACTCTTCCAGTTCTGAATCTTTTCCTCAAATAAACATAACAGTGTCAATTTATCTGCGGCTTCCATTTCATTGAGTCAAATTATTCTTGTATGGTAATATGTTCACTCCACCTGGGACTGAACATAACTGACACATGAGAACTGCAACTGGTGTAATATGGGGCACTAAAGATCAGTGCTGCTGTGTTCTCCGGCACATTCTTTGATCCCAACATAATAGTAAGTGGCAGAGACAAGTGTTAGTAGAAATAATGTCTAACTTCCAGTGAGAAAGATGTAAACACAATGCAGACACCTTCTCCCATATGATTTATGCAGATGCTTTTCTGGCCAGCACGTGACGACTTTTCTTTCAGAAAGGCCATGAGACAGGATCATCCCTATCTAAACCATCCTATACAAATCCACTGTCTAACCTCTTGGCAAAACTACAGTCAGTGCTTACACAAAACCCAAGATATAACATCATAACCTGCCACAGGTAAAGTAGGGGACCACGGGAGCCATTGTCCTGCTGCTGTAAAGGTATTTAATGTACCCTCATGAGATACCAGGAAGAAGGCAAAGCCCCTGCTAGGCAAACCTCCCTACATCCTACACTAATGTGATCATAGGGTAAAATGTGTTCCTGACCTCAAATATGGCCACTGCACAGAGGGGCAAAACCCATTAGCTAGGAACCTCCAGGTTTTCTCCCACCAAGTGCATCGGCACACCTAGTCACAATCCAAAGCCTTGGCTACAGCCAACACCTAATGCCTCTAAGGAAGGTTTTAAAAAACGCTGACATGTAGCAGCAGTACAGATGGGGGAGGAGAGAGGGAAGGGGGAAAAGACGGAGAATCCCCCTTGTCCCGCGCAGTAACCAGCAGAGCCAAGAATCATGGAAAATGCCTCCAGTAGAAGATAGGCATAGTTATGTCTAGATCATCCCTGACCCAGTGTCTGCTTCTTCAACACTTCCAGTCCACAATATCCCTAGGCAGTCTGGTCCACTGCCTTACTGTTCTTACAGTGAAGTTTTTTCCTGATATCCAACCCTAAACATACTTCACTGCAACTTCAAGCCTTTTAGCTCTTTGAAGGCTGAACCATTCCACAGAATGGTAAAAAAAGCAATAAAACTAGTCTGCTCAGAGCGGAGTGCCAAAGCACTGCTCTCTGAGGAAAGTCAGTGGTTTTCATCTTTTACTTCTGCTGAGGAAGCTAATGATTGATATGATTTTTTTAAATTCCAAATCAACTTACTATACACAAAACCAAAGTTACTGCTTATAGCAAGACCTCAGCTACCCCAGTTATTTTATACTGTAATGCACAGAGCTCTGTTCATTCCAGGAGACACCTCAAGTGAACACTATCTTAATGTGCATGAACATATTGCACCTCTATGTTGTGAAATCCATTTGCTCCCCATTTTTCTCAGGCCTGAATTCAGAATCCTGATCCTAATCTGGAAAACTTCAAATGCTTTCAGACCTGTGTACCTCAGAGACCACCTCATTCTCTACAGCCTTTTGAAGCAGCTGTGCTCAGCAAGCAGTCACAACCTACTTTGTTCTCTCTGGCTGCATTATATCAGGTGCTGAGAGAGAGCATTCTCAGCAACTTGTTCTTAGTTATGAAACTGCATGCTACAGGAGATTGGAGTAAGCATTATCCTACCCATTTTCAGTCAAAACCTAAGCAGCAACTTTGAAGTAAAGGTTTGCATCAACATAAAATTATATAGCAGTGAGAGGTCCTCTGCATAAATCTTGGATAATACAAAGTGGAAAACTAAGCCATGGAAATTTTTCCCTTTGTCACTACCACTGTTAAATTTGTATTTAACAGGGTAAGAGTGTGTACACAGGCATGTATTTCTGAGCAACTGATGTGACCTCAATCCCTTTAACTCACTGTAATTGTTTCCTTTGTTCATTTTCCCTTTTGCTTAGAGGCCCACTCTGGTAGCTGTGCTAAACTCACAATAGTGGTGTGAGGGAAAGCTGGTGCTTCTCCATTGCACCGTAGAAATCAGTGGTTACAGCACAGTCTTGTGAATTCAGTATTCTGAGGTGTCTGCGTCTCTCACTCCCTTTTATTAAAGCTGTTCTGCTTTGCACATAAAATTATTCATTTGGCCAAAAAGGATGAAACTCTCTCTATAGCTTAGCTGTTAGGGCTTTCACCTTAGAAACCCAAGCTCCTGTCCCTGTTGCAATGAATATTCAAGTACCTTCTATAAAACATAATAGCTCAAACAGGATAGGCTAAGACTAACCTACTTTAGAATAACCTGTAATCTACTACTTATATATGACACATTCATAAAGAGCTGGCTTCAAAACCCTGTCCAAATCAAGCAGAAGAACTATTTGTTCTAAATCAAACCACATCTTAGGCAAGCATTCTAGTTACTGGGGACATGGGAATGTATCACACAACCCACCACCAATTATTCAGAGAAATAAAGTGGCAGTCCCAAACAAGATGTATATCAAAAGGCATCAAGCTTGTCATATTCAGTATGTGACATGGTGAGTATGTTGCACATGAAAAGCTTCTGCATCAGATTTGGCATAAGTATTTTGTCATGGACTTCAGTGGAGCCAGGCCTTTGTTTGATATCTAACATATATTTCTTCCATCTCAGGACATTCCCTATTCAAAATGAGAGGATCATTTAGGTTCACTACCAATAACAGATATTGGAGGGGTGGGGGTGGTGTGGTCTCCTTGCCCTGGTGTGGAAGGGGAAAAGGATGTGCCACTCTTGCAGTGCAGGTCACTGCTCCCACATCCCCACTATATGAAATGCTGAATCTGCCCATGACCACTACCTCTGGCCATACTAGAGTGTACCACAGTGAGCACAGCATGCCCATTCTGGGCCTGATAAACTGTGAAATGGACATAGTCCATCCATGAATTATCCTGGGCACATGCAGATAAGCCCTCTTCTCTGGGCATGTTTAATGGCACACAGCCAGCACCAGATTAAGGTGAAATATTACATCTTTTTCATGGTTTAACCCATGCCAAGTGTGCACATTGTGCTTCACTGAGAAGATTCTTAGCAAAATCCAGAGGACTACAGACATATATTTAGAAATGGGATTAACAATAGCTATCTTATTGAGCAGGTGCACATCCAAGGTTGTGTGTAGATGAAACAAGAGGCATGTGTGCACAACACTTTAAAGTGGGTTAAATGCTTTTGCACTGCTTTAATGGTGTTCGTGTTTGCACAGATCAGCAGTGTATTGCATAGTAATTCCAGCCTCTGGAGCAAATTCGGCAGCGTAATGCATCTTAAATGACTTGGGTGCAGCAAACTAAAACTCCGAGGAGCAAAGCACCAAAGCACTGGGAAGCAAAGCACCAGGCTCTGTGCAGCTCAGGGGCTCTGCAGGAAGCCCATGCAGGCAACCTGTCAGCAGCCTGGAAAGGCAGGCTCTGCCCAAGAAAAAAAAAAAATTTCCTGGAACTTGCTTGCCTGCCTGAGCTGTGTCGCGATGAACCCGGCAGAGCTGGCAAGCCAAGCTCGGGGTCGCGGTCACGGTGGATTGGCCGGGTGGTGGCTATTGGCACGGACAGGCGGGATTAGCGGCTTTGGAATCTGAGAAGTACCCAGGCGTACTGATTTAACAAAGATGGTTTATTTTACTCACGCTTTGAAGCGGAGGCACACAGTTGCTTCTTCAGTTACAGTGATAACGTACAGACAACAAAAGGGGTCTGTTGGCCCACGAGGTTCAGTCCGAAGACCTAGTCCCAGGGCTGGTCAACAGCTCATAAATGGGTATAACATAAAACAAACTGTAACGTGTAGGTGACGAGTCCCGTGACGCCAGTCCACAGCAGTGGACAATCGGGTGGT
>NW_017728931.1:85830016-85833198 GCF_001723895.1 Crocodylus porosus | reverse complement strand
TTGGAAATTTCCACTCACAGCTTCAAACCGCGCATGTCAGTTTAACCTCTTCTGTGCTGGCAGCATATACTCAAAGTTTTTCCATGACAAGCTGCATGGGGCTCGGTGCTTCCCTCCGTGGCAGCAGTGCCCCGGGACTGCTCAAGGTGGGTGCTGCCTGGGGGGCCACCGCTGCCGCATAAGGAAACACCAAACCCCCTCCTCCTCCCCCCCTCGAGCCCAGGGACCTCTCTACCTGCTGGCAACTTGCCCTCCCCTCCCCCCTGCCAGAGAGGCAGGTAAATAAGTGGGTGTATGCATAATACGGGGGTTTAAAGCACCCTAAATTAAAGCAGTGTTTTTAAAAACCCACTGCTTCAATTTAGGGACCCCGTTTTGTCTACCCATGCCCAAAGATAGCTGATAGGAAGCTCTGAACAGAGAGGTATATCTTCAGTCCTGCTTCCCTCAGGTGTAGTTGCCTACTTGCAACTCAAAGTTAGATCCTCCTATACAACTGGGATTCACAATCTACAACTGGGATTCACAATCTAAAACCACTTCCTGGACTTAAACACTTAGCTAGCTTGTCCCTTTGAGTATGGATAACTAGCCCAGTTATCTGTCAGTCAAGGCAGTGGTAGCAGTACAACCTACCTATTACATAGTAACATAGTCCTAGGCTCTCCTAGGATTTAGGAGATTGAAACCTCTGTTTTTGTACCTTCCAGGAAACTATTAAACAGGAGAGTAAACACCCCTCCCCACAGTTAAGGCTGTACTACTATTCAGCCTGAATTCCTGTCCTTAAATTCTGAACCAAAGACTGCTTATACCTTTTGTATTAAAGAGCCTTTGGATAAGATACATAAACAGTGTTTGAATCAGGGACCTGAAGCCAGGACTTCTCCAATCCTAATTTGTGAATCCCAAATGCTTTTAGATATGTGAAAGGCAGAGAAATACTCAGTTCAGCCAAGATGGTGACAGTGCTGAATGAATGCAGAGACAAGATTTTAGGTGCTTTAGTATTTATACCAGTGTAATGAGCCCTTACACCAAAGTAAACAATTAGCAGACAGATCACATAAACCATTACTACAGTGCAATCTACCTGAATTCAGGGTAGAACTACCCTGAAACAAATTAGGGATGAAACCACAGTAAGTGCTGGAGTACATTAGCCTGTTTTTATTCCGTCTCAGCAACAAAATGCTAACTGGCTTCCCCACCACCTAGCAGTAATTCCCTGTAATAGCACCTGCCATTAGTTACCGCACTATAGATGTCTGTCTGGCCACTTTGGATCCTGGTGTGCATGATATTTGTGAATGAAACAGTGGTCAGTGAGCTAATTGGCATTGCCTCTCATCAGTGCTAATTAGGTCATTCATGGTGCCATGCAGACTGCTACAAAGCCAGAAGCTAGACACACAGAGCCTCACAATCTAGGTGTGGTACTGCCTGACATGCTCGAAACATGGTCTAAGTGCATAGCTGGGGGTTTTGTGGTTTGTTCATTTAAATTTTCATGTGTACATTCTGCTCAAATTGCACTTTGGGGCACAAAACTCATTTTTTAAATCTGGCTGGGCTAATATATAGTGTATATATTAATAAAAGCCAATAACTGATGACCCTTTCAACCATATATAAAATATAAGTTTATTGAGAATTTTTGCATTCAAAATATTTTCATTAATCCAAATTTGATGTAATTCTTCTCCTTTTTGTACTTAAAAGGTAAATCCATATCTAATCGCATATGCTATTTTTCATCATTTAACTGTCTTAGTATTTTGTTCCTATTTTCTGATAAGTAATATGGATGCTTATGGGTACGCCAGATTTATAATAATTTCATCATTCCTAGATAAATTACGCAGGGCTCTCCTTTCTTTCTGTTAAATTGAAAATACATTGTTTCTTCATCTCATGTAATTTACTGCTACCTCCAGCCTGTGACTGTATGTTCCTCTGCTCAGGGAGTAAGGGAAAGAAATGTCTTTTAAATCAAGGGCTTCTGTAAGGTTACATCCTCTTCTTCTTATGGTTCCAGTATTACTGGAAACAATTTAGTAAATCTGACATCTCTCCCTTCTATTGCAATTGTTGTTATTTGGTGCAAGCAAGCCTAACCAATGGTTATAGTGAGGTGCAGAAGGCAGTGTACCTTATAAACTAACCAAGGTAGTTTACAATATATATTTTACACACATACACATGCACACTCACATGCATGTGTGTACACATAATATATTAGTAATAGATTAATGTAATAGATTATTTTTATACATACGCACAAGCATATATCACAAGCTTTCATGAGCTGAAGCTCACTTTATCAGATGCTGTGAAAGGAAATGCAGAAAGCAGTTAGTGTGTGTGATGGTGGACCTTATGATGCCTCTCTCTATCCTCTTATAATCTCCCAAAGAACTGTACGTACCCCAATTTTCCCCCCTACCACATCTTGATGTTATTATAATATGTTCTAATTTATGATGTCACTCATCGGGAGGGTTATATATATATTTGTTTTTTTATTTTACGGGTTTTTTTTTTTTTGGTGTCTCTATTAGGAGTCCCGGTGTTATAGAGGAAAACTTCACATGTGTTCTCAACTATTCACATACACTCACCAGTATATATATATATTCACAATTGGATGTAGATTAACACTTGTCTTTATTTTTATTCTTTAAACACTATACAAACTTTCTTTATCTTTAAACAGAAATGGTCCATTTATCTTTTTCTTTTTTAATCAGTTATCAACTTTGTAATTCTATCTATATACTGTTTGTGTGAGTTCGATGCCGAATTATATAAGGACTGAATTAAGCACAGACTCAGACCTGTTCAATTTAAAACTTTTATTGTTTCACAAAGTCTGTTGGTTCACGAGGTTCCCAAATCAAGCCCTTGCTCTCTAACCCGGAGGCTAGGTCCTGCTGCCTGATTCAGTAGTCTCAGAACTGGTCAACAGCTCATTTAAAAAGAGTCCCTTATCTTTTTTTAGGCAAAAGATACAAAACTGTCCCCATGGTGGAAGTGAGGCATCTAACGTAACTTTATTATTAGTTATATATGATAACACTTATACATATGCATTTCTAATTCTTACTTCTATTGGTTATTTAGTTAACTTATCATTATTATAATATCAGGTGATACGCTTTGTATTATAATTTTTACGCTTC
>NW_017728931.1:85809003-85830005 GCF_001723895.1 Crocodylus porosus | reverse complement strand
CGACTGCCAGCCATGTCTTGTGTACTTCTTTGGAGATCTGCCCCTCTCTCTCTGAGCTCTGCTCTCTCTGGCATCGAGAGAAATCCTGAGGTAAGCCTCTTATCTCCTGGGGATCTTCTTTTTCCTTCTCTTTCTCCTTCAGACACTCTCACTTTTTTTTTTCTTAGACTCCAGTCTCCTCTTTCTTTTCTTTTCCTGGAGTTTCTATCCTTATACAGTAATAGCTCTGGAAGTGTCTTTCCCTAGCTCTTTTCACCCTGTCACTGTTTACTCTTTCACAGTGTGGTACAGACATGTCTGTACCCCTTAATTCAGAATAAAAGTTAAACTACAGGTCTTGTCCTTAGTCAGCATAATGGTTTGAAATCCTTCATTTGCACACTCAAACATGGCTTCTGTCACCTCAGAACTATTCATAAATTCAGGCTGAGTTAATCAAATAGTCTTGAGTTTCTTTTTCCCTGGCCAAAACTATCATGAAGATTGTTGCTTTTTATCTAATAGTTCAGGTATCAGCATGCCCACCCATATAATAAACCCAGGTGCCTGAAGCACTTGAATCTATATTTCCTATCTTTGAGGACAACTGCCTAGTCATCCAGCTACATGTTATTTAGAAGGGAGATATGCCCTTATTCCTTCCTATTGGTTCTGTAATAGTTTTCATAAAGAATATATCAATAGTCATTAATCAATAAAATCTGCAGTAGTCACTAACTTGGTAATTAGGCCATTCTCCTGGGTTGCACACTCTGCTTGATCAAATATTTAATTAGTTATACATACTGGCCCCTTCCCCCTATCCAAGCCTGAGGTTAGGGTTACATTCCTAGAAAAGGTGGACAAGTAGAGCATGGAATTTAGCCCTGGTCTCTCTATCCATCTGAATGCTCTTGGGGTCCTAGATAAGAAGGCAACAGCACCAGTACTTACTTTTGCTATTCTAATCCTTTATTTCCTTTTCTTCTTCTTACAGGTGCCCAAAATAAAATGTATCACATCCAGTAGAACATTTTGTTTGATGTAACATGAAATATTTCAGTATGAAACCAAAACTGATCTTAGCAACCGGGGATGATCTTGTGGGGGACCTGTGGGTACACAGTAACCTGGGTGATAGTGACCACCACTTAGTTGAGTTTACTATCCAACGAAGGGTAAGAAAAATATCCAGTGATGCTAAAGTTTTAGACTTCAGAAGAGCCAACTTTAGTAAATTTAGAAACCTAATTAGTGAGGTGGCCGAACTCAAGAGCATCTGGCTAATGGGGGTCCAAGAGGGTTGGAAGTTTCCCAAGAAAGTGATCCTTGGGTCACAAAAGGATTCTATCCCCTTACACAGGAAAGGGGCTAAGGGGATTAAAAATCCCCCCTTGGCTTAACAGGAAGCTTAAGGAAAGACTGGGGTCAAAGAAAGAGATGGATAGGCAGTGGACGCAGGGGACAGCCACCATGAAGGCATACACCATCCTGGTGCGCTATTGCAGGGAGTCAATTAGGCAGGCCGAGGCAGGACTGGAACTTAGGCTGGCTACAACAATCAAGGACAATAAAAAGTCCTTCTACAGATACAAAGCGAGCAAAAAGAAGGCGCAGGGTAGCATAAGACCCCTGGAGGACAAATCAGGTCAGTTGGTGCTTGACGCAGACAAAAAGGCAGAGCTCTTCAATGAGTTCTTCACTTCAGTATTCCTTAATACTGACCAAGACAATCCCCCACCTTTAGCATAGACAGATGTCCAAAAGGCACCAGACCACCAAAGGTTAGTGTTGACTTAGTTAAAGAGTACTTGGCAGGCCGGATGGGTACAAATCAGCCAGCCCGGATGACCTCCATCCACAGGTGCAGAAGGAATTGGCTAGTATCATTGCTGAGCCACTGGCACAGCTGTTTGAGCTATCATGGTGCTCCAGACAGGTCCCTGAGGACTGGAAAAAAGCCAACATGGTACCTATTTTTAAGAAGGGGGAAAGGGAGGAGCCGGGTAACTTTAGTCTGGTCAGTCTTACCTCTATCCCTGGGAAAATGCTGGAAAAAAATCATCAAAGAGGGTATTTGTGAAAGCCCATCAGGGGAAACGATGCTGAAAGGAAACCAGCACGGGTTCGTCATAGGTAGATCCTGCCTGACAAATCTTATAGACTTTTTTGACCAGGTCACACACTGCCTTGACACAGGAGAAGAGGCCAATGTCATCTACCTGGATTTTAGGAAGGCCTTCAACACAGTTTCCCATCCTATTCTCATAGGGAAGCTAACGGATTGTGGAGTGGACACCCACACAGTCAGGTGGATGGCTAATTGGCTTAGGGACCGCATCCAGAGAGTGGTGGTTGATGGGCTTGGAAGGAGGTTGGCAGTAGAGTCCTGCAGGGTTTGGTCATTGGGCCACTGTTATTTAATATCTTCATCAGTGATTTGGACGAGGGTGTGATGAGAACTGTCTGCAAGTTTGCAGATGATGCCAAATTATGGGACAAAGTGAATACACCAGAGGGCAGGGAGCAGTTACAGGCTGACCTGGACAGGTTAGATCAATAAGCAGAACATAATAGGATGCAATTCAGCAAAGATAAATGTAAGGTACTTCACCTAGGAAGGAGGAATATTCAGCACACCTACCGGTTAGGGGATGGCCTCCTCAGCAGCTCAGAGACTGAGAGAGATCTTCCAGTCATAGTTGATTCCAAGGTGAACTTGAGCCAGCAGTGTAATGAGGCCATCAACAAAGCCAATCGCACCTTGTCATGTATTAGCAAATGCATGACCAACAGATCGAGGGAGGTGATGCTCCCCTTCTATTCAGCATTGGTCAGGCTGCAGTTGGAGTACTGTGTCCAGTTTTGGGCGCCGCACTTCCCAAGGAACACGGAGGATCTGGAGAGGGTTCAGAGGAGGGCCACTCACATGATTAGTGGTCTCCGTGAAAGACCCTAGGAGGAGAGGTTGAGAGATCTGGATCTCTTCAGCCTATACAAAAGATGGTTGAGGGGTGACCTTGTAGCCACATATAAATTTATCAGGGGAGGACAGCAGGGAATTGGGGATGTGCTGTTTACCAGAGCACCCCAAGGGAGTAACTAGGAATAATGGTGCAAACTAGTGAAGCATAGATTTAGGTTAGACATTAAGAAGAATTCTTTTACAATAAGGGTGGCCAGAGTCTGGAATAGGCTTCCAGGAGAGGTGGTGCTGTCACCTAACTTGGAGGTCTTCAAGAGGAGGATTGACAGTCACCTGGCTGGGGTCGTCTGACCTCGGTCCTCTTTCCTGCTGGGGCAGGGGGTCGGACACGATGATCCATTGGGTCCCTTCTGACTCTATAATCTATGAAACTATGCAACTCTCTAGGAAGAAAATAAGTGATTTTTAATCATGCAAATATTGCGAAAATATTGTGGTGAATATTTCTTTCTCTCTTTATAATAGCTGATGTAACTCCTTGTACTGAGGGAACAGTTTCAAACTTCAGAGGTTCTCCAAAGTCAAGTGGCCTGGTCACTACACAATTGCCTTCTTGGTTAAACCAAGATAAACAGAGAACTCTGAGAAATTTACTACAGTCTACTATTTAGTGTTGTTGATATTTTTCTATACTAATGTAATCTTACATTGACTTTAATAAAGTCTGCTTCAGTTATTCTGCCAACACTTCTTTAAAAAAATACCCATAAAAAACAATCCACAAGCTAAGAATAACCTTGTGCATAGAGTTCTGATCACTTCTAGATTTCCCCTTTTCTCATGTCTATTATCCCATAAAATTATCACCTGTTTTCTTTGATTAAATATATAACATTAATCTTAGAAGAAGACTAATTTTTTAGTCTGGAAGAGCTTGTTTTCCCACTAACTACACATTAAATGTGAAAGATGATAATGTCCTCAGGCCAACACACAGCATAAAAATAATTTTATTAACGAAGTAAATTGTTGTTAGTTTTTCTGTGGAAATTTTATATATCTTCTGTAGTTAAAATGCACATTATCCCTGGATAGGAAATGTTCCACTTGTGACCAATCATTGAAGAATGTAGAATTGTTCAAAATATTATTCCTATTCCAGTAGCATATGCAAAAATTCAGTTAGTTTTGTGCGCATTCATGTTTTCATATACTCATGTTTTAATCATTGTTCATTTTCCTGATAATCCAGCACACACTACTCTAGGAGGATATTATTTTATAGAATTTCTCTTTTCTTCTGGTTGGAACATAAAAGTAAATGCAAATAGCCTATATTGATTTCCTAGGAAATAATTTTCTTTGAATCCTTAGTGATTCTTGAACAGCATGAATACAGACACAAGAGTCAGAAAATGGATTCATGCAGCTACTCCTGATGAGCAACGAGTTCAGCAATCTATGGCAAACCGAATAAAGCAGTTTTTCCTTCAATCTTTCAGCTCGGTTGCCACCATTCTGTAAATTATTCATTCTCTCTTTAGCCTTCTTTTGTCTAAATATTGGATGCCTGTTAGTAAAATGAGTTGATAATCATTTCCAATCAGGCTTCTGGCATGGAATGAAAACAGACCATTTAAACTAATAGACAATTTCCTTATGGCCCAGGACAAGGACTTTAGCTATCAGTACTCATTGAACCATGGACTGCATGTGCACATGGTGAGACTAATTTGTCAGCCAGATCAGGTAAGGGTGGCTATTTTTCTTTTAAATGTTACACATTTATTCTTTTCCAACATGTTGCGAGATATCATGATGTACATGTCCTTCTCATCTCTCATTGGAGAAGGGCATAAGGAATCCTAATACTATATTTTCATATCAGTTTTCTTTCTGTTCACCCCCACAAGTACATCACAATGATTATAACCTCTGGACACTAGATTCATCTGTTATTAACAATACCTCTTATAAAAGAACTAAATATTCAGAAACATTTCAAGGTTGTAGTCACTATGCTCAGGGAAGAAATCTTGCTAATTTTCTAATCTAGGAGTTTGAAGCAAAGATATTTTGTAACCGTGTTATTTAGGAAGCTTGAGCAAGGTCATTCTTCTATCACATCTCTTAGGTTGCAAGATTCAGACTCATTCTGGTCTCCCATCAGAAGAAAATTTAGCAAGAGTATTCTATCTTTGGCCCTGTTGTGTACCTTAGGAACTACTAGATGAAGGAATCCTGTTGTGATAGTAGTTATTTTGGTGATTTATTGATTGAGAAACCTAGACAATCTGATGTTTTGAGAAGGTGGAAAATCTGGAATTGGACTGTGGGCTACTTATTGGCACATAACAACAATCTGATGTACTGTCTTCATTCTCTCACTCGCTTAGGAGCCAGGCCATTAGCGTTGGAGAACACTAATAAAGTGCGCACTGGCAGGTCTACACCCCCACTCAAAGAGGAAGGTATTTATGGGTATATTCCAGATTTATGCTTATTTTTGCATGGCCTTTAATCTATTACCTTGACCAATGGAAGACAGATTCCCTCAGGTGCGATCTTATCTTCACTCTGCTACCAGTGTTTCAGTAGTTCATTTTGACCTAGCTATCTTTCATCAGTGTGCCAGTTCCCTACAGGGCTTGTGCTTGACTTGGAAAAGGTGGAGTCTACGGTACAAACAGCAGAGGTTATTGTAGCCACTAATGGATAGATCCCATAGTAATCTATACAAATACTGAATCAGAAGGAGTATCCCTGGGGAGTTCCACACATTAATTACATGCTGTGTAAAAAAGAACTTCCTTTTGTTAGTTTTCATCTTACTACCCACTAGTTTCATTTTGTGATGCCTAGTTCTTGTATTATGAGAGAGTAAATATTAAATCCCTATTTGCTGTCTTTTTGCCATTTAGTGTGGGTAAACCATTATCATGTCCTCTCTCTAAGTTCACTGAGTGTCACATACCCTTGTCGTACAGTTTCTAGGCTGTAAAGAGTCAAATCACTGATGCTGGAACTGGGAAGTAAATATAATTAAAGCTATAAAAAGTCACCACTGAGGTTACAAATTTCTTGTAAAATTCTTCTAGGGCACGGTGATTGGTTTCTGTGGTGACATCCACTGAGTCCAGGAATGGTTGTTCCACGGATGGGGTGGGAAGGGCAGGGAGGGGTGGCGGGTAAATAAACTCTCTGAAACATAACTCTTTTCACAGTATTTTCTAACATTAGAAAAACTTTTAAAAACTCAATTACAAATTATTTTGTCCATGTTTCTTTGCAGTTGTTGACAGTGTTTGAGATGCTACATTGAAATGTTTTGTGTTGACAGTGTTAGTGTACTCTTCTGCCCATATTTACCACATTCCTCCCAGCGCCATTTCAGCTTTTTGACTGCTGTAGTGATTCTGTTTTATTGCTCTTTTTTTTTTATTTTGGTTTTCTTATTATTAATAGTAAGCATAAAAACACAATGCATCACACATATTTCATTTCATATAGCTTGGAAAAAACTGATTGCAAATGGCACATATAAGTCATTGGAAGGAGAAAGCAACTGGAGAGGAAGGAGGAGAGGTGGTACAAGAAGTTGTCTAGGCCTTTTTTTTTTTTTTTAAATAAGGAACATTATATTTATACTGGAAATGGAGAGGAAAAGAAAATGAATTGATTACCTAAATAAAACAAGTGAAATCAGCTAAAGTATTCAAAGTAAAACCTTAATATAACTAAGCAGAAAATCACGCAATTTGGACTATATTTCCTTTTCGCTCATTTTGTCCTTTGATATCTTCTTCGACCTTTTTAAATACCCAATTTTGCTATTCTTTACAATCTTTCCTCCAAATCCCCTGTATATTTGACAACTTGTTTTCTTATCACCCACTCACCATATTCAAATGTATTTAAAGGTTGTTTGACTGAAGCCTCGATTCTAACCCTTGGCACCTTCCAGCTAAACAGTTACTGGCTCATTTGTTCAAAGATCTTTTTATTTGAAATATTCAGGTCTGTAGGGAAAGCAAACTTGAACTGCTTGACCCTGGTCAATAGGCTGTAGCTGCCTGGGTATACTTTGGCTGTCATCCACAGAATTAGCCATAGTGTCCTGTTGACCCAGTTTGAATGCTGTGCTGAGATTATGGATACTGTATTACTTGGATCTAAATCATGTCTGGGGAATACTCTTTCAAATTTATGCAGTTTTTAATTCTGTCTCCACAGCTGTTGACTAGTTGTTGTCCCTCCCTGTTCCTCCTCCCACCCCATCCTCATATTTTGAGCAATATCTTTAATTTAGTGGCATGATGTAGGTTTATTCTTCCATGCCAATATTCTTACTATATATGTATGTATGCATACATACACACTTTAAATCTGGTAGCAAGGCCATGGGCCTTCAAATATCCCAACAGAGAGTATACTCAGATGTTTCAAGATGATTTCAACCCTATTATATTAGGAACATAGTGAAGTTTTCCTATGCTCTTCAGTCTTGAGGCTGTTCTCTTTCATTTGTCATTGTTTCATCAGCTCAAACACATTCTCAGTAGTGTAATCTAGTACTGACATAACATTCAACAATAGGCAGGGTGCACACAGTATCAGGCAACAACAAATGGTTTTCTGTTGCACAAAGGGCATTCAACTTCCGGCTATACCAGAGAATTAATGTTGTTATCAGGTGTGCTTCCTGTTAAAAATATCACTAAAAGGGTAGCTTATAGGAATTACACAGAAGATTTCTTCATCCCAATTATTCTTAAAAATGTTTTTGGTTATTTTGAATTTTTCTTAAATTTTGTTTCCTTGAGTAGTATTTTCTAGGGCAGTGCAAAGCTTCGGATCACAATTCATATTTGGAGATGATTTGGATGATTGAGAGGCCAAATCTATGAATCCAAATTGAATTGCTGGAAGCTTTAGGCTTTCTGAATTGATTCAGAGCTTTAAAATTGATCCAGAAAAGATTTGATGATTCAGAGATTGAGCCATAAAGCACAATGGGTAATCAATGAAATATTTATAACTTTGTTGTCTTTTGGGTGATTCAGATGAATGGGATGGTAGTCTCTACTGAGAGCATGTTGTGTACCAAGTTTCAAGGTGATAGAGAAATGGGTTTCTGGTAAAACTGCACCTCAAAATCCTGAAAGCAAAACTCATGTCACACGTGTGTGTTAAGCCACAGTGTGGTGATAACTGCAGGGATAGCAATGCTTGCTGAGGCACCAAAATCTACCAAGTTTCAAGGATATAGGTGTAGGTGTTTTGGGGAAACTGCACCCCAAATTCTTGAAAGCAAAACTCATGTCACATGTATGCTTTTAGCCACAGTGGGGTCAAAACTGCAGGCATGCTAGCTGCTGTGGAGGCCACAAAGTCTGCCAGTTTCCAGGAGACAGGTGCAAGGTCTTCTGGGTTCTGGAGCCCTGCACCTCTAGCTGCTGAGAAGGAAAACTCATTTAATGGGTGCTTGTACAACTGTATCTGTCTTGGGGCATTGGGGGGGGGGGAGGGGACCATTGCAGGCCTGGCTGCTAAGCTACTCTGTTACCAATAAATCATGATTCACTCAGGGACCAGGTGGATACACAGTAGCTAGCGAGGCTAACGAGTTAATGAACAAGGATTAACACCTACAAAACCACAGACTAAGGAGAGGAAAAAAATCAATACAGAGACAGGAACTGCTTCTACCCCAAGACAGAGACAGTCAGTTGCATAAGCACCCATGTCACAAGTTTTGTCTGTCATCAGCTAGAGGTGCAGGGCCCCAGAACCCCCTGCACCTATCTCCTTAACAGCTGGCAGGCTTTGTGGCTGCAGCAAGGTCTAGCAGCCAGGCCTGCAGTAGTTCCCACCCTCCCTCCTCCGTGCCCCAAGACAGACACAGTTGCACGAGTACAGATGACACGTGTTTTGCCTGTCAGCAGCTAGAGGTGCAGGGCCCCAGAACCCAGAAGCCCCTGTACCTATCTCCTTGATAGCTGGCAGGCTTTCTAGCCTCCACAGGGGCTAGTAGGACTGCAGCTTTCACCCTGCTGCGCCTTAACACACACACTGTCACCCATGTCACGAGTTTTGCTTGTCAGCAGCTTGAGGTACAGTTTCCCCCAAACCCCTGCACCTCTCTCCTTGAAACTTGGCAGGCTTTGTGGCCTCAGAAGGAGCTAACATGCCTGCAGTTTTGACCTTGCTGTGGCTTAATACATACATGTGACATGAGTTTTGCTTTCAAGGGTTTGGGGTACACTTTCCCCCTAATCCCTGCACCTATCTCCTTGAAACCTGGCAGGCTTTGTAGGCTCAGGAGGGGCTACCATACCTGTGGTTTTGACCCCACTGTGGCTTAACATATGCACGTGACGTGTTTTGCTTTCAGAAATTTGAGGTGCAGTTTCCTAGAAACCCCTACAGCTATCACCTTGAAACTTGGCACATCTCATGTACTCAGCAGAGGCTACTCTCTCTGCAAGTTTTGTCTGAATCAGACAAAAGAGAACAAACTTATAGATATTTCATTGATTCCCCATTATACTCTATGGCCAAATCTCTGAATCGGCTCCACATTTCCCAAAGTGATTCAGCCAAATCGAATTGGAAAAATGATTTGAAACTCTGAATTGAATCTCTGGCATCTGAATCAGCCAAATCCAAACCCAAATCAAATAGTTCCCTGTTCGCACATGCCTAGTATTTTCACCCTATCATCAAGTAAAATAAATGCCAAACATTGAAATATTTGTAATTGCTCTGTAGGCTTTACTGCTGTAAGGGAAGCTGAAAAGTTTACTTGCATAACAGCTATTGAAATTGTAAATGGTAAAACTTAACAAAAGATCATGGTACCACAGTCACCTTATGAGGCATAACAATCTGTTAATGTCATGTTATTACATATTTAAATTACAGCAAGTAAAGAGCTGAAAACAACATTGTCTTTTCTCAGGAGGAAGAAGAGGAAGCTTCTCCCATGTTTTAGCCAACAATGACTGCCTGGTCAGGGAAGCCAGAGACCTGGATTCTAGATCACACTTGCTCATAGGATGCTAAACCTACATACGCCTCATTTCCCAGCACAGTGCTCTAATCATCACATCACAGTTCACACATCATCCAGGCTGCTCTCTATCACTCTTTTTGAAGATGACCCCCTTGGCAGCCAAGAAAGAGATATGTAGGGTCATGAGGAAAAGAAAATAGCAAAAGATAAAAACAGACTCTTTTTTTTTTTTATTGCTGGGACATAGGCACCAATGCCATGGGTGCTCTGGGGCAAATGCACACAGAAAAAAAATAGCGGGTGCTAAGCACCCATGAACCATGGCCATTTTGGTTTTATGCGATACATGTTAGATATTTGTTATGTTAAAAACTGTGCCCTGAAATGGAGCTTTTACAGGCTGGTACCATTAGTTGGCAGAAGCACATTATGTGGCTTCACAAGAAGGCAGAATTTGATGCTTCATGGTAAGGTAGTAGATGTGAGTACAGCCAGAGATACTGGCGATTGAGTGCAATTGTTGTAATGTAATGCATTATAATATAATTATACCGCAGTTCAAAACTATGTTTAATAATTATTGAATGGTTAAAAAAAATAGTAATAGACAGACCATAGGATCTGACAGAAGTTTATAAATATTTTGAAAATACTGACCGACTTCCCCCCATCCCCTACAGAAAAAAGCACCCATCAGCAAAAACCAAAGTCGGTGCTTATGTGCTGAGATATATTCCAGCACAGCTAATCTAACTGACTGGCAAGTACACAGTCATCCAGGGCCTTTATCTCACAGTATCAGGCCCCTGCCACTCCTATGGCTTTACGGGCTTGATCTTTCAGGACAACTCCCCCAGATGCCTGGCCCCAACCTGGGGCACATGTCTGCAAGCCCAGATCAGATAAGCTTTTGCGGTTCCTTTGCTTTGCAGAGTGAAATGTGACCAGGATTAGAACTAGGCACACACTTGGGGCTTTGCAGGGTGACACATCTCCCAGAACAGACTGCCCTAGTAGGGCTATATGAAACGGCACTGTTCCATTCTGACTTCAGTTTTATGGGCCTAGACGGAACAGTGTTTTGTATCGAATTTCATTTCATGACAAAATAGCCTCACTGTTTCACTTCGTCAAAACAGTGAGGCTGTTTTGATGCTGTTTCAGCATTTTGCCTGAGTTCTCATCCCCTGCTGGATCTAGCACTGGTCACTATGGTTGAAACGTTTTGACTTTCAAAATGTTTCAACTAGCCTCATTTTTGTTTTGAGGCTGTTTCAAAGCCTTTTGTTTCATTTTGATTTTGCTCTTTCAATCTTGAAATGAGTCAAAACAGTGTTGCAATGAAACAGCCAGTGAAATTTCACACAGCCCTAATGCCCAAGGTGACTGGAGAGTGTAGGCAACTCCAGGTTACAGGGATCATGCCAGAAGTAGTGTCTCCAACCTCCTGGACAAGTGCTCTTGCCCTTCAGCTACAAAGGCCTAAAACTTTTGAGTGTTGTTCATTTTATTTTCTGGGACATATACGTCTGGTCCAAATTTATGAAGATAGAGCATGAAGCCACAGTCAAAAGAAGCCAGACAGACAGCTGAAAAAAATAGTGTCATTAGATTCACAAAGGGAACTTTAAGTTTCCTCCTAATGTGTGTATATTATGCTAGTCTACAGTACATTTTAACTTGCACTTTATATGCATGTATGTATATATGTATGTATGTGTGCATATAGGTGTGCATATAGGTATGTACACCACAGGCCAGCATTGTTCCAATATATTTAACTGTGCTCTGCAAAAAACACATGTGTTTAAGGTTTGTCACAGTACCACACCCAAGTATTGTTAATAGTTACCATATGTCTTATAACATCACCATTATCATATTGCCACAAAGGAATGTGTGTTACGAACAGTTCAAGACTGAATACCTGTAACTCATTTCAGACAGATTACAGTGGAATTACTAGAAAAATGCCATTTATAAAGTTTTATTGTTGTTGTAGGATTCTAAAGCATATAATGCTTTAGTTTATGACACATAGTAAATAGAAAAATATTAAAGTTCCTCTATTGTTACTGCTTCTTCAGGGGCACATGATATTGATCTGAGTGAGGAAAATGAAAGCAAATAATTCTGTGTTATGTGGCTATAAATTATATATACCTATACAACTCCTCCAAAGATGGAACAGCCTTCTATCAACAAGCATATTATTCTTCCAATCATTCAATTTTATAAAGAATAAATAACAAGATATGGTGCTATGAAAGTGTTTGCTGCCATATGATTCTGATGTTATACATTATACATGCAAGAATAACATAAAAAATAAGTTATACAAGTTTCACCAAACAATAAAATCTTCACAGCATAGATGTACTCACATATTTGTTATGACAATATTTTACCATAATTTGCTTTATTACTATTTTAGTTTAGATTCTCTCTGCATTAATTATAATTGTTTTTATTCAGAATAAGTTTTTAAATATGGGGATTGAATGGTATTTAACTAATTAGGAAATCAAATTGCTTACATTCTTAGCTGTGGTAGGATCAAAGACAATGTCGCTGGTATGAACAAGTGATGTACATTGGGGCTGTGCGAAACATCATCATTTCATTGTGATGTCCATTTCAACATTTTGAAGGGACAGTATTTCATTTTGTCATTTCATTTCGAAGCACTGTCCTGTTTTGTGTCATTGAAACTGTTTTGCTGTTTCGACTCGTTTTGATGTTTCGCCCATAGACGATAATGGGGAATCATGAAAATGTCTAAAACATTGTCATTTATTGCTTGATTCAGATGTAAATTACAAGGGTAGTTTCTCATTCTGAGGGCATGAAGTCTGCCAAGTTCCAAGAAGATAGGTGCAGAGGTTTCTTGCAAAATGCACCTCAAATCTTGAAAGCAAAACTTGCCAGCAGCAGCAGCCTCCTGTCATCTGGGTGCAGATCTAGGGCCCTGCACCCCCAGAAAGAGTCTGGCATAGCCCTGCAGCACTTTTGAGGCTGCAAGCCCCCAGATCTTTATGCCAGATGACAGGAGGCTGCCTCTGCCACCTGGGACCGGCGCTGGGCACAGCCCACACCCAGCATGGCTCCATGGAGCTCAGCCCAGCAGCGGGAGGTGGAGTGCAGCACCAGATCTGCCTTCCTCCCACATCCAGCTGTACTCCAAGTGGCTCTGCAGCCCCATAGAGCTCAAGCCACTCCTCAGAGCTGCTTGGAGCTGAGCCCAGTGGCAGGAGGTGGAGCACAGCCCCAACACTGTTCTCCACCTCCCACCACCAGGCTGAGTCTCATGGGGCTGCAAGGTGCTTGGAGCTGAGCCTGGTGGCAGGAGGCAGAGTGCAGCCCTCACTTCATTTTGAAGCTGTTTTGATGGGGGTTTTTTCAATTCAATTCCATTGTTTCGAGCTTGAAATGCATCAAAACAGCTTTGAAATGAAACACTAGGCAAAATTTTGCACAGCCCTAGTGTCCATACTTGCTGTACAAATCAATTTATATGATAGTTCTACAGACTTCTCTGAGTTGAAGAAGAATAGTTCAGAAGACAACTTCCTGCTTTAACAAATTTTTACAGTGACTGGTGATAGCATTTGTTACTATGTGTTCTGCATATCATAACATTTCATTCATATAAAGTAATCAGCTCACATGCATGGTCTTTTTTTGAGGAGTGGAACAGGGGGATGAAAGAGAAGAAGGGAATGTCTTTGTTGCAGGTGGAGCTTTTCCTTTGAGTCCACTGTGCAAAATCTTTTAGTCAATGAGTCCCAGAATGATGACTCAGATGGTAATCCACTTGCTTTAATAGGAAAAATTTGACCTGATAAGTGCAATATTAATTGATTGGCACTAGTTATCAAGCAAAATACATTAACAGCCTGTGACATGGGCAGTTACTTTATCTCTGATATCAAAGGTGACCAATTCAATAAAATGAGAAAGTATTGCTTTTGTATGTATATACATTATTAATTATGAAAAATAATGGAAAGAATATTCTGAATTCTAATGTAATAAAAGCCTTAGCCTGTCTGTCTGTCATGCTCTGGGCCAACTCTGCATGAGCCATTGAGAGGGCACACATCAATTGGCTGCGAGGGCCCAGAGCATTATGGACAGAGTGAGCAAGGGAGCCACTGCACCACCACCCACCACACAACAGCCAGCAGGGAGGGAGAGGCAGTGGGGAAGAGAGAAGGGAGGGAGGGAGGGAGAGAGGGAGGGAAAGGAGTTGGAATAGGAAAGGGGGGTTTCCGGTGGCAGTGCCTCCTAGCTACTGCCACCCCCACCATTTGCTACTCCCACTGCCTATCCCTAACAACAGCCAGCAGAGAGGGGGAGGCGGTGGGAAGGGAGGGATAAAATGGGGAGGGGAGGCAGGATGGGGGGCATGTTGCATACCACCAGGTTGTATGCTGCTGGGTTTTGCCAGGAGCCATGCAAGCTCCCCTCCCCACTTGCTCCTGGGAGCCAGCAGCGGTGTGGGGTACAGCAGCGGCAGGCAGCACACGGGGTTGGATGGGGGTGGTCCCACAGGGCCGTAAGTGGAGTGGCAGCATTGTGGGGCACTATGTGGCAGCGCTCCATCCCTGCCTGCCTCATTCATGACAGACAATTTGCTAGTTTAATTATAAAAGTTCATTTGATTCTGACACAATTTACTTCTCATGTGGCTAATGTAGCCAACAACATAACACAAATTCTGCAACTAGACTTATTTAATTAACCAAAGGATTAAAATTATGAATTGAGAAGATTACACTAGAAAACAAATTTGAAAAGTAGTTATATAATCCATAAGATTATGATGGGAAAGATACTTATGTAGCTAAATAACAGTGTGATTATTTGCAATTATTTGGTTGGAGCTGCCTGTAGTTAAAAATATTCCACAATAAATTTATGAATAATTCAGAGCAAATAAATTCAAGAATTCCTTGATCTGTCAATCTTTTTTTTCCACTTATGTTTGTGAAATTCACTGAATAAACTATCCGCTCAATTATTTGCTAAGATTTTATTTCAGCTTAAAATATTGGTCAATACTTTTAAATTGGACCCTAAAATCTTATCATAAGGTTTTTCTAACGAGCCTTAAGAAGATAGGTACCCAGACCTAATTACTATGGATTAGGTGGCTGGTCCTTTTAGCCTACTTGAATATCCCAATATTACATCTCTAGTTAGAAGCTAAAACAAAGGTTATGACTTTAAAAAAATGCTTATCTGAACTCACTGAAACTAATTATTGCTTCTGCTAGAGTTGGGTAGGTTTTTTATAAAGCATTAAAATTGGCTAAAAGTTCAGCTTCATGGATACTAAAATGATTAATAAATGGCTTTAAATAAAATCAGAAAACTCTAAATGTTTCTTTTCAACTGTTTGTCTAAACAGTTTTCATATTGAACTAGACATTTTTAAATTAAAAATAGCGGGGTAAAAAAAAGTTTACCAGAAAAACAAAGAAACTAAAGAAAATCATTTTGGATCAACATGAATTGATTTATTTTTCCATTTTATGCTCCAAACCAAACATCCATTATATTTAGCTATGCTTCTGGGTTCTAAGTACTCTTAAAACTCAAGCTATTTATTTAGGTGCCAAAATGTGGCCTTTTAAGCACACAATTTATAAAAAATATTTGCTGTTGTTAAACATGCAAGCTTTAAGATGAAGTTCGGCCATAAAAAGTTTCAAGTTTAACTTCTAGGGACTTCTAGTATTGACTTTAATATTCCCAGACTTCAGGAGACTGGGAAAACCAAATTGCACTTTCTAGATACTCAGTACAAGCAAAACGACACAAGTAATGAATCCACTACTTTCTTAGCCTTCAAGCACATGACAGTTGACTGCAGTACTAGTGAAGGAACTTTTAACCCTGGGTACCTTAGGCATAACTCACTTATTTATCTACTCTCACATATTGTTATTATTGTTTTTTCCACCCAAAACTCCCAATCATTTAAAAAATGGAAAAAAAGATGATTCAAAGTGTCCAGCAGGGGGCTGGACTTGATGATCTCCCAAGGTCCCTTCCAGCCCTGATGTCTATGAAATCTATGAAATAATCATAAAACTTGAATCTGGATGCTTAATTTAGGAATGACAGGTAAAGAAGACCTGGCTTATAAATAACAGATTGCACCATTATACTAGCTGGGATTGTCTATACAGTACCAGTTCGTCTCCAAGGTGATACCCTGACCTATCTGTTGGTTACACCTTATGACTGTTAATAATTTAAATCAAACTCCAGATGTTTTGCAATCTTTCTTTATGCACAATGGCATATTATTTAGCAAGTTACTACAATAGGATTCTTAAACCAACCATAATACAAACTTGAATTTAGAGTCTTAATTTAGGATGCATGCGTTTTGGAATATTCAAAAAAGCCTTGTAAGCATAAATAACAATTGGAAATGCAAGTTGTGAAATCATATTCAGTGAATGTGTGTACACATACCTCTTTTAAGCAGGACTAGCCTAAAATCACCATTTTTAAGGCACATTAAGGGCACGTGCCCACCTATGCAAGCCCTTAATGTGCCTTAAAAATGGCAATTTTAGGCTAATCCTGCCTAAATTTGATACCTGCATAAGGCAAATATCAAATTTAGACAAAAATAGCTAAGTTGCATTAACCCATGTCTAGATGCTTCATGTTCATTAATGTGGTGTGCAGCAATGGATGCACACCATGTTAATGTGCATTAGAGCATCTGCACATGGGCTACTGCGATTTAACTATTCGTGCCTAAATTTAATGCGCCTTAATGCACATTACCATGTCCATGTGTAGACATGCCTTTGCTTAAGGCATGTTAAGGTGATTTATGCATCTAAATCACCTTAACGTGCCTTAAGCAAAGGCACATTAAGTTTAGGCAGACATAAATACATGTGTAGACATGTCAGGTTAGTATGAATTATCATACTTGTGAAAAGAACTGGAATTTGGGGGTACAAATGTCTAAACCAGAGCTCTCTCCAAATTGTGGCCAAATTAAAACAACCTGATAAACACATATTTAATGAAAAGCAAAATAAATGTGAAACATGCATTTGACAGTGCTTTGGGATTTAATGCAGCATCTCTTCAGTTTAACTTTTGCAAGGCAGGAGCAATTCCTTATTATACTTATGAAGATCACTTACCAAAATGGTGTCATTGTTTAAGTTGCAGGCTTTAGGTGACACTAAGAAAAATTAAATAATAAGTTATTATTACTATTATTATTATTATTACAGCATTTATAGACAGTTATAGCTTGCAGAACAAAGAACTCTGAAAAAACATCCTCTGGAAAATATTAATTCTTTCTTAAATTCTATATTGTCTTCAGTAAAACTGTTAATTTACAGTAGCAAAGACTTAAGCCCTAGAGGTTTTTTAAGTAATTTCTCTGGAACCCATTACTTAGCTAGACCCATAGTGGTTTAACTCTAAATAAATTTATAGGAAGTCTCCAGAAGTAGATGGCAATAATTTGTAAACTTATTTTCAGTCTCAGCAAAAGGCACATGAATGTAAACTAAAAATGCTTTTTCCTAGAGCTGGATCCTCTTACTGACATTGGAGAATGCCAAGGTAATACAGAGAAGCATGCTGTCACATGAGCCAAACCATTTCTGGTGTTGCTTCAGTAAATACTGTACTTTGGTTATCAAAGAGTTTCAATCTACCACCTATCATTAACCTATTAAACCAGTCCATTAAAAATAGCCCATACAAAACTGTGTCATAGAGCAGAAGCAAGTCAAATTGAAAGCATTTCTGGTAATGATGAGCTACCTGCTTGCTCAGTGAAATTGGCTTGGATACTTGAATATTTGCAATTTTTCTTTCGTTTAACTACTTCATGCAGCATATCAGAAGAAAAACATATTTTAGAATAAGATGTTGCTGTATACTTGGATACACATGCTTGAAAAAAATTAATTCTGTCACTTATGAAACAAATGGTACATAAAATCTAATTTTTGTTTTGTTTTGCATGAGGTATATGAATATCAGCATTTGAAAGCCATCACAACTCTGAAGTGTGGAACCTGAAGAAAGGATGAAAAGTGGGAAAGAGACTGAAGTGAAGCATGTAGTTCCTTGGGCCATACAAGATGCCCTTTCCTTCCAATAGTAGAATAACTGACGCTCTAAGCCAGGGGTGGCAAACTCCCTTGGCCTCTGGGCCAAATCCAGACCTGTCTTTGGTAGCAGGACAAGGAACAATAACATTAACCATTACATTTGCCTGAAGGATTAATACACCCATTGCTTATCCCTCTGCCACTGACACGTGTACTCAATGGTGCTCAATATTTAGGTGGTGATCCTGAATTTAGGTGGTGAACCACACCTCCAAATCTCACCCCTCCAGAAGCCCCACAGGGAGCTTGATAAGGTCCATAGTCTGGATCTGACCCATGGGCCTTAGATTAGAGCACAATGTAAAAGATATCTCAGACATCAAATAATCTAATGTGTTATGACAGTCAACCAAACACGCAGAGGTACATATCTCAAGTAAAATACACTTCACTGAAGAAGTACTGCCATGAGTTGCATACACTATGGTATCTGTTGATGTAATGACTGCTACTGTACTAGCATCATGACAAACCTTTTGGCTCCACCAATCTATCGCTGTTCCTCCTTTATAACAGGAAAGCTTCATCCATATTTTCCCAAACACAAATGGTATATTTCGATATACTTCCTGTTACTCAAACCTTTTCTCACTCATAGAAGCATATCCCAGTTCATTCACAGCTTACATGATAAATGTATGTGTTCATGTAGGGAAGAGGCCAGACACTGAATCATAAACTTTCATTCCGGGATAAGGGATCCGACAAAGACTTTGCAGGAAAACCCAATTTCGCATTAACTGGTCTTGACACTGTATTGTAAATAGCTCATGACATGCTACAAGTTAAGTGCTTCAAACTGCTACATGTTGACTCGTGACCAAACATACAAAGGAGCTTCTCTTCATAGAAACATTGCTCTTGAGTTTACATGGAAGGGGAATGTTAAAAACAATGAAACATTCACAATCTCTCTCAAAGACAAAGAAAATTGTTTTTTGTTAATTTGTTACCACTCTAAAATTCCAGTTATTTTAAGCAAGATGCCTCAACAAGAACTCAAGGTAAAAAAATTCAAAAATACAGAAGTGACTTAGAAACCCACTCCCCACTTTTAAGGGTGACTTAGACATCTAGGAACTCAAGTCTTACTGAGAATCAACAAGAATTAGACTCTTAAGTCACATAGGCACTTTGAAAAATGTTATCCCAAACCTCCAAACTTGCATAAGAAGTAGCTTAATCCTTGCAAATAGCAATTAGTGCAAATACCGTGAGTGCCTTTATCTGTAATGTGTGGCATATTGGACAAGATTAATTTATTCATCGATCTAAAGTTTCATGGGCAGGCTGAATAACTTCTGTACTTTGTAATGCCCTCAAATCAGTCAGTGACTCTCTCTTCACTGAGATCCTTCTCACCACTCACTGTTTAGATTACTCACCCACTTCACAGCCGGCCTGAAATTATCCACAATGAGTTTTACAGATTAAATAACAGATTTGTTTCTCAGAATAACAGCATAGTTTTTACATAACAGTTCTAAAGACACTTCTGGAGCTGTAGAAGTGTCCACAATGGAATCTAATCATGGTTTGCCTAAAAGTAACTAATTCCTGCTGGTCTTACAGAAGTTTTACAAGCCCCTTATGGCACAGCCAACTTGTTATAATGGAGATTTCTGCAGGAATTGCTAGCCTGCTGACAATTGAGGAGAGAATTTGGCTTGACTTCAATGCAGATACTTGGAGCTAGATCCTGCTTCCCTTATTGGCACCCTTTCCATCCAGCTTGTGTTTCTGAAAGATTGTGAATGCATCCACTTTTTAAACATCTGTCATCTTAGCCTTAAAACAAAGGCTACAAAAGGCAGTGACAAGAAGGAGGGCCTCCAGTTTTTTTGTATTAACAGCTGGGGCTCACTCTGTTACAAGGACCCCTAAACCACCCAGGTTTTCCAGGCTGGCAATAAGATCCCTAATATTCCTGGGTGTCCAATGCCAGGGAGTTCTCAGTAAGAATGGCCAAGACATTCAGACCCTGATAGTCTAGAGGTCCTTTTCACCCAGGAAGCTGAAAGGAAACTCAATAGGTAAGAATACAACCAAGACTTTATTTCATCTATCAAATGAATAATTTAGCATTCTCTGACAGTGTTCTCTGCCCTCCCACCCCCTCCATTTTTAGCAGAAAATTCTGAAGTATGTCCACTTTGTTATTGGTGGTTTCCACCCCCCCACCAAACACATGAAAAAAGTGACAGTAATACCAGAGAGAAATTTGTGAGTGCAATGCAGGACTCTAGGGGAGGAATTTTATTCCCCTTTGTACACCTAAAGAGTATTTTTTTACCCTTACACACAGGGTATGTTTCTATTGAACCTCTGTAATGAATGCATAGATATTCACAGGTAGACTGAACATATGCATGAGTTGTCAGCTATGTACACATGTGAGTTTCAGAAAAATAACAGAAGAAAAAGGCCCTCCCATCTTCAGCAGCAAGGGGGTAATTAAGGCACTTGCCAAGGATTCAGAAGACCAGGGCTCTAGGCTCCCCTCTCACTTGGAGTGAATTTGAACCTGACTCTCTCATGTTTCAATCACCCAGGCACAGGTTAGGCATTAAGATGTGTCCTCTCCAATGATCATTTATGCTGAGCCACTATACCTGGCATTTAATAGTTGGTGGATAGAACGCAATGCAGCAGAGAAATTTCAATTCCATAGAAGGCAAGGGCAGAGGTTGGAGCCAAGAACCTGCTTTCTTCTAGACGTAATGGGATAGGCAGCAGGAAGGGGGACAGGGCTTAGCACCCCCAAATGCAGGGCAGTGGTAGGGCCACAAGGCATCCCGGCCTTGGGCTTCTGGCAGCTGCAGCAGGGGTGGGGAGGGGCACCCAGGCAGCAGTGAGGGAGGGAGTGGGGCTAGGGCTGGTGGAGGGGCAGGCACCTGGGGCAGGGCAGGGT
>NW_017728931.1:85796548-85808043 GCF_001723895.1 Crocodylus porosus | reverse complement strand
ACCCCACTGCCCACACTCTTCCAGGTCGAAACCGACCCATCCACCACAACTCTCTGGGTGTCCTGGCCCTAGCCCACAGCAGCCACCCACACTGCTCCACACAGTTCTGGGGGGCATGCATCCCCTGTACCTTCCAGGATGTGTGCAGTGGCAGGAGCTGCCACCCCTCCCTGAGCCCCCTGGATGAGTTGCATCTCTGTCTCGCATCCTGCCCTACCTGCTCTGCTGTGCAGGGCTTGGTGGGACAGTGCAGGGGTCCCAGAGGCTCCACCCCCTCCATCCCAGTGGCACAGCTGAAGCTGGTCCCACTGTGGCTCTAGGGCCCCCTGGGCAGTGAGGGGCTGGAGCTGGGGCCAAAGAGGCAGCCGATGCTGGCGCAGCACCTGCTGGGGCCAGAGCTGGGGCTGCAGCTGATGCGGCACCAGGCAATGCTGCTCTCCCCCATGGTCCTTTCCCCTCCTCCTGCCCCTTCCCCTGTAAACTTTCCCACCTGGGGGGGTGGGCACACACATGCACACATACATGTGTACATGTTCAGCCCCCTCCAAAAAATATTTTTTCTACCTCTACCTATGTTAATGGCCTGGGTTTGGGGCAGTGTTGCTTAGTGGTTACACCCATGAGTTGGGGAGTCAAAAGTCAGGGGGACAGGAATCAAGGATCAAGTTACCATATCTAAAGGGCAATCTAGAGGCAGAGTACAAACACAAGCAGGGTCAATGTTCAGGACCTGAGGATGAGTTACCTGATCCAGAAGGAAATTCAGGGGCAGAATTCAAAACACAGGCAGGGTAAGGGTCCAGGAACCAGATGCCAAGTTACAAGATCCAAGGGAAAAACCACAAGCCAGACTCTAAGAACAGAGCCAGGCACCAGAAAAGTCAGGGAACAGAAATAGAGAAGCTTACCAAAGCAAACCTTAATCAGGCCTGGAGTCTGTGGCCATAGCTGGAGCTAATGGAGAAGCTGCTCTCTCTCCAGCCAATCAGGAGGCCCAGAAAGTGGCCAGCTGCAATGAGTAGTTGGGTTAGGGCAACCAGTCAAAGCTCCAGGCATGTTTGGCCTACTAGGCAAATATCCCAGGCTGGGCTGCCTCTTAGGGCCTGTGACAGGGCACGGCCCCTCTATACACATGCAGGTAAAGTTGCAATGGGATCTAATGCATGATCCACACAATTACTAGGGCTGTGTGAAACTTTGTCAGCAGTTTCGTTTTGTCGCTGTTTCTACTCATTTTGAGCTCAAAACAGCGAAATCGAAATGAAATGGAGAGCTTCAAAACAGCCATGAAACAAAATGAGGCAAAACAAAACATTTCAAAATTTTTTAGATGTTTCGAGTTTCAAAGCTCAAGCTGGGCTTGCCTGCAGGGAAACAGAAAATAAAGTAAGGGGGGTGGGGGGGGAAGAGCGGAGAAGGTGTGGGGAAAGGAGTGCTCTCATTATTGACTGTGTGGGTGGCCAGTAACTGTCACCCTTCCCTGAGATCCCTTCCAATCCCAGTGCTCTGGGGGAGGGATGGAAAAACTGCATAAAAGGCAGCATTATTTGAACTGCTCTGCTTTCTGCCTTGGTGTCAGCTGAGTGAGGGTGCACCTTAACACATACACACTGTCACCCACCCATGTCACAAGTTTTACTTGTCAGCAGCCAGAGGTGCAAGTCCCCAGAACCCAGAAGCCCCTGCACCTATCTCTTTAAAAGTTGGCAGGCTTCATGGCCACAGGAGGGGCTAGCATTCCTGCAGTTTTCACCTTGCTGTGCCTTAACACACACAGCATCACCCATGTCACAAGTTTTGCTTCTCTGCAGCTTGAGGTGCAGTTTCCCCCAAACTCCTGCACCTATCTTCTTGAAACCTGGCAGGCTTTGTTGCCTCAGCAGGGGCTAGCATGCCTGAAGTTTTGACCCCACTGTGGCTTAACATATACATGTGACATGAGTTTTGCTTTCAAGAACTGAGGTACAGTTTCCCCAAAACCATCTATCTCCTTGAAACTTGGCAGGCTTCATGCCCTCAGAAGGGGCTACCATGCCTGCTAGTTTCATCTAAGTCAGGGTAGAAATGACAAAGTTATAGGCTGTTTCAAGCTTCCCTATGATAGCTTATGGGTGAAATGTCAAAACAGCGAAACAGTTTCAATGAAACGAAACAGAACAGAGGTTTTGAATTGAAACAAAATCTGAAACAAAACACTGTTCCATCGAAATGCTGAAATTCATGTTGAAATGGAACAGTGCCATTTTGCACAGTCCTAACACATGTGCATAGCAGGAGGTGTGATTACGGGGTCATGTTAGAACCTATTGTGCCTTATTACTGGTGCAGGGGATCCTGATACCAGGCTCCCTCTCCACAGGCAAGAGGCAAGCTTTGGTGGCTGGGAGCCACCTCAGCTGTTGGGATCCCAGTCACTGGGGTTCCCAATGCATCCCCAAGGCTAGAAGAGCATGGCAACCATGTTTATCAGCCCCAGGGCCTCCACGCATCTCCTGGGCTGAGAGATCTCAGCCACACTCTGTGATTCCTGGGACCCATCTGGGTCCCTGCACCAGGAGGCACACTATAGGGACCCAGTATCTGTAGCTGTGGGACTCTGGATCCCAGGAACTGCAGGCTCCTGCTGGGACCCAGAGTCAGCAACTTCTGGGGCTGAGAGTCTCTTCAGTTGTCGGACTTCAAGCCCAGGCTGGGCATAGTAGCTGGGAGTCCTGTTAGCTGATGTGGCTCTAAGTCACCTGCTACACATGCAAATTAAAGCTTGATAGCAAGCAACTATAAAGTTAGTACACATTTTCAAGGTCTAATTTTATAGCTGGTTAGAACTTTTTTATGGCAGAATATGTACTTTGTGCGTATATCTGGTCTCAAACTAACCATGCAATTAACTAGGTAATTGCATGATACCTGTAACATGTAGAGGGGGCCTATCACACTGAGCCACACACCTTCCACTTTGCTTGCTTTCTCATGGAGAGCAAATTCTAAAGGAATTGTAGATAAAAGCCTCAACAATGTCTGAACTCTAATGCAATGGCTGGACAACATAATGGGAACCCAGGCAAGCAATTACTGGGAAGATCACCATGTTAAAAATCTAGTGCATTTTGGTAATAAAGAGGTTCCAACACAGCAATACCTACTATGGGTGTAATTGGGGGCACTTACACAAGTTACATTTTTCATATGGTAATGACCCTGAAAGCACTCTACAATCATAACATAACACACATTCATGGCCACAGAGCACTTTTAAAATGGCCAAAACTGCAAAAAAACAAACAAACTTTCATTAAATCAACTATTTGCTGAAGGTGCTCTAGAGCCAGAGCATCTAAGGTAAATTCTGTTCAGGTTCCCTGTGAGGGTTAAATGAGGGCGATTACAGCCACATCCCATTTGCCTTTGTGAGGCTGTCACAGAGAGGAGTCTCCTCCCTGTGCAGTGGAGGAGTATGCAGAGGGGGAAGTGAAGGAGCAGGGGCTGTTAATGGGGATAGCCTGTGAGGCAGGGGGGCTCCCTTCCCTCACCCTCCACCCAAGCCTCTTGATAGGGGCAGCACACAGCTGCCAGCTTGGCTTTGCCATGGACAGAGCTGGGAGGGGGCAGGCCTGGAAAAAGAGATTGTTCAGCAGCCTCCTAGGAGACTGCTCGAGCACCCTGGCCTACTGGCCAGTGCTGGTGCAGGCAGGCTGGAGCCCCCCTATGGAGGTGAATGCCTGTTGAGTTCAAAGGCACTCAAACTGATGGTGCATGGTATAAAGTATTAGAGCACCTTCCTGACAGGTTGCCTAAACACCTGTAGGCACCCTGAAATAACAGTTACATATGCAACAAAGGGAGTTACGGTAGATATTAGAAGGAAGTAAGAGTTGTATCTATAACCCAGTATTAAATCATTGCACTTAATTGGTGAACTAATACAGTTAATGACATCCCTGAAAGATGAGTGCTATAGAAAAAAAAAAGAAACTTGGAAACGATTTAAGGAGTTCTCAAGAAATTTACAGGCTTACTGAAAATCTCTATGTTTTTGTTACATGGCACCAATACTGGCCATTGTATGCTTTTCATTACAGTGTCAAAAATTGCAACAGCAAATATTTAGATTGGGTATTAGAAAGACCTTTTTAACTATGAGGCAGAGATATAGATAGAAAGACTGTGGAATCTCCACCACTGAAGTTTTTAAGATTAGGTTAGACACATTAAAAAAACCTGCAAATAACTATTAGAATAATTCTATCTAAATAATCGGCTAAGTCCCCTTAGCAGATGGTCTCCATTATATGGCAATTGGATCTAATATTTGGATCCTACAGGCTTTAAGCCAGGTGGATATGGACAGAGTTCAGACATTATTTCTAGCTCTTGATCTCTACACTGTGTTCCTGAGTACAGACCTCTTGTCTGTTATCCTGTACTGGGACTCTACATACCCTTAGGCTCTGAAACCCAGGCTCTGAACTTAGGCTGGGTAATCTTCAGGGCCAAATCAGAAGTACTCTGTAGCAAGGCTGTGCGGAGCTTCAGTTACTGATTCAATTTGGAGGGAATTCAACCTTATTTGGCTGCCGAATTTCCAAATCTGAATCAAACCTTATCTCTCGGAATCAAATTAAAAGCCTGTGATTCAATTCAGAGAGATTTGATGATTCAGACATAAACACAACTTTATATGTTTTCTCTACATACCTCATGGTACCAGGTGGCTCATGAACACTGAGATGGTGGGGTGGATGGAGTGTCCCACGGGAGCGTAGTGGACCCAGAAGTGGACTGGAAGCACTTCCAGTCCACTTCTGGGTCCACTGCAGAATGCACAGGGGTGGGGGCCCACACCCTCCGGTTCAGCGACTGTTGCCTCCTGGGTCTGGGGGGGCACCTGGAGTCTCCCCACAGCTGATCACTGAGCCAGGGAGGGGAGTATTTCCAGTCCGCTTCTGAGCATGCACCCTGCCCACCCCACGCTCCTTTGGGACACTCCATCTGCCCAACCATCTCAATGTTCACAAGCCGTGCCTGGTACCTTGAGCTATATAGAAAAAACATATAAAGCTGTGTCTATGGTGAAATCGCTGACTCGTGGAATCAGCATCAAATCTTAATTTAGCCAGATCAAATTGGGACAGTGATCCGAATCAACAAATCAAATCACTGTCCCCTGAACTGGGCTGATTCTGAATGCAAACCTAATACTGCCCATTTGCACACCCCTACTCTGTAGCAAAATCTGTGTTAGAAGGATAGAACTATTTGACTATAAAACAATCATAGTAATTGATTCTTGTGTTATCCTGCAAGAAGGTACCATTAACTTCCAAGGATCTATCCTTGACATCTTTTGGCAGTTACAGTTATACACTCAAAATGTTGATTTCAATGTCACTTGACAGTCAAAATTCAATATAGACATGTACAGATATTTTAACAATCCATCACAATCTCAGATTCAGACATGATAGATAAAATCTAGTTTTATGATAGTTGGAAATAAGCATAGTGCTGAGGTGAGTTCTCTATCAAAGAGTTACTGGATAGCTATATGATTTCATTGGAGACAACAATATTACATGTGTAAATGCATAAGTGTAGGATTCTGGTTAACCCTCTTGATCTCTTCCTGCTGGCCCTAAATCTACATTTCTGTCCAAATAGGCTTTTATAATGGCTAAATTTAATCCTTTTCTTCTAAACCTTCCTTCCCTTTAATTTGGGTCTAAATGTATGGAAATGTTTCCCATTAAACATACACAGAATTAAAAATGGAGTGTTTTGACTAAACTACCATCAGCCCTTGTAATAGGCAAAGGCCTCTGTCCCAAATCCTCATCTGGTATATATTGTCCTGGCTCCTTTGATTTTATGATTTAGGAGTATGCAAGCCTAGACACTGGTGAGTGTTTGCAAAGCTAATCCCACTGAAATGAAAGTCAGTGTTAACAATATGTCAGCTCATTACCAGTTACAGTTGCTTATTACCACCAGGCATGTTTTATTTCTTATTTATTTTCTATTCTGCCCTATCCCAAAGGCTGATAGTGGCTTAGAATAAAGAGACATACAACTCACAATTAGGTCCCTGGCCAACTTTAATTTCATTGCATGAGTGGTAAACAATTCATTTTAACCCTGCTCCCAAAAATAATGTATCCTGCCATATCATATGTGCATGGTAGGATATGCAATATTTGAGATCAGGGATATAATTAATCAGATCCCAACAGCATGTCTGTATGCTTGGAGTCTGGCATCAGGGACTGGTCATGTGCCATGACTTTAGGTTTTGTCTGGGATGGGCTCCCTGAACAGCTGTGAGTTGAAAGCTGCGTGGGCAGCCCTGCATCAGGCCTGATGATGAGCTCCCCATGTGCCAGCACCTGAAGGTTTGCAGCGCAGCCCTGCATGGGATCATGCTAGCATGGGGCTTTACAAGGGGCATGAGAAGGGAGTCAATGAACTTTCCTGCTCTGGAAGTTTAAACCTCTGCATAGGCTGTGGATTTATAGGAGCCAGAAATTCCCAGGGCTGCCTCCTTGGACCTGCCCTCCCCAACATCTGATCACAGGACGTGGTGCTGCATCTTGGATACAGGACCCAATGCTGACCCCTACCTGATCCCAGAAGGTAGTCCTGGGTTCTGGACCCAAGACTCATGGCTACATCCTAGAATCAGGCAGGGGGCAATGCTGGGTCAGGACCCACCACTGCATCCCAGGTCCTTGGTGTGGGAAGCATTGGGTCTGGGACCAGTGACCCAAGCTGCCTCTGGTGATCAGTTAGGGGGCTTCTAGGTCTGGACCCAGGCCTGCACCATGAGCTATAGCAATAATGCTGCACAGGCAGCCACAGGCAGACACCTGCCAACATAATACAACTAGTCACAAAGATGTTATACATTATATACAGAACATTTTTGTGGTCATATTGCCATTTTATCATGCCATTAATTGATTTTTTTCTGTGGCATATTACTATTTATGGCATGATTAACACAAGCATGCCATAAATGCAATGTCACCAGGGACCCTAGGAAAGAAAATTAGATTCCTCAAACAGTACCCCAAAACTTGAGAATTCCAGTTCCCTTCCCCCTTGCCCCAGCTACCATCTCCCTGAAAGCAAACCCTTGGCCAGTCCCAGCCATGCTTCCCAACCCCCATTTCCATCCAAATACAAAAGGCCTCTCCCTATTTGCCCCACCCCCAGACCACATAACCCATTCCCTTGCCTCATCCTGAGTGGAGATTCTTCCACCACCCTCCAATGTCTCTTTTAATTCTGTACCCCTTTTTTCCTACAGATGGACTATGACTGTCACCATACCTCTTCCAAAAAACCCTCTATCCTATGTCCTCCCATTCCCCCCAAACAAATAAAACATTAAGTTTGAAGACATTTAACAAAAAGAAACAGAAACATCTTTTATCTCTGCCTTGGTCACTGCCAAATGGTAATACCTGGATTTCCATCAGTTTAGGCTGTCAAGATGGTGTCTGGGCTGGGCCCCAGCTCTCCTCCAGATGGGGGTCGGTTGTGATGGCAGCACTTTTTCAGCCCAGGAAGGCTGGTCAATACTTTGGGACCTGTAAGTTGTCTGGGTCCTTCTCCTTCCTTGATGTGGCTAAATTTTTTCAGTAACTTTTTGTCCCAGGGATTTGGGTTTGGGCAAGGGGGAAGCCACACCTGCAGGCAGACCCCAGACAAATGGGAAAGGAAAAAACCCACCTATTGCAGGACTTTGAGGAAGCAAAGAAGTAGGCAGAGTCGCCCACGCAGTTTATCAGCTGTGCTCACCTGCAGCTGAGACTGGGTGACATCATCAGGAGACGCTACCTGGTGGGGATAAAAGCCGGCCCTGAGACTGCAGGAACGGGCATGCTGGGAACAAAGAGTGCAGCGGGGAGCCATTCCGGTGGAGGCTTCTGGTGCCAGCAGGGAGCTGAAGATCTGGCAGAGGGTGGATTGGCTGCTGCAGCTGAGACTGTGAGCCCTCCCCACACCAGAGAGAAGTGACACTGGCCAGGGAGAGGAGAGCTGCTGTGGAGACAGATGGTGGTGGCAGCAGGAGCTGTAGCAACCACTGCTGGGAGTGACCAGCTCAGGAGCAATCTGGAGGGGCCAGATGAGAGATTGGTAGTGGCAGCAGTGGGAGCCACTGAGCACAGCGGTGATGGGCAGAGTGGAGATGCCAAGCTAAAGAGGGCTGTGGCAGGAGCTGAAGATCATGACCGGGACAGAAGCACGGGTCCCAGCCAGGGGGATGCACCTGCCAAAGGCACTAGGGGAGTGGAGTTGGCGAGCCTACGGCACTAGGGCTCCTCCCCACATTCCTTTCTTCCTTTTTTTCCCTTATTGTGTTTCTCTCTCACTGTTTTGTTCCCTCTTGGTCTTCATTTTGCTTGGTTTAGGGATCCTCACTGCACGGCTTGTTTTGTGTTGTTGGTGTAGTTTTCTTAGTTTTCTTTCTTCCTTGTTCTGTTTTCTTTCCTTGCCCAGTGCAGGTTCCAGGAGGCCAGGGATCCTTAAGGAGGATTGTGGGTGTGTTGTGAATGTGGCGGCGGTCAGCGGCATCCTCCTGGAACATCCAGAGCCATGACAGAATGTCTCAGAAGATGAGACATCTTGCATCTCCCAGACCCAGGCGGAACCTCAGATATTCTTCAATGATAAAGGGGTCGTATATGCTGAAATCATCATTCAAGGGTCAGCTGCAAAAAGATCCTGAGGCCCACCTCAAAGGGTGGCACATGGTCGGGGTGTAGGAGAGGTTGGAGCCCTGTGGACACTCCCCAAGGGATGTGATGACTCTGGAAGTGCCCTCAAAGGAGACCCTCTACACTGAAGATACATCCAAAGTCATGGAAGGAGAGTTTAGGGACCAGTGAAAAGATAATTGAGGGACCCTCTGGGACCTACACAAGGCTACTTGGTGCACAAGACCAGCTGCCCGTGTGAAGGCGGCGCGAGAATGAATCATCGAGGGGAGGTGGGCATAAAGCGGTGTATTGGCCAGGAACAAGATGGACCGGGACTTGGGTGACTACACGAACATGCAACCAGGGGCCATGACCCCTCCGGATATCCTCGGATGGAACCTACAGGTCCTGACTCAGATCTTGGATACACAACAGCAGATGACTGACTGCCAACAAGACTGGCGTCTTTCAAAATGCCAAAGATGACCAGGGACCTCAATCTGGAAGCCTACATTGAGGTGTTCGAACATCACACCATCAAGATGGGGCTGGACAAAGGATATTGGGCCAGCCACCTAGTGGTGGGCAAGGCTCAGGCAGCATATCAAGCTCTCCCGAAAGATGAAGCCAGCAACTATGAATACATGAAGGCTGCCATCCTGTACAGGTTGGAAATTAACCTGAAGCATTATTGCAAGCGGCTCCAAGTGAAGAAAGAGCCTGATGAGAGGTGGCCCAGGGTGCTGTTACAACTGTTACGAGACCTCCTTAACAAGTGGATGAACCGGTGGTGCACCATAGAGATGCTTTGGTGGACTAGATCCTCCTGGAGCAATTCCAAACTGATCTGCAAGAGCAGACACAGTGTTGGGTCTGCCAGCACTCCCTGTGCATGTGTGACAAGGACCTGAAGCTGGCAGAGGCCTTCACAATGTCTGAGGAAAGCTACCCCCAGGAAAGACAGAACCCTGGACCCCCAGTATTGGCACCAAAGGAGCCCAAACGGAGGCTCCCACCCAACTGGGGAGCAACTGGGGAACGACTTAGTAATTCCACAAAACAATGGCTCCCAGATAATGGGTTGAGAGCATAAGCCAAAGGACAAAGAGAGCCCAAGATAAATGAACCCATGGATTGTAGCTATGCGGCCAGGGGAGAAGATGCTATGTGATGACATCCCATCATCAAAGCCTGGATAGAGGGCTACCCCATACAGGCTACATTGGGTTCAGGATGCACCCAGTCCTTGGCAAGAGCTGACTTGGTGAGGCCCTGGGACAAGCAAAGAGACAACCCAGTGAAGGTGGCATGCGTCCATGGGGAGACAATGTGGATCAACAGACAATGGATATATCTCCGTGTGATGGAGCATCAAGGAGAGCTCCTGGTGTGTATAGTGCCCCAGCTGGCCTGCAGGATGGGGTTGGGACTGGGTGCCACTATACTCTGGATAGGGTACACAACACGGAGGTGGAACATAACAAGATCTGAAACTGCAAAGGGTGGCTAGGTGAAGTGGAGGAGAGTGAAGAATCTGCCAATGAGACAGATGACATAGACCTCAGTGGCATTGCCAGTAGCCTTCAGTTCCGAGAAGCATAAGAGAAAGCCAGGAACTCAGGACACTTCAGGTGCAGGCCCATGACGCCAGAGACAACACAACCCGGCTGACCAAACAGACCCCATGATTTGAGATAAGAAACCAACTTCTATACCACGTGAAAGGGGGCAGACGGGGCAGAACTGAAGACATGCAGTTGGTGGTGCCCACTTGGTTCTGTAGCAAAACCCCCAGTTTTTCATTTTTTTAATTATTTTTTTTTAAATGCATTCCCTCCCCTTCCCCAGCCATGTATGACTCTTACTCTCCCTCTCTACTTCCTATAGATAAGTATAAGTAAGCTAAGAAGTAGGATAAGCTTTAACATTTTTATTTTGGTAGCAAGTTTTTGGTTTTGGACATCCACTGTTTTATATTATATAAGTATTAGGTTTGTATTGATTTTTACTGTTGTATATTGTATTGTTGTCATTTTTGTATTGATTTTTATTGTTTCATATGGATATTGCATGGTTTAGGCCTGTGTTTGTAAGTCAACCAAAGTCATGTCAAGTTTCCATATTATATGTTAAGTCTCCATCTTATGTCCTCTGCCTGGGCATCCCCTGTGTCGCAACTGTATGAGTCACATATCCCTTCCACGTAAATTCGTTCTTGGATGAATAAGTATGACTGGGAATGATTGAAATACAATGGTAGCAGGTCTCTGCTGAATGGCGTATAACAACTGGGCCATCACCTCGCATTGATTCATCCAGGAACCACGGACCTCACCCAGGAACAGAGACAAGAACTCAGCATTTGAAAGACAAAACACCCTGCAGAACCAGCAACTCTCACCATTATAGACACCCGAAACTGCACACCCCTGCATGGAGCACACATGCTCAGTACACCAGGGGCTGACCCTTACCTGGGCATGCCTCCTGTCACTAGGGTCACGCAAGGTCTGCCCTTATAAAAAGGGGCGGTGAAGACAGACCCAGTGGGACACTCTCTCCATCTGGACCAGCACCATGCCACACCACCTATCTACCCAGAGGCCCTGCCAGCGACTCCCCTCTGGACAAGGACACCTTTCCAGCCTGGATAGGTAAATATTACCTGCACACCTCCTCCTAAAATTTGGACTCTCCCTCTGTCTCTCTCTCTCCTCCTGGACTTCAGTGGACTTCAGCCCCTGCACCAAGCCTCTCTAACCCCTGCTGCCATTGTGTGTGTGTGTGTGTGTGTGT
>NW_017728931.1:85769802-85795488 GCF_001723895.1 Crocodylus porosus | reverse complement strand
ATACATACACATCACAACACCCAACTTAGGAACTCACCTGTGTGTATGTGTAGGTGGGTGGTATGTGTGTAAATTAGTGAATACACTTATATATACACATATATAGATATCATTGTGGTATATGAATTAGTAATCCACGTATGTGTATTGGATGTGTAGGTGTTGGTAACTGGTAACTAATTCTGTCTACATCTGTTGTGTGTAGCGTGTATGGGCTTAAACTGGTGATAGGTGTGCATGAACCTAAACTAGTTATTTTGAATGTGTGTGTATCTGAGTTGCTAGTGTGAGAGTGTGTGTGTATGTGTATATATATATGGAATTGTGTACATGATATATGAATTAGTGATCTGTGTCTAACTTTTGGACTGTATAGTGTATGTGCTTGAATTGGTAATAGCTATGCATGTGGCTAGGCTGGTTTGGATGTGTATGTGCTTGAGCTGGTAGTGTGTGCGTGTATGCACCTAATTGATTTGTGTGTTTGTATATGTGCAACTGTACACCACACCCTCCTGTCTAACAGCACAGTACTGAGATTCTGAGCATTGGTCTGACCTCTCAGGGCAACAGGTCCATCAAGTTATATGGTGGTGGGCTCATTCCAGCCCCGCAGGGGGGCCCCTGAGGCAACACAAGATCATTGCAATGGTGACTAGGTATTTTTTTCTGGCCAAGGGTGGGGGAGCATGTTGTCCATCAATGTGCAGCCTGCCCTGAGTGTCAGAAGATGAGGGCACACCACCCCACGTGAGCACCCCTCCAACCCATGCCTGTCATAGATGTGCCTTTTTCTCAGATAGCCATGGACATCGTAGGGCCCCTTCTCCACAGCAGCGCCAGGCATCAGTACATATTGGTCTTCATGGACTATGCTACACAATACTTGGAGGTAGTCCTACTGCAGGCAGTGACTGCCCCATGAATAGCTGAAGAAGTTATAAAGTGGATAGCTAGGATGGGAATGCCAAAGGAAATACTAACCAAACAAGGGTGGAATTTTATGTCGGGGTACTGCAGGTAGTATGTCTTATGCTACGGATAAAACATCTCCATACCTCTGTGTACCACCCCCAAACCAACAGCCTGGTGGAGTACCTTAATGGAACAATAAAGTGAATCCTACAGTGCTGCCCCACATGGCAGAATTAGTGGAGCGCATCGGGAACACCCAATACATCATAACCATAGACCTCGCAAAGGGGTACTGGCAGATCCCCATGGCCAGAGAAGATTGTCTGAAGACTGTGTTTGGGATACCTTGGGGGCTTTATGAGTTTGTGAGGATGCCATTTCAGCTCCATGGTTCAGCCACGACATTCCAGCGCCTAATGGATCGGATCTTAGTGCTGCACGCTGAATATGCCGCAGCACATATAGACAACATTGTCATGTTCTCGCAGACCTGGGCACAACACAGAAGGGCCCTCAGAGCAATACTATCAGAGTTAGGAAGAACAGGTTAACAGTAAACCCGTGGAAATGTGCCCTCACCCAGAAGAAGACTAAATATTGGGGTTTTTGGTTTGAAGCGGCACGATCAGACCCTTACCGGACAAGGTGGAGACAATTCGCAGCTTCATCACCCCCCAGAACTGCCTCGATGATCTCCCGAGGTCCCTTCCAGCCCTAATGTCTATGAAATCTATGAAATCAATTCAGCTCCTTCCTAGGGATAACCAACTACTATCAACGGTTTGTACCCCGTTTTTCAGAGCTGGCTGCACCTCTGTCAGAAGCCCTTAGGGAATGGAAAACAGGGGCTATAAGACAGATGGAAGAAATGTCCCAGAATTTTGATCTGCTAAAAAAGGCTTTATGCGAGGACATCATAATACACATGCCTGACTTTTGAAAACCTTTTGTCTTGAAGACAGATGTCTTGGAGACAGCAATTGAAGCCATTCTCACTCAGGAAGAGGATGGGATAGAGAGGCCAGTTGCCTATGCCAGTCGCAAACTACTGCCAGAAGAGACTAAGTACGCGACAATAGAATGAGAGTGCCTGGCGATTCAGTGGGCAGTGGACCATTTCAGGGTAGAGAATTTAAGCTAGTGACAGGCCATGTCCCCCTAAGATGGCTCAGTACAGTCAAGACTGACAATGCCCAGATTACAAGGTGGGCCTTGGCACTTCAACCATATCAATTCCATATAGTACACTGACCAGGAAAATTTAATGTGGTGGCGGATTTTTTATCCAGGTGCACAGACGAGGCCCAGGCCTGTGACCCAAAAAGTCAAACTGAGGGGACCGCCAGCCTGCCAGGTACGGCCCGAAGGCTGAACATCAAAGTGTCCCAAGGCATTTTAAAGGGGGGGCTGTGTCCCAGGGACGTAGGATTGGGCAAGGGGGAAGCCACACCAGCAGGCAGACCCCAGACAAATGGGAAAGGAAAAAACCCACCTATTGCAGGACTTCAAGGAAGCAAAGAAGCACTCCGGGGACAGTTGCCCATGAGGCTCATCAGCTGCACTCATCTGCAGCTGAAACTGGGCGACATCATCAGGAGACGCTACCTGGCAGGAATAAAAGCCAGCCTTGAGAGCATGGGAATAAGCATGCTGAGAACAAAGAGTGCAGCAGGGAGCCACTGCAGTGATCACCACTGTGGCAGGGGGTGGCTCGGCTGCTGCAGTTAAGACTGTGAGCCCTCCCCACACCAGAGAGAAGCAGCACCAGCCGGGAACAGGAGAGCAGGTGTGGAAACAGACAGCAGCAGTGGCAGGAGCTGCAGCAACCACTGCTGGGAGTGACCAGCTCAGAAGCAAGCTGGAGGGGCTGGCCAAGAGATTTGCAGTGGTGGCAGCAGGAGCCGCTGAGCACAGTGATGATGGGTGGAGTGGAGACCCTGAGCTAAAGAGGGCTCTGGCAGGAGCTGAAGGAGATCCTGACCGGGGCATGAGCGCGGGTTCCAGCCTGGGGGATGCGCCTGCCAAAGGCACTAGGGGAGTGGAGTTGGCGAGCCTACGGCACTAGGGCTCCTCCCTCCCATTCCTTTCTTCCTTTTTCTTTCCTTGTTGTATTTCCCTCTCACTGTTTTGTTCCCTCTTGGTCTTCATTTTGCTTGGTATAGGGGTCCTCACCGCAGGGCTTGTTTTGTGTTGTTGGTGTCGTTTCTTTAGTTTTCTTTCTTCCTTGTTCTGTTTTTTTTCTCTGCCCAGTGTGGGTTTACCCGGCACTTTCTACTGGGTTCCAGGAGGCCAGGGCCTGAAGGAGGATTGCGGGTGTGTTGTGAACGTGGCAGTAGTCAGCTGCATCCTCCTGGAATATCCGAAGCTATGACAGAATGTCTCAGAAGATGAGATGTCTTGAATTTCCCAGACCCAGGTGGAACCTCAGATGTTCTTCCACAACAAAGGGGTCATAGATGTTGAAGAGATCATCGTCCAAAGGTCAGCCACAAAGAGATCCTTAGGCCCATCTCAAAGCATGACACACGGTCAGGGTGCAGGGGAGGTTGGAGCCCCGTGGACACTCCCCAAGGGATGTGATGACTATGGAGGCGCCCTCAAAAGAGACCCCCTTCACTGAATATCCATCTGAAATCATGGCAGGCGAGTTTGGGGGCCACTCCAAAGGTGATCGAGGGACCCTCCAGGGCCTACATGAGGCTACTTGCTGCACAAGACCAGCTGCCCATGTGAAGGTGGTGCAAGAACAGATCATCAAACGGAGACAGGCACACATTTATTTCCTTCATTTCTTCTAGAATATTGTTTTTGTGGATGCACCAGAATCAAGGAAATAGGAAACACTGTTTTCCTGCTTGCATACCAGTGTCCCTAATTGTCCAGCAAAAGTATCACAAATGCCGCTAATCTTCCCTAAGAAGTATTTTATATATTAGTGAAAACCACATTCTGCCAACTTGCTCACATTGAACATTAACCATCTCTTCCAATATATCAGAATCAGATACAAAGTTACTCATTGACTGACCTTTCAAAACAAAACTTTGTTTGGCAGTGATACTTCCAAGCTGTTTTTTTCCCAAAGCAATTTTCTGGCATTGTATCACAAGCTGGGCCCTGACTTCTTCAATGACACCCCCTAGTGGCATCCTCAGTCCTGTCTTGCCCACTTCAATCTCCCTGGGTTCCAATCCATTCACTTTCCTGCCACACCTTGATTTCAAAAAAAATAATGAGGGGAGGATTCCCACCCAGGGTTGGTAAGTCTTTGGGGGCTCTCTCTCTCCATCTTTCCTAAGTGTTTGTTGCCTTGGGCTCTTCTGGCCTTACAGGTTAGTCTGTATCCTCCTCCCACTTCTATAATCATTCCTATGCCTTGCAAATGGTACAAGCTACTGTTAGAGTGAGGTCGCTTGCCCCTTTCTGTGGTTTGGTCCTCCGGTGGTTTGATTGCAACAAGTTTTGTCAGGGCTTTGGCCTACCTGGCCTTAGCCCTTTTCCTCTGGCTGAGTCCCTTAGCCCCAAGGGGGATGGTCTGGATCCTTGCTTCTGGACTGCAGTCCATATTTTGCCCTTTTGGGCTCTGGCTGGCCATCTCAGCTTCAGGCTGCCTCTATTCCTCAGCCTGTACTAGCTTTTCTTCTCATGGTCTGTAGCCTGCCTAGATGTGTCCTTTTCAGGCTGTGAGCTCTGGTCCTCCTGGCCTCAACCCTCTCCCTTTCTCTGATCTCTCTCTCTCTCTCTTTTAGCCATATCTTGTCCACTGGTACAAGCTGGAACAAAAGGACACTACCACTTTAACAAAACCCCATTCTGATCAGGGAACGCAAACATTAAGGAAAAAAAAACATGCCTCTACTTTAACAAAGATCTCCCCTTCTTGGGGTAAAGAAATATATCTCAGCTCTTGTCCTCTCACCACTCCCTGATTTAGGTATCCAGTGCTAGTTGAGCTCTCCCAGGTGCCTCCCTCTCCAGGGAATTCAGCTCCCTCTGAAGTCCTGTATGACTCTTGGAGAGCTGAGGATTTTTAAGTGTCTCAGAGCAGGGTCCCTTCTAATCAACTGACATTCTCCCTTTGGCTCAGCTACATCTAGTTACCTCTAACAGGCCATTTGCCCTGGTCCTTGACTGCTGCCAGACTCCACTGCCAGTAATCTCCTCTTTAGTAACAGGAGCCTTTGGCGTCCTGCTACACATGGCAACATTCAAAACTAATGTCACCATACCAGCCAGCTAAGAATATCTGTTTATTGCCCTTTTACACTGTGTCAGGGTTAGGAAATCCCATTACTTCCTTTAGGAAATCTTTTAAAGCCATTGTTGTAAATGGTGCATTCTACTATGCAAGAGGCAGATCTCCAAAGGAAAGATAAAACCTCTTTATTTGGACTTCTAACAAAGACCAGGAACAACTATTCTCAAAAAGAAATGTAATCATGAGGTATATCAGCTCCAGCTATAATGAACACCTGAGACTTTTAGATCCTACCAAATGAAAATGGTTATTTTTCTCTTCCTGTAACAATGTGAAAAATAGGGCTTTCTGTTGGTGCACTATCTAACTTTAATTTGATTGCACCAAAAGCATATCAATTCACTGGTAACAGCGTTTAACTTATTTTATGCTTGCCCCTCATATACCATTTCTAGATGTACCAATATCCATAGCTGATTATTAAAGGATTATCTTAATTTCCCTCAGACTGAGAACAATACATATATTAATGTAGTCTGGTATTATGCTACAGTTTGGGGTTAGATACTTATTTTCACTGCAGGCAAGACCGTAACATTTTTCTGTAGACACAGTATGATTCTTACTCCATTCACTTTTATGGTATTGACTAACAATCCAGTTTTTCTTCCCACTTATCTTTTTACCCTAGTTCTGTCACTGACCCTAAAAGACAATATAAGAAGCTGGGACTTGTTATTGGTAAATATATTGTGAAAATAGATTTTTAATTCTTCTTTTTTATTCACCGAACTGCAAGCGTAGGGGAGTAGAGTGTGAAAAGTGAGAAGCAAAATTTAAGTTTACCTTTTTTTCCTATGTAATTCCAGGCTTGCCTAACTATTCTGTGGGTGCATCTACACATGCTGCTATGGCACCATTGTTACTGCTCTGCCATTTAGTACTTCCCTCTGGAAGTAGTAAAAGACAGCACAGTAACAGCTGGTACTGCACCATGGTTATTTTTAGTCACTACATCACCGTTGTGATGTGCTATAACAGGAAGCACGTTGCTATGGCAACATAGCTGCAATGTCACAGGTTTTGCCCGCGGATGCTACGTCACCATAGTGTGTTGCTAAGTCACCCTAGCATCACATTCTAATATCTAAATAAAGATCAATATCAGGATATAGCCACATGGTATGTACTATTTATGACATATATGACTGGTATATTTTATATCAGTTTGTGTACTAGTGAAAAATACTCTAGTAACCGGAACAGACAGATAAGCAGCTTTTTATAGGTATCTGCCCATGTTAAGTGCTATTACAGAATCTCACCATTGGGTAGTAGGGAGACCATAATAGCCTATTAGCTCCAAATGAAACTGACTGAAGCTGCTGCAGAGATGTAACTACCAATTTTAGCACCCTAGCTGGAAATCCTGTGGAGTACCAGAGGTGTGGGTTGGAGGAGGGCTCAATGAGTGATCACGAAGACTTCTGTTGCTATTGCTGTGACATGGACACCCTGCATTTTGGCTACTGCTGCTGCTACCGCTAAACAAGCTACTTGCACCCCAGGTGTTGTTGCCACATGGGCTTCCTGGGGGCTGGAACACCTTTAAATTGGTGCCCAAGGCTACTGCCCTGCTCACCCCACCCTAGTTATGTACAACACCTCGAACTGTGAACATACTAGTGTAGCCTTCACTGGTGTATAATTTTTTTCTGACTTTCTGATGAGTAAATGTACCCTGGAATGGTGTGATTTATACCAGCGTAGAACTGTACATCATTTTCCCATTCAAAATTTATACTGGGGTAAATATATTATATGTCCACATCCTGGAACTAAGAGACTAGAACTCATGGAAATTAGTCCAAACCTGTTGCTTCTTAGGACACCTCTACTTGACTCTCTTACAAAAGGAATGAGATTAATTTAGTCAGATATTTCTATACATAAATCAATTAAGTTAAAAATTAGTGGAACAGAAGGACAAAAGGATAGATGAGGGGACAGTGAAGGTGGAGAATGAAAGAAAGAGGAAATTTGTGATTTATCCAATAACTTTTGCCAATATATAAAATATGTTTTGGGGAGCATATATCTGGGGAGTCTTAGAATATATGTTAAGTGGACCACAATTCCTGTTGCTTTAAGAGTGAACCTTTCCCAGTACTTTGGAAGTAATGGTGTAGGTGCCTGTCTTCAGGACTATATTGCAGGTTCTGGACCCTGAGTGAAAAGAGGCACTACTCTCTTGAGCTGGTTGCTTTGGATGTTGGAACTACACATCTAACATGTATAGAAAGCTTCTCTGTCTCACTTAGGATTCCAAACTCCTAAAATACAAGAGCTATCATGCCTAAATTTTAGGTGCCTACATCCTATGATGGATTTTGCTCTGGATTATTGGAAACAAAGATTTTATAGTCCCTGTTCACACTCACCTCTCTCAGGGAATATCTACACATGTATTTGATCTGCGATTAGATTGCTCATGAGTAAACTACTCGCTAGTAAATGCTCCTGGGCAGGTGTCTACACATGCAGGGAAGTGGGAGCAGATCTGCTGCTAATGGCAGAAAACTGCTCCTACTTCCTAGGGCCCTGCAATGGGACCCTTCCACCACCAGGGGGAGCTCTAAGCTCCTCCTGGGTGCTAGACCAGGGGCTGGCAGGGAGCACAAGGCCAGGAGACTATTGTTTCCTGGTCAGGGCTGGAACATTACACCTTGCCTTGGGGGGCTGCCTGCTGCTGGGGAAGGGACAATTTCCCCCTGCCCTGGTAGCAGGGATCTCCTATCCCTAGCTCCCTGATCAGGGGCAGGGGACTTGAAAGATCTCCAGGAGAGGGGCAGGTCCCAGCCCCCTACTCTGATGCATCTGTGGGGCGGTTGGTAGCTACCTCACTGCTAGTTGCCACACTTGCAGATTGGGGCAGGGGGTTGGAACATACTATGTCCCTGCAGTTCTTTCCAACCCTCATACCTTGATCACACAACCAGGGCATGGGGCTGGGACCTGTCTCTGACCCCTGTTCCCAGCCCCTGCCACATGATCAAAGGGTGGAGGCTGGGGAGCTGGTTCCCTGCTCAGCTCTGTGAGTGCAGACCTGAATGGCGAAGAAGGTGGAGATTCTGTTCCCTGCCCAGCTTCATGCTCATGGAGCTGAGCGGGGAACAAGTTCCCCACCTCCTTCCCTACCCAGCTCTAGGGATCAATCACAAAGATGGAACAGTTTTGAAACTGTTTGATTGTCACACCCCTGGAATTAAAGATTCCAGAATAATCTAGTTGTTCATTAGATTTAAAGTTATGGACATTTAATGTTAGCACATGTCTCCTGAAATGGAACCACCTTAGAATTTCTTATTATTTGAGATCACTCTTTGCAATATCCCAAAAGCTGGGGGAGAGAAAATTCTAGAATGACCTGAATTGGATGAGCTAGTATCAAATCCAAGAGACCTGCATACATGTGTCAATGAAATAACAATAATGAAAGTTAAAAGTTTAAACAGCCAAGGCATGTTTTATATCAATCATTTTACATCTGGTTTTGTATTTTTTTATCTTGTGTTGTGTTATTTAATAAATGATACAGAAAGAAATTCCATATTTATAGGGCTATGCAAAAGGGAAAAGTTAAAGTTTTTTTAAAAAACTATAAATAGACATACATAGTGTACATATAAGCCATTGTATATTGTTGCTCTTCAGCTCTAGAACTCCCTACCTCTTGAGGTCCATAGACCCCAAACCTTCACATCTTTCAGAAATACTGCAAGACCTCTGTATCGGGGTAAGCATTTAGCAACCAAACATAGGCTATGTTGTTTAGTGGGCAGCGTTGATGCCTAGGAAGTGCATGGGTGTGTATGTGCACCCCCTGAAAGTCCCCCTGGCATGATGCATTTCCCGCTTAGGTGGTGGGCACAGGGGACAGGGGGAAGCGCTGGTGCCCCCCCCGAAAGTGCCAGGCAGGGAGTGGGCGCGCCGGATGAAACATGACGGCTAATTTTGGGAGCACCATGGCTGCTTCCTGGTCAGTGCAATCATCCACAGGGGGACCTTCCTCCCCTGGTCAGTGAAATTAGACATGGGGGACTCCTCCTGGTCACTGACTGGTCACTGGGGGAGCATGTGCCCTCCCCAACTAAGGTGGCACCAGTCGCCCATGTTAGTGAGCCTCTCCTTGATTTTATTTTCTTTTAGTTATTATAGTTGCCCTTTTAAGTTGGTCTGCTTCCCTTGCTATAAATCTCCCTGAGCCTTTTTGGGAAATTGCATGAATAAATAATAGCATGTACTTAATATAGTCATAATTTTATGTTCATTATATTTTTAACAATCTATTTGTTAATATATGTTTATTAATTATGCATATATTATACATAATATAGTGAGGGTATATGAGTAAGCATGTGCATATTTGTGCAGCATGTTGCCTTATTATTACAGTAATGTTGCTTCTCCCCCCACCCCTCTGATATACTATTATTTAATGTAGAAGAACTTTTGTTATTTCAATAAGAAAATGAAACCTGCAAAATGAAAAAAAGAAAATCAATCTTTTTGTTTAGAAACAAATTAAATTCTCCCCCAAAGTAATGATTTTTACCTTAAAGCTGTGATAACAATCTTGTTGCAGTGTCAGGTTCCTCACCTTCTTATCTTACAACAGTTAACCTTAATAATCCCCTTACTTTCAAACCATTCCCAACTTATGGCTCTTTAAGCACTTCAGTTAAGCTTGATCATTTACTTACACTTGGCCTTTAATAGAGACAGTGTCACTTTGAAGACTGTAAATGGATTTCACTGAAGAATCAAGTTCTTCAGACATACAAGAGCTTACAGTTTTTTTCTGTAATTGATATCTGTATAAGATGAATCTGTATGTGCGTCTGTGTGTGTGTGTGTGTGCATGTGGCTCCTTCACAGTGAATTTAAGTAATGTAAAATTAATACAGTATTGGGAGGAAAATGAACAGTTTGGGATAGTTCGTTGTATGTTTCAAAATAATTTATAATCAATGAGCCCAAATTCTTAGAAATTTAAAATTCAAGGAGTCTCACATAGCTTTAAGCAAATGTCGTCTCAGCTAGGCATTTTAACCATATTACCTTGTCTGATATTTATTAAATTTTATCTGACATCTTAGTAGTAGAAGCTCACATTTGGAAATACATCCATTAAGTAATCTATACAATGGCATATGTGTATGTGTATAAGGGTATTCAATTTTTATTATGTCTCAGTGGCCTTGGTATCAAAAATGCACTTCTTAGAAGAAAAAATATTATTTTCTTACTACCTGGTGATGCACAATATAATCTTATTTAGTTGTTATTCTTTGTTGATATGAGTATATTAAATGGTGTAGAAAAGGAAGAAAACAATATATACACTACCATTGCAGTTGACTATCTTTGAAAGAGCCACCCAAATATTCCTCAGCAGAGATCTGGGTTTTCTGTTTGCCATGGAAAAACATGGTAAAACGCATTTTAAAGAGAAAAACTTGGATTTTCTCCTTTAAAGGAGAAAAAAATGGGAAACCATGTATTTTTCCTTGCAGGCTGACAGAGTTTCAGCCTGCAAGGAGCTGGGGGGCAGCTGAAGGAAGATGGTCAGGCAGGGGGTGCCATGTGCGTGTGCACATGTACACATAACCTTCGCTACCAGACAGGCTGAAGACCAGCTCCTGCAGGGAAGACTCCCCTCTGGTATGGGGAAGGGGGAAGGAATTGAGGCTGCCATAGTGAGGGAGGCAGGGATAAATCTTTGGGTACAAGATGGAGAACCACATGAAGAGTATGTAAGCATATACCTCAAAATGAATTTGATATTTTTTGCTCATTTTTTCCTCTCAAAATTCCCTAACAATGAAATTTCATTATAAAAGGGACTTGAGAAAGTTATGAGCAATGGGAATAGAAGGTCTGGAATGTGGTTGGGACTCAATTTATACTGCAAATGGGTTTTACTTCTGGATAATGATTTTTATGTCTCTTGAGCAGTTCATTTTAAATATATTGTAAATAATTTAATATTAGATCCTGCTATGAGAAGTACATCAGTACATGAGCTCACCTCCATAAGCTCACTGCAGAATTAAGGCCTAAAAATGTACCTCAGATTTATGCAAGATATTTCATCCTGTATAATCCCTATTTCATTGCATTAAGTATGTGTAATCATATTTCTCAGTGCTGAAATAATTTAAAGAGTAGATAGGAAGAAACAAGCTTTGGTCACGGGGGGGTTTAATACTTTCATTCGCTATTTGATTGGAATCTGAAGGGATTTTATTATACATTTTTAACTTACTTTTTTTATCTGGCAGTTATTTCTCTTGAATTTCCTCTGCTACCTCTCCTTAAAAAATGGGATTACATGTTGTCTAGCCCATGTCCATTGGTCTGTAAGAGAAAAGAACAGAACTAACTTCAGAGGACATTCATTCCTCAAGGCAGTATATAGTCTTCTTAAAACACTTCAAGAGTCCCACTTGAAATAATATTCTTCTTTCTCTCTTTTTTTTTTCTTGAGGATGCTTTCTATATTTTATACAAAATAAAAATATTCTTAGTTGTGGATCTGTCAACATATATTCTTATTTCACAAGCTTGGAAGGCAAGGGGGGGGGCTTGCCCCACCTCTACCCAGGGGTGAGGCAAAGACTAACCCCTTCTCTTTCTGATTGGTCCTTTTGCAATCTGGGGGTGGAGCCTCCAGAGGGAATAAAAAGGCAGGCAGCGCACCTGGAATCCGGGCAACTGCATCAAGGGATGACAAAGAGGGCAGAAGAAGAGCTGCCAGTGGGGCCAGTGGGGCGAAGCAGTAGCTGCAAAAGAGCCTGAAGATGGATCATTGGATGGGAGTGGCAAGCAGATGTGTTTCCCAGCCCCACCATGAGTAGGCATGGCATTGGTGCACAGCTAGTGCACAAGGCAGCTCGGGTCTCCAACCCCCTGCAAGAGGCAGGGTGAGTGGTGCACAGCTGGTATATGGAGGGTCAAGGAGCAAACCAAGGCCCAGAAGCTGCACACAGTGGCTTGGGTCCCCAACCCTGGCATGAGGCCAGGCGTGTGGTGCACAGCTGGTGCATGGAGGGTCTGGGAGCAGACGAGACCCCAGGACCACACAAGGTGGCTCGGGTCTCCAATCCCTGGCACAAGGCAGGGCCAATGGTGCATGGAGTGGTGTACAGGGCCCTCTTCAGGCCATAGGCTGGGAGAGCCCCAAAGCAGCTGAAGTCATCCTGCTGAGGTAAGAGATGCCTCACTCTGGAAAACAAGGACAGCCTCAATGGGCCCTTGGAGGAATTGTACCTTGCCTGGGAAGGGGTATTGAAGTTGATTAAAGGGGCAGCTAGGGAATCTGGGACTCCCCACTGCCCTCCTCTCAGCTAGGGCCACTCTTCTCTTGGGGCATTGCTATTGTTTTAATATAGCTTATTGTTTTTTTCTTCTTTATTGCCCTCTCGGCCCTGTGCCTCATATTTTGTAAACCCTGCCCCTCATATTTTGTGAATCCTGTGCCTCATGCTTTATAAGGTGGCATTCCATTAGAGTATAAGATTGTCATGACTTCTAATTAGACTTTTACTTTGATCCCCACTTTAATTCCTCATCTGTATATAGTGTTTGCACTGACCTGTATATACACTGTTTTAGCTCCTATATCTTATATGTAAATACGTTAACCCTACTAGTTGTATATCTTATTAAATATGTACATAGTTAAGCCTTAACATGTGTCCTGGCTTTACTCTATAGAGAAAGGAGGGAAACTGTGTGCCACAGGTAGTTTCACCCCTCAGTGCACCTGCCCTGCTAACATTCCCTTCATTTGGAGAGGGGAATACATCATTCAGTACCACCTGGGTTACACAAGTATCTAAAAAGGAAACCACATTTTAAATTAGATCTCTAGAAGAAAGCCCTCAAAAGATCAAAATAGAGATATGTAAGGAATATAAATGACCCATTGGTTTGATAACTTTGGTCAGGCTATACTGGGATTACATTTAATGATTTTGATCCTGAAGTGTGTAAATCCCTCCTAGAGGTAAACTTGTCTAGGTAAGTTAAAAAATATCACTAATAAAGTTTAGGAGCTTCTAGAGTTAGATGGTAGGGTTTCTACATCATAATTTTAGAGATAGGCACCTAAGATGACATTACATATTACAATTAGACCATGTTAAGAGCACTTAAAACTCAAATGATCACACATTAAGGCTCATTAATAAGTACTAAGTGCCTTGTAGGCATCTTAAAGTTATGCCAATTCAAGCAAGGATTATTTTTGAGCTGCACTACCTAGTCTGAGTTCAGTTAACTGCTGGGTATTTGCCTGAGATAAAACAACCAGTCTGTGGTCATCTAGGATCCCAGGAGGTCATGCTTTCAAGTGGACTATTATTATTCATGACTGTATGGCCCTGAACTAAGAACTGGGAAAAGTCAGGCAACAAGTGGGTTGAGATGGGGTGAGTGGAGAGGGAGGAAAAAGGAGACAAAGGAGGCAGAGGGGGTTCAGAAAGGGGTGCATGAGGAAGGGGTGAGGAGAGGTAGGATTGGAGGGGGGAAGTGGATAGGGGAGAGGGTGGGTAGGGAGATTGTGGGCTGCTGCCTCCTTTGCCACCCAAATTTCCCCCTGACCTATAAATCACACCCACCTCCACACTGCTCCCCTGACAACCCAATTTTGCCTTCTTCCTCCATTGGTCCCTCCACCCCCTATCCCTACCCTGCCACCCTGATCAGCCTGAAAGCAGTGGAGGTGTTGGGGGGCAGGGTTCCCCTTCCTTGCCTACTTCTCAAGTCCCTGCAGAACATGTTGATCCTGCATCCCCATATCCAGTCCCTGCCAGGCCCCACAACTGAAGTAGGGGCAGCGAGGGGCGGGGGGCAAGGAGCTACCAGGCAGCTGTGGGGCCCATTGGAGGCTGGATCAAGGTTCATGGAGGTGTTGTGGGCTGTAGGAAGACCAGGAGAAAACAGGAACGGGGAACTCCCCCCACTGCTGCTGCCAATGTTGCTTTAAGACTAAGTCAGGTGGCAGAGCAGCTATCCAGGAAAAAAGGGGCTAAATGGGAGGCAGAGAAAGTACCCAAGGGCTGATGAAAGGAGCAGTGAGGATATTTGGAAAGTAGAGGGGGTGAGACAAGAGAGGTAGGGGTCCCTTCCTGCCCTCCTCCCTGGATTATACTGTGGCTGTAGAGCTGGTAAGCAGGGCTGGCATGCAGCTGACTTGTAGCCCATAGCCATGCCCCTGCTCTCCAGCCCTCTACTAGCAGATCTGAGCAGTGAACATTAGAGAGGGTAGTAATCCTGAACATTTGATTACTGTGCAGGTGTGGGACAGGCAAAGAAGGTTTTTAGCCATCAAGTGTAACTGCTCCAAACTTGAGCTACCACTAACTTGAGCTAGCACTAACATTTGAGCAGCTCAAAGTGCAATGTATAACAAAGGCTCTTAGTTAACAAGTAGTAATAATTAATCACCTGTGGGCTGAGGAAATGTTTCTGTTTGTTACCTGGCATGTGCTCTGCAGGCTGTTTGCATGGGGTTGCACCTCTGGGGATGGGAGGAGAAGATGGCTTAGTGCCAGAACTGACCCCTAGATAGTCCATTTCAAGGACCGGGAGGTTTATGTACATAGAACAGAAAGACTGGGGAGGGGACACTGCATCTTGGGATGCAGGAAGACTGGAACTTGGGTGTGGGAAGTGGCCACACATTACTGAAACATGAGCTAGGTGACATGGGTCAGAGATAAACCCATCCTGGAGCGATGTAACCTTAAACTGCCTAAAGTGTGTTTAAAACTAGTTTAAGATGTTAATGTGTGGACAATCCAGGAGTTAAGAGCAGCTCAAAATTAATGCATAACAAGGCCTTAACATTCCTTAGAATTAGCACCTCTTAGCTCTGACAAGTAAACTCACCCATACATACTGCCCAAGCCTTGCTATAGGCATCTGAGTCTTTTATTAGATCTAGTCCTTTTCCTTTTCTCCCCCCTCTCCACTCTCATGGAAGATGTAGAGCTGTTTTACATTTCACTGCACAAGGTAAAGGGAAAAAATGCATTGTGGTTGGAATGAAAACAAAAATATGATCTCTTTTTCAAGGTAATACATTATTTTTATTCCTTAGCTTTGTAGCCAGTGATTCTGTTTGCCTAAATTGTTCAATCATTCTTTACAACAATCCAGAATTTATCCTGTTTCTTCTGCCTAAAACAAGCAGTCAATTTTAATTAACTCAATGTGCAGGAGTCTTTGGCATATGTGGAAACTGGGAACACAGCCAATCCCCAAAGCACCTCTGATCAACTTGCCTGGAAAGAAGTAAAGAAAAGGAAGATGTTTGCTTAGAGAGCTTTAGAATGATAGCCTGAAATCTCAACAGCTGGAAATAAAATTAAGTACACAGTCTTGCCTTTCTACTCATATGAGAACCCCTATGACATCAGGGGAACAACACACCTGAGTAAGAGTTGGAAGGTCATTCTTTAGTGTTTCATATCAATTCTTTACTAGAGAGAAATGCTGGCACATATTAAATAACTGCATTTTTTGTTGAGGACCAGTATATTAACAGTACACAAGAATAATAAAAAGTATGGCATTTAGTGTGTGTGTGTTTTTTGTACTTCCACATAAACAGCATCTACAAGCTTTTAATGTAATAATTTTTGCAGTGACGGTAAAAAAATGGCAGGGATTTTATTTTATACATTTTGGACTAACTCCATGAGACATCATTAAGGTAGTAGAAGATATACATTAAATTTTCAAAGAAGCAGAATCTTTTATTCTTTTCTTGAAACTGAAATATAGAATCCTAAGTATGTGAACCTTTCCACAGCTTCTATTATAAAGCAGCATGTGTATGAATGATAAACCAGCATGTGTATGAATATAGGTAATTTATTTTACAATTGACTAAACCTAGAAATAACAAGGTAACCTTTTTAAGATTTTCAGGGAGAGTTTCTCAAAAATGATGCATTTTATCTAACTATTCAAATACTCACATTTAGCCCACTGCATTATGCTCAAGCCTAAGAAAGGAAAGTTTATTTCTCCTCCCCAGAAATAGAAAAGAAACGTAGAGTGCTGACAGTGTGTTGTATACGGAACATTTGTTGTATAATGCAACCCTATTTTAGGCTGAGTAATTAGAAGTTTTGCAATTTGAAATGAAGATAAAGATTTGTACTTACTTGTGATTAATTAGGAATTTTAACAGTGCATGTCTATGTAATAAAGGATTATTATTTTTTTAAGGGACACTCATAAAGTGCATTGGAATTACTAGAAGCTTGGCCATTAATCTCAATGGTAGGAGCATTAGGCCCACTACCCCTTGATGTTAAAACATTTATCTTGATTTTGTAAAATCACATTAGATAAAGAGGACTTTCACCTCTTTTCAAATGGAATAGATTTGTAGGCCCTGCAGTAAGGTCTAAAAGGAAGACTCTCACACCCAACAATTTCTTGGGTGCTTTAGATTTTATCCCTAGAGTTCATTGCAGAACTGGGGCTTTAGTTTTCATTTTAGAAGATATGCAATATGAAATCTGATATCCTGGTGAGTTCTCTCAAGCTGAGTTCTACACTTTTAGCAATTTTGCCTACTTTTACAAGCAGCCTATCACAACCTCTACATTTACCTTTGGTTTTCACCCTAAGAATATTTAAAGACAAGCTGTATGATCCTTACGTCGTTATGTGTTTACTTTTGACCTTTCTCACTCTGTGCCCTCTGTACAACATCACTAGTTCCCTTCTGGAATCTGAAATAGCTACCCTCACTACGTTCAGATTTTTCTACTTACAATTTAATTGCGCCTAAATACATGTTGCAAGGTCTCAGTCAGGGCCTTTCATGTTTCTGTGAAGGACATAGCACACTTTTTTCTGCTATGAAACAGTATGTGATAAAGGAAAGGTTTCTCAACATTTCTACTGTGATGTCCAGTCAGCAGCAATCACCTCCAAAATGCCAGACTGTGCATATATCTACATGCTTCAGGAAGCTCCACTACAGAAGCTATGCACTCTGGGAGGGCATGAACTACTGAATAGATCGCACCAGCTGGCTAAAGGCAAGTGTCTTCATGTGCCTTTTGTGATCTGCTGAGCTAAGGCCAGAACCTAACTCCATATAGCATAAGTGAAATAAATATGCTAGTGGAGAAAACAGTCCTGCCCGTGCACAATAGCCTTGAAGTCACTACCTTGCCAATATTATTCTAATAAGTATATGTCAAGTCCTATGATGCCTTCCCTTCATAGCATGAATACATCTTTGTGGGTTCTATTTGCAACTGAAAGTCAATTTTGGTTTGTTTTTACATGATTTGCCAATAAGAGCCCATATCAAAACTGGCTTTTCAACCAGATTTCCCAATGCTATAATCTGACTGTCCTGAAACTTGAAACATATGTCAAAACTCATTGGTTGTTGAAGTAGAACATCATCCTTTTTCCCCCCAATATATTCACAAATCACTAATGCTTGGTTCCTACAAGTAGGAAGAAATATCATTCCCTGGTCTAAGGATGGCCAAACTTGTTTATTCTGGGAGCCCTGAAGGAGAACCAGTGAAGGAAACTGCTTAGGAAGCCACCTGTTTAGAAGGGAGAGGCATTTGGGGCAGTTTTGAGTCCACTCATAAAACCTGTCCTTACTCTGTTCCCTGCACCTTCCCAAAGGCTCCACAGCTTCACGTCAGTCCCCCCTGAGCAGTTTACTTTTCCTTACCTTGTTGTGTAGTCATACCCTGCCTCACTTCCCTAATTTCCTGTCCTTTTTATTCTTTTAGAAACCTTTCCTTCAGTCCTCCACATTTGTATCTTAATTTTTCATATATGATATAAATAAATGAATGTAAATAAATAATAAATAAATGCAGAGAGGGTTATGAATCCATAGAATTTGAATGCTTCTTTGTCCTCTGAGGTCTCCCATTTCCACTCATCTTATTGGAACATTGGCCTGTTCAGAGCCTCCGGGTAAAGGTCAGAGGGGAGAACAGCAGGGGGGATGTCATGGTGGGCATCTGCTACAGACCTCAAACCAGGAAAAGGAGGTGGATTAGGCCTTCTTTAAACAATTGATGAAAACTTGCAAAATGCAGGCCTTGGTTCTCATGAGGTACATGAATTATCAGGACATCTGCTGGAAGGGAAACACAGCAGTGCACAAGCAGTCCAACAAATTTATGGAGTGTACTGGGGATAACTTTTTGTTACAGATGGTAGACAGGCCAACTAGTGGGGAGGCTCTTCTTGACTTATTGGTCACAAACAGAAAGAAATTGGTTGAGAATGTGAAGATAGAAGGCAACTTGGAAGACAGTGACCATGAAATGAATTGGTCCAAAAGCCTAAGGGGAGGATGGAATTCAGGACATTGGACACTGGATTCAGAAAGGCATATTTAAAAAACTCAGGGAATGGGTGGGCAGAATCCCAAGTCAAAAGGGGAAAGGAGTCCAGGACAGATGGCTGTACTTTAAGGAGGTCATATTAAAGGGACAGGATTAAGCTATCCCACTGCAATGGAAGAATGGTAAATGCAATAGACAAGTCTGTCTAGCCAGAAAAATCTTCAAAAAGTTAAAAAGAAAAAAGGAATACTACAAAAAGTGGAAACCTGTTCAAAGTAGTAGGGAAGAACATAAGAGTAGTACATGGGCATGCAGGGAAAATTAGGAAAGTCAAGGAAATGTTTGAGATGCAGCTGGCAAGGAACACAAAAGGCAATAAAAAAAGAATTCTATAAGTATGTCAGAAGTGAAAGGAAGACCAGAGAAACTATAGGTCCTCTAGCTAATGCAGAAGGAAATCTAGGTGTGGATGATTCAGAGACAGCTGAAATATTTAATGCCTTTTTACTTCAGTTTTCAGTTTTCTGGTAGGGGCAGCTACCAGATGATGAGTGCAGTTGGTAGCAAAGATAGGGAAGGAGACAAACATGTTAGAATAATGGAATAACAGATTAAGGGTTACTTAGAGAAGCTAGATGCTTTCAAGTTAGGAGGTTTGGATGGGATACATCTTAGGGAACTGGCTGAGGTAATTTTGACATTGGTATCCTCTTTGAGGAGGTTGGTGAGGTCCCAGGAGACTGGAAAAGGGAAATCAGTGTCCATCTTTAAGAAAGGTAAGGGGATCCAGGAAACTACAGACTATTTGTCCTGATGTCAGTACTTGGAAAGATCATAGAGCATGTCCTTAAGGAACTTATTGGAAAGCAACTACAGGGGCACTGACAGATGTGATATTTGTCGTAGGATTGGCCCCTTGAAAGTGCTCTGCAGCCATGCCCTGACAGAAGTGAACAGCCGCAGAGCATTTTAAAAGCAACCAATCGTGTGAAAAATTAATCCTCCTTTAATGGGGTTTCAGGTGAAGTCACTGCAAAGCAGAGCACCTTCATTAATTTCTGTATTACCCCCAGTAGGCTGCTCCAATCCACCATCCCCTTGCCAGCATAGGCTTGACAAATGCCAGTTGGAGTCCTGCCTCCCACCCCCTTCCACCCCTACCAGCTCCCATCCTGCAGACAGCATTAACTAAAGCTGGGGAGGAGGGAGTTGAGGCTATAGGACAGAGGCTGCAGACATCCCGTTCTTTCTGGATAAGCTTCAAAGTGAACCTCAATCTTCACCCACACCCCACAACACAACAGGAAATGTCCGTCATCATCAAGGGGGGCTGTGTAACTCATGGTGCTTTCTGTGATGTGCCATAAGTTACAGTAGCTCATGGTGCTTTTTGTGAAGTACTATGAGTTACAGTGGAGAGCTGCATGTCTGTCAGTGCCCAAGGTGTTTAGGAACAGCCAGCATAGTTTCACCAAGACCAAGTCATGTCTGACCCACCTGCATTTCCTTCTATGATAGAGTTTGTATAATACCAGGAGAGTGTGGTTTTAGCAAGACTTTTGACAGTGTCTCTCATGACATTCTCATTAACAACCTATGGAAATGCAAACTAGAGGAAAGTACTGTAAGGTTGGTAAATAACTGGTTGCATCATCATACTCAAGGAGTAGTCATCAGGGGCTCAAGACATGGCTGGGAGGAGGTATGAAGTGGGGTTCTCCTGGGATCTGTCTTGCTTCTGGTATTGTTTAATATCTTCATTAATGATTTGGACAATTGGATAGAGTGCATGATTAGCAATTTTGTGGACAACATAATGTTGGGTGGAATTACAGATACTTCAGAGAGTAGAGATAGAGTGCAGAATGACCTGAATAGACCATAGAAATGGTCTACAATAAGTCTGATGAGATTCAGCAAGAAGCAAAGTCCTGCAAATTGAGGAAGAATCTAGGCTGCAGTACAGCAGAGGACCTAGGGGTTATGATAGACCATAAGCTGAATGACCCAACATTATCCTCTTGTTGCAAAAAAAGCCAACAACATGCTGGGTTGAATTAACAGGAGTGTCACTTGCAAATTAAGGGAAGTGATTCTTCCACTCTATTCAGCACTTATAAGGGGCTTCACCTGGAGTATTGTCTTTAGTTTTGGTCCCCACATTTCAAGAAGGATGTGGATAGCTTGGAGAGTGTCCGGCACAAAGCAACAAAAATGATTAGGGATCCAGGAAGCAAGACTTATGAGGAAAAGCTGAATGAACTAGGGTTATTTAGTTTGGAGAAGAGAAGACTGAGGATAGACTTGATAGCAGTCTTTAGTTATTTAAAGGACAGTTACAGAGGGGACGGAGATGGATTTTTCACTATGGTTTTAGGGGACAGGAGTAGGAGCAATGGCTTCAAGATGCAGTAGGGGAGATTTAGGTTGGAGATTAGGAAGAATTGTCTACTGATGACAGTGGTCAAGCATTGGAACAGGTACCTAGAAAAAATATGGAATCTCCATCCTTATAAGTTTTCCAAAGCAGGTCAGACAGCCACTCATCTGTAATGGATGATCAGGGGCTTTCCTGATCAGGGACTAGATTAGATGACCTCATGAGGTCCCTTCCAGCTGTACTTTCCTCTCATCCTATGATCCTATTTGAATGTCATTAGAACATAAGTGAATTTGTGAATATGTGTCAAGGATTATCTTGACATATGGCTGCTGGAGCACCCAAATTCTGCAGCTCCAACTTTGTTGGCATCATTGGGCTTCATAGGGAAAGGTTCTCTCCCTACAAAACCAGAATAAGGCACAAGTTCCAGGATATAGGTGGTAATGGTGGCAGGACTATGGCAGGAGTAATCATTAGAATGTAATTATGGTGGTGGAAGAAAAAAACCCCAGCACTTTCCTTACGTATAAGATATGTTTCTTAGTCCCTTATAAGCAAATTCAGGTTACAAGAGACCACTCAGAGGGCAGAAATATGAGATAATGTAGGAGTCCCAGCCTAGCATTATTCTACTCTTCCCATCTTCCTGTCATTCTTGTCAAAAAGGCTGAGAGAAGTAGAAGAACTTGATGCTTTGGTGGAAACAGTATTCCTTTCAGACTCTCAGCCCTCTGTAATCATGACTATTCTGGCATGTGTTTGCAAGTACTATCCACACAAGGACACCAGAAATGACAATAGCCTTGGCCAGGGCTACGTTTTTTCTTCCTCTATTAGTAAAACTAAACATATGTCATTGCTAAAGATAAACAAACTGAAGCATTTACCTCCAGCTATGTACCACATATAGAGCAACTATAAGAAGAAAATGAAAGTTATATAGGGAGATCAGTTGATAGTTTGCCAGCTGAGCTTCTAATTCCATAAACACTGATTAACTGTTGAGCTGGAATACTGCAGAACCTGCCCAACTGTATCACCACCATGGTATTTGTTGTTCTTTCTGTGCCCTGCATAACACATCATCTACTCATTAAACCTTTGGCTGGCCCTCTTAATTGCTGGCCCATGTGATCACCAGTTCAACACATCTGGTAAAGCCAGCCTTGCTGGCTCTTTCCAAAACACATTTAATAGTACTAAAGGGCAGCAATAAAAGCAAAATAAGGCAAATTATTGAAGCTGCAAATGAAATTCTCCTGATGGAAAACATTCCATAGAATATATTATAGAAAATATTAACTTTTATACAGCTTTTAAAGCATTTAGAGTGTTTAATAGATACTTTTAGTATCAGTATAGATTGGTTAAATGTGTTAGTCTGAAGACAGGCAGAAAGTAGAGCAGAGTGGCACCTTAGGGTGGCAAACTTTCATAAGCAACAATTTTGTCAGATGTAATAAATGGACAGGTAGAAATAAAGGTTCTATATAGAAGAGAAATGGACAGGATAAAGGAATACTGCTAAGAGAGGACACTCTTTTTTCTGCCAGTCCAGTTGTAGGTACTTCATCACATGGTTGTTGCCCATGAAAGCTCAAGCCTCTCTGAACCAGTTAGTTTCTAAGGTGCCACCCTGCCCTACCTTCTGACAGTCTTAGCATAGAATTTTACAACATGGTTGAAAAACAAGCTATAGAAAATAAAGTCTTCTATGTTAAACTCTGCAGGACTCTAGAGTGAATTCTACAGAAATACATTATATTTTTTATAATTTGATGTTTTAAATTTGATCAAATTCTAGATAGCACTTCATTAACTTTCTTTTTTTCAGCTTGTTTCCTTAGCCAATCATGGAGAACTTCAAACCTTATGTTCAAAAGGTTTGTGTTTACCTGCAAACAGAGAAGATGCTTGTGACCCCTAAATTACTAACATTTATGTCAATATGGACAAGTTGGCAAATGATGCTAATTACCAAAGTTGTTAGCAAAGACTGTAGCAGGAAAAGCAGGAGAATTGTTATTTATTGGACTTAAGACACTTGATAATAAAACTTTTTTTTTCTAATTTTTCTAATTTGCTAGCATCCCCTGTTGAGAACTACTGTTGGTGCTGCTCCAGCTTACCACTGTGGTCCTCACTGAGTGCCACTGCCACCAGGTAAAAATGCCCCACATGCCTTGTACAAGGAAAGAATTAGAACTGCTGCAGCACATGCATATTCTCCTATCTCATTAGTGTTCTCTGATAAGTCCAAAGCAGGTAGAGGAGCTGTAGTCCAACTGTTCACATCACCTCCTGGATACAGAGGCACATGGAATAGGTAGAACAGTCCCGCATGCCTCTCTTTCTCAGTGGAGCATGGTGGGATGGGGGAGACCGGGCAGGGCTGCAACACAAACCAGCTTTCCAGTCTGTTAGGGTTATCAAAGAACACTAATGAGGTAGGAGATTGTGCATGCTCCATCTCTTCCCGTTGCACAAGATATTTTTACTGGGCTGCTGCTGTGGAAGAAGCAGCGGTGCTCACACCACAGCACCCCTAAGTGGGGTCTCATGCACCCTGGTTGAGAACAACTGATTGAGGTTCTTACACTTTACCCATCAACATTTGAGTATCTGAATGCCAGAGCAAACAGTTCATGAAGCCCCCTTAGGGGTACTGTTGTTTGAGCACTGGCGCCACTCCCATGGCACCAGCCAGGTAAAAATGTCTTGTGCAATGGGAAGGGATGCAGCCTGCGAAATCTCCTACTTCATTACTGTTCTCTGATAATCCTAAAACAGGCAAGAAAGATGCTTTGCTTCATACCAGAGGAAACCCAAGGTTTAGGAGAACATCCTATAAATGGAAATTATTACCAAGCTTAGATCTGATGCTTTATTAATTTCTTTGATTTAGCTCAAGATTATTGATCATGGAGTTTATCAAATTTGTCTTGGATTGGGCTTCTCTTTCCATGTCCTTCAGTAGGTGATTTGTATGCATATAACACCTGAGAGAAGAATTGGGTCTATAATTCCACTTCCATTCTGAGATTCCACTTATACCCAGATCAGGGTTTGGCAGCCTTTGGGTTGAATTTGGCCTACAAATGGGATTGGATCCAGCCTGCCAAAGTCCAATCCAGTCTGCATTTTACTAAAGACACATCAATTCCCCAGCTGTTTAATCCAGTCTGCATTTTACTAATGGCATGCTGATCACCTCTGGCAGCTCCAGCCCACCACTACAGTCTTAGTATATGCTGCCCTTGCTGGCTGTAGCTCCTTCTCACTGTCCTTAGAGCAGCTGAATATGAAAGGTGGCCTGTGGCACTGGTCAAGTTGCAAGCTATGGCCTGCACCTGCAAAAATTTGACAACCCCATATCTATTCTTCACTGTAATTCTAGACCTAACTTCTAAAGGCTCCTCCTAGACCAAGAACACAAGGTAGGTATTGCTTTGTTTACAAGCCCAAAACTTTAAACTGAAGAAAAAGCAGCTGAAAGACTTAAATGGAATTGTCATTACTGATAAACAAAAAGAACTTGAGCATTAGATTGAATAATATGGAATTCTATACTCCAATGAGACTGAAATCAAACATGAAGAGCTTGAAAGATTACCACAGTTTGAAGTTATGATGGATTTGGACATGAGCCTACATTAGAAGATCTGCAGAAAGCCATTAAATCAATTTCTGGGAAAAAGGTGTCCAGCAATGACTGTTTACCTGCTGAAATCAAATGAAATCTACAATGATGAATTACTTCCAAAAGCTTCATGAAGCTTCATGAAGTCATACTGCTCTGTTGGAAAGAGGAAGCAGTACTTTAAGATTTCAAAAATGCGCATTTTATACAAATATACATGTAACACTTCTGCCAGGGCACTGGTCAGGTTTAAATTTTGGTGTATCTCATAAATTATTTCAGTGGCTCAAGCTCCCACACAGAAAATATGGAAACACTAAATTTTCTGGGGTTTCATATAAACAAAAGCCTCTTTTAACAAGCAATATAAAAACAAATCCCCAAATATATTAGAGCAAATAAAAACAAAACATTAAATATAATTCTACAACACTATCAACTAAGGAGCAAAGTCTATAGGTGGCACCCTTTTGGGGAGGCTGCACCCATACCCAGGCAGTCTGGGAGTTGGGGCTTCCCAATGGGTAGTTCCAGGGGCCTGCACCCCTATACCTGCCTTCAGCAATGGGCTGGAGAGGGGGGCACACACTGGAGAGCCCTGAGCTGCTCTGTGGGTTTACTGCACCACAGATCTCTGCTTGAGCAGGGATCCTTTTGCATTGCAAGTGGCCACTTGTTTCACAGTTTCATAGTTCCTAGGTTCGGAAGGGACCTGAGCAGATCATCGAGTCCGACCCCCTGCCATGGCAGGAAAGAGTACTGGGGTCAAACAATCCCAGCAAGGTGTACATCAAGCCTCTTCTTAAAGACCCCCACAGTAAGAGCCAGCACCACTTCTCTTGGAAGTTTGTTCCAGATCCTAGCTGACCTGACCGTCAAGTAGCGCCTCCTGATATCTAGCCTAAATCTACCCTCTGCCAGCCTGTGACAGTTATTCCGGGTCACTCCTGGTAGTGCACGGGGGAACAGGGACTTCTCCAGTACCTGCTGGTCCCCTCTGACTAGTCTTTAAGAGGCAACTAGATCCCCCCTCAGCCTTCTCTTGTGGAGGATGAACAGGTTCAGGTCCCGTAGCCTCTCCTCATAGGGCCTGCCCTGCTGCCCCCTGATCATGCGAGTAGCCCTCCTCTGGACC
>NW_017728931.1:85728043-85769327 GCF_001723895.1 Crocodylus porosus | reverse complement strand
AGGAAGACTATGTCCACTGCTACCCCTGCATCTAAGGATTTTGTGACCTGGTCATAGAAGGCCACCAGGTTGATCTGACAGGACCTGCCGCTAATGAATCCGTGTTGATTGCTGCTAAGCATAATCTCCCCGGCTGACCCCTCATGGATATGTGCCAGAATAATTTTCTCAAAAAGCTTGCCCAGGATCGATGTAAGACTAAGTGGCCTATAGTTTTCTGGGTCCTCCTTCCTCCCCTTTTTGAAGATGGGAACCACGTTGGCCCTCTTCCAGTCCTCTGGCGCCACACCAGAGCACCATGAGTGCTCGTAAAGGCATGCCAATGGTCCTGCAATGACCTCAGCCAATTCCCTCAGTACTCTAGGGTGGAGATCATCTGGACCAGGTGATTTGAATACATCCAGTCATTTCAGAAGTTCCCTAACTAGTTCCTCACTAACCCTTGGCCTAGGTACACCTCCCCTGGGATCTAAGGGGGGCCCAGAGTGGGGGTGACTGTTCCAGCCCCTGCTTAGGAAAACGGGGGCAAATAAATCACTAAATATGTTGGCTTTGTCAGCTGGTGTGATGACAAAATTTCTTAGTATGTCCTGCAGGGGCCGCACATTACCTGGAACCTTCTTTTTGCCCCCTATGTATTTAAAAAAGGACTTCTTGTTGTCCTTGATCCAGGAAGCTAGTCCCAGTTCCATCTCCACCTTGACCTTCCTGACTGCTCCCCTGCATCCCTGAGCAACTGCAGTATAGTCCTCCATGGTGATGGCCCCTCCCTTCCATTGGGTGTACACCTTCCTTTTACCTAGGAGACATTCCTGGATGCTTTTGATAAGCCATGGGGACTTATGTGCCCTCCTGCTTCCTTTGATCCATGTTGGGATTACCCCACTTTGGGCTTGGAGGATCGTCTCCTTGTTGCTCCTGGAGAAGTGGTAGAGTGCCCACGGAGAGGCTGAGTGTGTATATGAGGAGTGACTATGACTCTAGCCAGCATGCACGCACCCCAAAACTTCTGGGATGGATTATATGGCCCACAAAAATGAAACTGCAGGACAAAGTCCAAAAGAAGCCAGGTTGATTGATGGCTACAGCTAGTGCAACCACACAGCTTGACCAGAGCAAAGGACCATCAAAAGAAACAAAGGGGGAAAGCCAGGCCTACCCTCTAGGCCTAGACTGCAAGTAGTTTGGGTCTACAGCTCCACTGGGAGCAAAAAAGTTACAAATCTGGGCCCTGGCCCAAAACTGTAGGACAAACTCCAAAAGAAACCAGGTTGTATGACATCATGCTGGCCTTATCCACTCAGGGAGTGCCACAGTCCAATCTTTCTCCTAAATATTCTGCCTGGAGGATCTTTTGCTTCCTCTGGCCAATTGAGTCCAGAAAGTTTTACATACTTTGCTCAGATACAGGCCCTAGCCTGCCATGTGCTGAGCACATTGCCAGAATAACAGGGGCCATCTTGCCCACATAACAACACAATATACAACAACCAAAACCACATACTTTACCATACACAACCCCAAGTGTGTATGGATGTTATATAGAAAAATAAAAAGGATAGAAGTGACTGTGACAACTACAGAGGTATCTTCTTGTTGAACGTTGTCAGAAAAATTGTCACTTGCCTCATGCTACCTAGGTTGCAGTCTCTAGGTGAAAGAATCTTTTCTGAAAGTCAATGTGGTTTTTGCTCAGGAACTTCTACAATTGTTATGGTATGCTTGTTTAAACAACCACAAGAAAAGTGTAGAAAAGAACAAATACCACCATCCACAGTCTTCAGCAATCTGATGGAGGCCTTCAATACTGCCAACAGACAGTATTTTTACTCTTCTGAAGAAACTACATCTCCCTCCCCACCCCCATCTTTATTATTCACTCATTACATCAAGTTATGAAGGAAACTTAGTTACTTACACAACAGGGGGTATGCCTTAGTCCATGTACTTTTAAACATCTACTTTTTATTCCTACTTCTTCATTCATTCAAGAACAGCAATAATGGCAAATATATTCAAACCAGACAAGATGGAGGCTTGTTCAACTGCAAAGTTTAGAAGGAAAACCAAGGTGAAAGAAATGGTTCCAAGAGATTTACTGTTTGTGGATGACACAACCTTGGTTGCTCACAGTGAATCTTCCCTGAAAAATCTCTTGGACAGATTTTCTGAGTCATGTAAGAGCTTTGGGATGGCAATTAGTCTAAAGGAGACTGTAATCATGTACCAAGGGGTGGAAGAACCAATACCTGACTTTACTCTGGAGGATAAACCTCTTTGTGTCATTGAAAATTTTTGCTACTTGGGTTCTACAATCAGCAGGAATCTTGCCCTTCAGACTGAACTAATAGAATCAAAAAGCAGCTAAGAATTTGGGGCTATTACAGAAATGTGCATGACATAAAAGCAAACTATCAGCTAAGGTGAAGATGTGATTCTACGAGACTTGCGTGTTGAATCCGTGCTTTATGATTCAGAAACATGGACTACACATGCTAGGCACATCAAGAGACTGAACAGCTTCCACATGAGATGTCTGTGTAAGATCCTAAAAATAAAGTGGGAAGGCAGAATACCAAACACAGAGGTACTGGAGCACAAAGGACTGACACACTTACAAACTACTATCAAGAAAAAAGGTTGTGATGCATCCGCCATGTCAGGAGAAAGGGAGGCGACCATATCCCAAAGAATATTTTATATAGCAAGGTTTGAGACAGCTCTAAAACTGGGGTTGCCATCTATGGCATGAAATAATGAATGAAAAAATTATATGAAGTCATTCAGTATCAACACAGAAAACTGGAAGGAGCATGCAGAATCTTATCTGGTCTGGAGAGAATACCTGGATGCAACTCAACATGAAGTAGAAGTATGATTCAGAGGATGGAAGCAAAGTGAGAAGGAAGAAAACAGCGTGCTGTAAACTTGGCCTCAAACTCAGACAATATATGGATCTGTGAAACTTGTTAAAAGTTGTGTTGCTCTCAAATTGAGCTTATCAGCCATAAATGGATTCATCAGGCAGCTGACTAGACCTCTTACCTGTACCCCATGATTCAGAGAATCAACACTTGACTATATATATTTATACTCAACACCTCTTCCTTTTTTTTTTGTTTTTTTTCTAAGTTTCTTTCAGTTTTACAAATCAGTTCAGGGCACAATCTTGTTGTCTTAGCAAAGACATTATTCCCAATTGAAATCAACGGATAGTTTCTTATGAATAATGACTACAGAATCCAGTGCACTGTAGTCTAAAGGATGTAAGCAAATTTGTCAGGCATGACCTCCTATTTTTTATTCATGTCTCTTTTATTAAATAATGCATCTTTAAATGGTTTGTAATTCTGCTTCTGATCAATGTTTTCAGAAACTACTCCAGTTTCTAACAAGCTAGCTAAAGTATCCAAGAAATAATTTTGTATTACTCCTCTTCATTTTTGCAAAATTCTGAAATTTAAGTTTCTTTCATTAAATGTTGCTCATTTCTGTTATTTATACCTGTCTATCACATATTTTAATACTGAAGAAATAGAAAAAATAGATTCTATGAAAAGCTGTAAGTGATACATCTATGCTGATTTGGCACACGAGCCTGTTCGTCATGTTTTGAGTGAAAACAAAACAAATCTCAATGTAAGTGATTGGCAAACAGACTTATCAGTAGAGTTTCCATTCTGCTCTGCACTGGTTAGATGCACACCATACAGCATTGTAAAGTATTTCAGCTTGCAGTTTGCCTTTTAAATAACTTTAGTAAAATCAACAAAGCATTAATAAAGCTGTTAGACAAGCTTTTGGGTCACCTGAGGAAGAGCACTTGATGCTCAAAAGCTTGTCCAACAGCACTCCAACCATATACATTTGGTCCAAAAACAGATATTGTCATGAACCCTACAACATTCTGAGCTGTTCGCTGGATGAAATGAGCATTTTCTTGATGTGTTCTACTTATCTACTATTTATAGCATTCGTGGTTTCTTGAAAAGCAAGTATTCCGTCACTATATGCCATCTGTGAGTGCATCTACATACATCATTAAGGTGACATGATAAACTCCAGTACAGTTCACATCAGAGTCTGTGTATGCTGAGGACTGCGGCAGTGTGACCTGGAGCTGAGCAGTCCCAAGCTGGTGGAGGGCCCAGGGAGTCAATCCCAGACTCTGTGAGGCAGGATCAGGTGACAGAGGGGCTGACTGGATAACAAAGGGGCTTAAGTGTGGGGCTAGGCAGCAAGCAGCCCCCACACTTTAGCTCCCTCATGCCCCAACCAGCCCCTGTCACCATCTATATTAGGCCTGTGCAAAGTATTCACTTCAGATCCAAATTAGGCTGATTCAGAGAACAGTGATTAGATTCAGTGACTCAAATCACTGTCCCAAATCAATTTGGCTAAATCTGATTCAGAGATTCAGCCACCACTGAATTGGCCGAATCTCCGAATCAAACAGGCCCCATCCCCCACCCACTGTCCCAGCCCAGCATCCCTGCTTTTTAAAACAAAAACAAAAAAGCATCATATTCACCAGCTGCTGCCAGATGGGGGGCAATCCCTGCTGCCCCCCCATTGTCCCATGCTTCATGGGGGGCTCTGCCATGAGCCCCCAAAAGCCCCAATGGCTGCTACAGCACCTAGTGAGTGTGAGGCTTTTTTTTTTTAATGCTGAGACATGGGGCCAGGCAGGGCAGCCATTAGGGCTGTGCAAAATTTCACCGCCAGTTTTTTTTCAATGGTGTTTTGACTCGTTTTCAGGTCAAAACAGCAAAATCAAATTTAAACAGATATGGTCGAAACAGCCTCAAAACAAAATGAGGCAAGTCAAAATGTTTCAACCTTGTTTTGACATTTTACCTATAGGCTATAATAGGGAAAGTTGAAACTGCCTATAACTTTGCCATTTCTAGCTTGATTTGGATGAAATTTGCAGGAATGGTAGCCCCTTCTAAGGCATACCAAGTTTCAAGGAAATAGGTGTAGGGAGTTCAGGGAAACTGCACCTCAAATCTTGAAAGTAAAACTCATGTCACATGTATGTGTTAAGCCACAGCAGGGTCAAAACTGCAGGCATGCTAGCCTGTGCTGAGGCCACAAAGCCTGCCAGCTTTCAAGGAGCTAGGTGCAGGGGTTTGGGGGAAACTGTACCTCAAGCTGCAGACAAGCAAAACTTGTGACATGGGTGACACTGTGTGTGTGTTAAGGCACAGCAGGGTGAAAGCAGCAGGCATGCCAGCTCCTGCTGAGGCCAGGAAATCAAGCCAGAAATGACAAAGTTATAGGCTTGTTCAAACTTCTCCATTATTTCCTATGGGCAAAACATCAAAACAGGGCTGAAATGGCAAAATGTTTCGACAGAATGGAAGGGACCAGCTTTTTCGACTTTAAACAAAATTCGAAATGGAACACTGTTCCATAGAAAAGTTGAAATGCTGGTCAACATGGAATGCTGCCATTTCGCACATCCCTAGCAGCCATTGATGTGTCTAGGAGAGTGGGTGGGGGTCTGGGGGCACTCAGAGCAACTGGGGAAGCCGGCAGGGGGTCTGGCCTGACAGGGGTCCCCCCCATGAACTTCCCCCACCCCCTACTTACTGGCACAGAATACAGGTCCAGCTTCCTGAGGTGGTGAGTGGGGACTACCCAAATCCCTGAAGCTCACCAAATGTTTTCTGAATCAATTCAGAGAACTTCAAATCCATTCGGATCTTTTTATTGGTCTCCCGATTCAATTTGGATTCAGCGATTTGGCCACTGAATTGCACCAAATCTCCTCTGAACTAAATCAGCACCTGAAGTTTTGCACAGCCCTAATCTATATGTGTATTTTGGCGGAGTTAATTTACTGTGCCTTAATATCAGAGCACATATAGATCGTGATACTTTATGGCTAATTAGTCAATTGTGCAGTAAAGCACACATGTAGATCCACCCTGTATGTATCTTTATGATTTTGAGCATAGTTTAGTCCAAGAAACTGAGGAATGCATATTAAGGAAAAGAAAGTAGCTTAAATTCCTATGCATCTATTTTGCCATTGTGTTACTAGGGCAATAATAACTGCCACGCCCAAACATAGGGAGAAGGGGCCAGCATTTCCTCCAAGCTGCATGGCGTGCATGGCCATGCAGATGCACTCATGCCGTGCTTCCAGGCACGTCTGTATGGCCGCACACGCCACACAGCTTAGATCGAATGCTGGAAGTGGCTATTGTTGGGGTAGGTCCCAAAGGTATTAACATGGGAAAATCAACCTCAAAATAGCACATACATCAGAGAAATGGGCCATTAGCTAGAAGAACTCTAGATGCCCCAGGAATGAAATACATTTCTGGAGGATTGAGAGAATCAGCAGCAAGTGAGATAATGTGTCTGTCTTGGAGGTATTTAGAGACTACCTGTGAGAAAGTTTTGGTTTTTAGATTATTCCAGGCTGGGGGGAGGAGGGTCCTCACTGGTAACAGAGGGCAGGATCAGAAGGCAGGCTAATCTCTGGAAATACTGGTAGGATTCTCAGAGGAGCTAGGTTGTAGCTATGTGAGGGGGCAACAAACTTGTCTTTTTCTTTTGTCTTCAAACTATTTGGTCAGTTTTTCTTATGTACGACTTATGTACTACTTTTCTCTTATAGAAAAAAATATTCTGTTGTTTGTTATTTCACTCTTTGCCTATGTAAAGTGTGATCTCAGGGTGAGTAATATTGCAGGCTAGCCCATTCTACAGAAAAGGGGACCTCAAATTGTTTCATAACTCAAGGGAAAACTATCTCAAGGGAAAACTACCTTGAGATAGGAGACATTCACCAGAAGATGCTGTGGGGTCCAGAAAGAGGGCAGGGGAGCTGAAGCTTGAGGGGATAAGGAGCTATCCCAAGACAAACTTTGGCCTTTTCTTTGGGAGTAGCAGTGGGACAGCAGAGAGAAGCCTGGGGCTTCAGAAGTACTTCATGAACGGGTTTGTGACAAATATCACAAAAATATGCTTCTCATACATTTCCTGGCACATCATGGCTACAACAACCCTCCAACAATATTACCCACACCACTGTCATCTGCCAAAGCTTGGTTCTTCATAAGGTTTTCCCTAGAGGTCCCTTCTGCCTTAACTTCTACTTAACTTGTACCTACAGAAACTATCAAATATTTTTAGATCCCAGGATGGAACTATAATAAAAGCACTTGTCTAATTTTCCCTCAGTGAATCAGCAGATTTAACTTCATGCTTCTATGCAAGTTTCAGTCACCTGGCATTACTATAACTTGACAAAGCCATCCTCCACATTCTTAGGCAGGATCCTAAAAACACCCTTCTCCTTTAAGACTGAAAAATTCAGCTGAGATTATTTTGCACTTTTCTAACAGAGAAATATTCTAACAAAATGCATATTTGTTACCATGTTTTGTCATCTAAATAAAAGGGCTAAGATAAAGAGAGGTGCTGAGCACCCAGTACTTAAAACAAAGTCAATGGGACATGAGAGTACGCAGTATTTCTGAAAATAAGGCATTTGAATATATATTATAGATGCCTAATTTTAGGAGCCTGTTTGAAAATCATTATTTTTCCACCCTGGATATGTGTATATGATAATTGCATTGTAATATTTGTTTTGTATTCAAAGGCAGACTACCAAATCTTTATTCTGCCTGCTGGCAAGTTCTGCACATCACTATATGTTTAAAAAAACCTGTTATTATGCATGCTTGTATGCTCAAAAGCAGTTTTCAAACAGCTACTGATGCTGTATATCAGACAGGAGGATTAGGTCCATTAACATACATGCAATCATACTGAATATCTACATGATGCATTTATGGGACTGATATACAACGATACATTTACATTGTGAAGAAATTAATTAATTTAGTAATCACTCTTTATTCAGAGAAGTTCCTCTTTTTTATTTTGTAATCTGCACAGGCGTGTAGTAGGTCATTCATTAAAAATACAATTACCTTCCATGTTCCTGTTGTGCTAGAAACATTGGTACATTTACTCAGTATGGGCCGATGATTACAGGGAAATATTCTATTTGACCTTTCCAGTAACTCTTCAGTTGCTTTCATCATATTTCAATGACTCAAGTGCCCTTGCATGTGCTTTAAAGAGAATGAGCCCTCAAAACTGGAGAAAGAAATGTGAGCTGAAGTCACTTAACAAAATTGCTATATGGTAATTTGCTTTTTATAAAACAAATAGTATTAAGCACATCATATGGCATACAAGCCCAAATGATATGGAAAACACATTTCTTCAGGCATAACAATGATTACATTCTAGGACAGTAGCAGAAATAAGTGAATAACATTTCCATGCCATCAGATTAGGCAGGCTTCATTGCCCAACTGGAGGCCCCACTCCAGCTGAAAGTGAAGCACAGTGAGATAAGCACAGCTGATTGATGTGTTTTAGTACCAAGGGCAACACATTTATTGAAACAGTGGGGGCATCTACATGTATGTATTTACTGTGCAGTAACTAAAATTACTGCACAGTGTGGGCACACATCTACATGAGCATGCCTGTACTGTACAGTGGCTATAGTGGTTATGACGATTTGGGTGTAAATTTGCAACCCACATGATGCAGGTAGCAAATTTATGCCCCATTAGTTACTGTGCAGTAACGCATGTGTAGATGCCTTACTGTGCAATAATGCAGGAGCTTCCTGGCTGCATCTGCCCAGCCACTAGATTACCAACCAGAGGCCAGCCCAAGGGTTCCTGATGGCCCCTCTCTTGCTGCTGGGCTGGGCTGCTTTCTGGTAGACCACCCAGAAGGAGGCACAACTGCAGGCAAGGCCCACTGGCTCAAGCTGACAGCCCTGAAGTGGCAGCGCATGGAGCTGGCTACCCTGGCCCACCCAGCAGAGGCTGTGTCCATGGTCCCTCCTTTGCCTAGTCCCTACCCTGGCCCCAAAGAGCCCCTGTGTTTCATTTGGGTTCCACAGCAAGCTCCCAGAAGCACCCTGGAACAGGTGCTACAGCACCTGCCAGTCACAGACACCCCTAGCCTTTACTGCAGCCCCTGAACCTGCAGGGGAATTGTCTGTGGCTGAGGCACTGGCCACTGGTCACACCATTGGTGTGCACCCCCCCTCCCCCAACCTCTCACAAATGGACTCAGGGATGGGGTCAGACATGTGAAGTGTTCTTCAAGTTTGGGGAACGGGGTTTTTATTGTTGGTGAGTGGGGAGGATGGTGGAGGGGGAGAGGGAAGGAGGCTGTGTTCATTTAGCATGGAGGGAGGAAGGATGGGAGGGGGAGTTATTAATAAAGTTTGTACTGTTCAGCCTATGTGTCTGTCCTTGAGTGGTGCTGGTAGGTGGGCAGGGTGTGGGCACCAGGGCAGGCGGGATGGAACAGGGAATACAGAAGGAGAGGGTTGGCCAGAACTGCCTGGAGCCAGTGCCCTGGGCCCAGCTGGTGTGTGTGCGACTGTCCTGAGGCCTGGGTGCCGGTGGGGAAAGCAGTAAGGCCAGCACAATGGCCATTAGCAGTGTAGGGCACTAGTCATTGCTGGCAGGGGCTGGGCTGGATCAGCAGGGTGCTTGGCGCTGCTGGCAGGGGCAGGGGCAGCTGTAGCATGGGGAGGCAGGGTGGGCAGGGAAGGAGCAGCAATGTACTGCCCTAGCACTGAGTATACAGTTCCCAGGCAGGGGAGGGGCTGGGCAGGGACCAGAGAGTTGGGGTATGCTTTTAAGATGGCTGCCAAGTGCTGGGAGGTGCCTCTGGTGTCAGTATGGCTGGCAATTGTTGGCAGCCATATAACCAGAGGCTGGAGCTCCCCTGAGTGGTCACAGGGCCACAAGGCAGGTTGTTCTGATTTGAGACTAAATCTAGTCCCAGGTTGACTGCATGTGTAGATGCCTATTTCTGCTTACTGAGCAGTAAATTACTGCACAGTAACTTTAATGTGCAGTAAATGCATGTGTGGGTGCTCCCACAGCACAGTAAATTTAAGCCAACATAAATGCATGTGTAGACATGTCCAGTGTGTCAAGGTAACAAGTAAGGAGTTCATTATTTAATGTACTTAATCTGACAACCTCTGGAGGAGTTATTAGTTTTAGTGTAAGAGAGTATATGTTGATGACCTAGCTAATATTCTTCCATACATTACATTTTCATGTCCCACATGGCCAAAAATTTACACAATTAGAATTTTTAAAAATGCTAGGAACCACTGGGGACCAGCAAACCTCAATTTATTGTAAAATCCTACACTTTTGTGTGAATGATAAAAGACAGTAAAAAGGGGAATAGAAAAATAACTCAAGACATGAGCAGAGTAAAGAAAGAGAAAAGGAAAAGGAAAAGTGAACAAGGCTAAGATAAAAATGGTGAGGACAATAAACTATATGTCCTAGTGAAATAGTAGCAGTTACTTCAGATGCTGACAGAAGCAAAGAGGGGTATCTAGAGAGAAACTTAGAAGAAAACCTGTTAAGAAAACAGAAATAAAGGGAAATGGGAGAAAAAAAAATGAACAGAATAGAGACTATAATATACAAGGAACACTATGAACAAGAAGTACATACTGAACAAGAAAAGAAAGAAAAGGAAAAGTGCTGTGTTTGCCTGCCATAAATTCCTAGAAAAACATAAGGAAACCCGCCCCCCCATCAAGGGAAGCTAGAAATGAAATGAACTATAATCCATATGCTACTACTATTATGGAAAAAGTGAATAGACTTCTTTCTATCTTTTACTTCTTGTGACCAGGAACAAATACCTGAGTAATTATAAATTCTTGAATCTGTAACCCAATTCTTTATTGACATGCCATAAGCATCTCCTATTGAAATAATTTGAACTAAATGTATCCTATAAGAAAACTGGGACTCTAGAGAATAGCAAGTTTTGGAGTTCATAAAATACTAATAGGAATTTTCCTATAATGATACTAAATGACTTGGTACCAACCCAACAGAATTTATTAATTTAAAAAGTTAAGCTTTTCTTATTTTTAAGTCAATTAAATTCCTCCCGAACTTCCGTTTCACTGCATTGTTGTAATCTGTTATCTAGTGCCCCCCACATGTTATATTATCAGAGTGACTCTCTTCAGTGATTAACTTCAGAAAATTAATTAAAATGTAATTAATTTTATGCTTTAGTTGTTTAGCAGATCTTCAGTGAAAATAAACTATTAGATCAAGCTTGGATGTAACTATTTTTGTATCTAAAACTATTAAATAGTTTATATACTTTGTACTGTGCTTTGACAGTAATTAGAAGAAGACCCTGGAATAGTCTGCAACTGTGTATGTGACTGAGGAGCTAAAGAAGCCTGATTTACTCTGTCAAAGAGTTTCCATAGATTGATCACCTTAGACTAGAAGACAATTTGTATTAGTGCATCTTCTGATGTGCAGAAATACCTAGTAAGAAACTTTTATAGTGCAGGTCTCTCTTACTTATTTATTCATTTTTTCTATGTGTAAGAGTATTAGATTCCATTTTTCAAATGCGATCCAAAATGAAGTCCAGGCCATTTGTAGTCAGCTTTTATCACATGAATAACAATGTCAGCCTTAGTGTCCTGGCAAGATTCCAACTTGGGTAATTACTTTCTACCTACTTAGATAATTAGTGTATGCAAGTTACAAGACTAATGCTGCACACTTTTCATTATACCTCAAATAAATATCTGAGCTGAGGCTTTTCAAAACATCTCTGAGTTAGTGCGCCCCCCACCCCACCCCACGCACACACAAATGCTTATGGTCTTCTTTAGTTCAAATTATGAGCCTAGGGCTAGACTGAAAAAAATACTTCAGTGCTATGGAATCTAAAAAACCAAAAGTTAGGTGTTTAGGCTTCCTACACAGTGCATGGGAAGAAACAAGCACATCAGAAAGATGATCCAAAATAGCAAGTGAACCCAGAACTGTCTAGAGGTAAGCTGGGGTGTATTTGAACTCCTTTACTCTCTCGAGAGCTTAGGTCCCCGATACAGGGAGGAAGCAGGCACCTCTATCTACTCAGCATTTGGAACCTGGAATCTTTTTTCTTTCAATAAGCACCTACATCTATGCTTTCAAGGAAATGGGGCTCTTTCCTCCCCTCCCTGCCATATATTAAAGGACAGTGGCCACTTTTTATTAGCAGCTTAATTGGTTTGACCACCAGGAATGGGAGATCTGGATTCTGGGTCTTCGTCAGTCTGATGAGAATGTGTTGTTATGCTGAAATAACTCATAGTTACAGAAAGATAACAAGCAAGCAAAAGCCAGCAAAACTATAGCCTAATGGTTAGGGCAATAAACTAGTCATGGATAGTTCTGGACTTACAAGTATTCAGGATTAGTTCTGGTTTGTTCTGTTTTTTTGCTGGGTGGAGGGGGGGAGGGGAAAGTAGAGGAAGGTTTTTTTTTAATCCACTGATTGATTAATAGAAAATACATAAAAATACTGGGAGCAAGGATTCAAACCATCATTTTTCCCCATGTAAATAAACACATTCTTCCCACCAGCCTACAGAATCATGCTCCTGCTAATGCTTTCTCTTCCTGGCCCCATGCTTTTTAAATTCTTTTTTGTGCAGTGACTTTCCTTAAACGTAAGGAATAAAAAATGCCTCATGCTTCTCCACCCAGCCCCTACCTTTGCCTACCCTGATGGTTGGAGCATATATCAGGGAAGTAGAAAATGCAGGTTTGAATCACTTCAAACTGGGTGTGTATACACATGTGCATTTACTGCACAGTGACTGAAATTATTGCACAGTATGGGCACACATCTACACGTGCATGCTGATACTGAGCAGTAAATAGGGTGACGCATGCTTACTTGAGCATAAATTTGATACCTACCTTCTTGCAGGTATCAAATTTATGTCTGATTAGTTACTGCACATTAATACACATGTAGATGCCTAACTGCACAGTAACATTGTGTGTGTGTTAATGTGCTTTAATGTCTGCATGTGTAGACACTAGCCTATTCCCACTGACTACATAGTAACTTACTGCACAGTGAATTTAAGTGTAAATGCACATATAGGCATGCCCACAAAGAAGCAACTACAACTTAGGTCTTCCTAGGCACATACCCTAACTGCTAGGTTATTTTCTGAAAAGTAGATGGCTTTGATAAACAACAAATAAACATACTTGGGACCCTAAAATAAAATTTAGGTAATCTTATTTGGGCACCTAAATCCTAAATTAACACCACTAATTGAGTGTGTGGGGGTGTTATGGTGCAGTTTTGGACTTATGAAATTTTATTTTTTGAAGTGGCACTAACATCATGGGAGCTCCTGGCTAAATGGATCCCATTTTCAATCACTAACCTTAGCCATGAAGCATGCCAATTTTCAAAACAATCATAGTGTAAGTAGGCCTCTAAGAAGTGGCTAGTATTCGCTTTGGATTTGGCCGATTTGGGGGAAAGTGATTCAATTCAGTGATTTGAATCACTGTCCTGAATGTGATTCAGAGATTTGTCTGCCACCAAATCAGCTGAATCTCTAAATCAAACAGACCCCATTCCATGTCTACTCTCCCAGTCCCATCAATGGCTGTCAAGCCCAGCCCCAGCCTCCCAGCTTTAAAAAAAAACAAAAAAAAACAGCACTCACTGGCTGCTGCCTGGCAGGGGAGCCAATTCCTGCTGCCCTGCACTGCTCCGCACTGTCCCACATTATGTGGGGGGCTCTTCCACAAGCCCCCATTCCCTGCTTACTCTCCCAGCTCCATGGCTGCCCTGCCTGGCCCCAGCTCCCAGTTCTTTTTTTAAAAAAAAAATCCCTGTGCTCACCAGTTCCTGCCAGGCAGGGGGGTGGTCTCCACTGCCCCACACTGCATGGGAGGGCTCTACCATGAGCCCCCAGAAGTCCTGATAGCCAAGGCAATACAGGATGGTGTGAAGCTTCAGTCATTGATTTGATTCAGCAGAGATTCAGCCCAATTCGGTGGCTTAATCTCTGAATCCAAATGACTCAGAGGACTTTTAATCTTTTGAAATCGAATCAGAACCCTCCAAATCAATTTGGAGAGATTTGGAAAGATTTGAAGACGTGGACATAGACATAGCTTTAAATGTTTTTTCTATATACCTCAAGGTACCAGGTGGCTCATGAATGCTAAATGGTGGGGTGGATGTAGCACCCCACAGGAGCATGTGGGGGGTCCCCAACACATTTGGCAGCAGACCCAGAAGTGGACCAGAAATACTTCTTGTCCACTTCTGGGTTTACCACCAGGCATGTGGGTCCCTCTCCCCCACCTCGCGTTTCTGTGAGATGCTCCATCCACCCCAGCATCACAGCATTCTTGAGCTGCACCTGGTACCTCAGGACATGTAGACAAAAACATTCCATGCTGCATCTATGGCCAAATTGCTGATTCTCTGAATCAGCATCAAATCTTCAGATTCAGATTTGGCTGAATCAAATCAGGGACAATGATCTGGAAAAGGGCCAATGTGGTTCCCATTTTCAAAGAAGGGAGGAAGGAGGACCCATAAAACCAGAGGCCAGTCAGTCTTACCTCAGTCCTAGGTAAGCTTTTTGAGAGATGTATCCTGGTGCATGTCCACGAGGGGCCAGCAAGGGAGATTATGCTTAGGGGTAATCAACATGGATTCATTAGAAGCAAGTCATGTCAGATCAACCTGGTGGCCTTCTATGACCAGATGACAAAATCCTTAGATGCAGGAGTAGCAGTGGATGTAGTCTTTCTGGACATTAGGAAGGCCTTCGACACTGTCTCTCACCCCGTTCTCATTAAGAAACTGGTGGACTGTGGCATCGACACCTACACAGATAAATGGGTCACTAGTTGGCTGGAGGGCCACACCCAGAGGGCGGTGGTGGATGGGTCATTTTCAACCTGGACAGATGTGAGCAGTGGGGTTCTGCAGGGCTCGGTCCTTGGGCCTACACTGTTTAACAATTTCATCAGTGACTTGGACAAGGGGGTAAAAAGCACCATGTTCAAATTTGCAGATGACACTAAGATGTGGGGAGAAGTGGGCACACCAGAAGGGAAGAATAGGCTGCAATGAGACCTAGACAGGTTAAAGAGGTGGGCAGATGAGAACAGGATGGGTTTCAACACTGACAAGTGCAAGCTGATGCACCTGGGGAGGAAGTACCAGCACCATACCTACAGGTTGGGGAACTCCATTCTCACCAATGCAGAGGCAGAAAAAGATCTTGGAGTCATTATTGATGCCAAAATGAACATGGGCCGGCAGGGTGGGGAAGCGGTCAGGAAGGGCAACCATACCTTGTCATGCATCCACAGATGCATCCCAAACAGGTCCAAGGAGGAGATCCTCCCCCTCTATGCGGCACTGGTCAGGCAGCAGTTGGAGTACTGTGTGCAGTTCTGGGTGACGCACTTCAGAAGGGATGTGGACAGGGAGAGGATCCAAAGGAGAGCCACCTGCATGATCGGGGGCAGCAGGGCAGGCCCTACGAGGAGAGGCCCTAAGGGGCATGTTTAGCCTCCACAAGAGGAGGCTGAGGGGGGATCTAGTTGCCATTTAAAAACTGGTTAGGGGGACCAGCAGGCATTGGGGGAGTCCCTGTTCCCCTGAGCACTACCAGGAGTAAAAGAAATAATGGTCACAAGCTGGCAGAGGGTAGATTCAGACTAGACATCAGGAGGCGCTACTTCACGGTCAGGGCAGCTAGGATCTGGAACCAACTTCCAAGAGAATTGGTTCTGGCTCCTACCAAGGGGGTCTTTAAAAGGAGGCTGGATGAACACTTTGCCAGGGTCATTTGATCCCAGTACTCTTTCCTGCCAGGGCAGGGGGTCGGACTTGATGATCTGCTCAGGTCCCTTCTGACCCTACCAACTATGAAACTATCTGAATCAACAAATTGAATCACTGTCCCTGATTCAGACCAAATCTGAATCCAAATCAAATACAGCCCATTTTGCACACCCCTACTGTAGTGGCCAGTTAGTGTGGGGCTTTTTTGTGTTTGTTTGTTTTATAGAGCCGGGAGCTGGGCCTGGGTGAGGCAGCCATTGACTGGCATTGGAGAGTGGGTGGGGGATCATGGCAGAGCCCCCCCATGCAGCACGGGGCAGTAGGTTGCAGCAGGATCACCACCCCACCTTGCAGGAGCTGGTGAGTTTGGGGCTTTTTTGTTGTTGTTTTTCAAAGAACCAGAAGCTAGAGCTAGGCGGGGCAGCCACGCGGGGGCTGGGAGAGCAGGCAGAGGTCAGGGGGCACTTAGGGAGGCTGGGGAAGAAAGCATGGGATGGCCCCATGGTACTCTTCCCCTTCCTCCAGCCTCTGCCCCCTACTTACCAGCACAGAGTCTGGGGTCCAGATCCCTGCAGCAATGAACAGGGACTGCCTGAATCTCCAAAGGTCTCTGAATATTTTCCTAATCAATTTGGAGAGCTTTGAATCAATTCGGACGAGCTTTGATTTGTATTCAGCGATCCAGCTGCCGAATCTCCTCCAAATCCAGTCAGCACCTGAAGCTTTGCACAGCCCTAACAGTAAGCATATGGCTGTTAGAGTACATAGAATGCATGACCTTTACTTAAGAAATTCTCAATCTTTATGATAGGAGAGCTCATGTTGCCTTGTAACCAGACTAATTTAGAGAATTACAAAAGATATACTGCATGCATCTGTCAGATTATGCAGAGATTATGTTTGAAATTTGAGGCAACAGGACTTTCATCTCTGGGAATTTTTTCCTTGTGGATCTATGATGTAAGTAATAAAACAGTTCCAACTAACTGATAGAATTAGAAATGTAATAAAATATTCCTTTTTCACTAGTTATACTTATTCCTACTTTCCTTATGAAGTTTAAATATTCCTTTTCATCCAACAAGCCTGATTTTAAGCTCATGGTTATGCACTGAAAAATGCACTTACATGCCTTGTTTGCACACATATATGCCAAATTTGCCTGCACAGCACTGGCAGATACATGCACAAAATTACATGTATAATTGAGAGCTTAATTAATTTTAAAATCAAGTTCATTAGCTCCTGGATTTATAAAGGCAAGAAAGATGAGATGGAGCAATCTGAATGAAATTAAACTCAATGGCTGCATCCAGACAAAAAGGCGTGTATGCTTGCAACAGCACAAATAATAACAGCACAAATCTGTGCTGCTACTTTGTTCCTCAGTGCACACTCCTCCGCTTTGGTAAAGGACACATTGGCCCACTTCAAGAAAACTGCCTTTGCCCAGCTCATCCCAGCTCCTGGTGTGTTAGAGCAGCCAGGGCACAAATGGAACAGTAGAGATGCTGTTTCCAGCAGTCAGAGCATCTCACTGGAGGACACAGCCTCCATTTGTTCCACACTATTTTCATGTGCACTGTGCCACTTTTCTTCCTGGCACATTTTATTGTTAGTGGAAAATCCTGGCTACAAATTTGCAGCGTGAGGCACGTTTTAATGTTCCACGCATGTGGCTTGTGGCACCACAAAGAGGCTTCTTTTAATATCACAGTCCATTCTAGGAGTATAAAAAAGGCAAACTTCCCCTTTATAGCAGGAAAAAGTATATACATTGCAAAGTCATTACATTTTCTTTAACCATATATTTAGGTATATTTGAATATGAAAAAAATACCTTCCAAATGTCTTGGCCCATATAAGAAGGGTTGCTGCTTCTAGTAGTACAATATTTAGTGAGCAAATAAATGACAGTGAAATAAATATATGCCAGTGCTTAGAATTTAAGAATGAGTGGGCACGTCTACACAAGAAGCTACATCGCCGTAGCAATGCGCTATGGTGACTAGTGTCAGCAGGCAAAAACCGTGATGCTGCAGCTACACTTCTGTATAATGAGCTTCCTTCACTATAGTGCATTGCTATTGTGATGTAGCAGCTAAAAATAGCCATCTGCTGCCGACACAGTGCAGTACAGGCTGTTACTGTGCCATCATTTAGTACTTCCAAAAGGAAATATTAAATGATGTTGCAGTAACAACAGCACCATATGGGCATGTGTAGATGCGCCCAGTATCTAGGTGAACACCACAAGTTTTATTTAGTCTCTTTACATCTACAATATTTGATTAGATTCTTATTTTTATACATACTGTTACTCAGTTATTTTTTAAACGCTTACCTTTTTCAGAGAACATACAGCAGTTATGCAAACATTATGCATCTGATCCAAAGCCCAGTGAAATTACTAGGACTATGCTCCAGCCCACCACTGAGGCTTTCACTTAGCATGTGTCCCAGTCCAGAAATAAGGCAGCAAATATACCTAAGCTGTACACTTGTTGGGTGTACAGCTTTGCAGGCTCTCTTAGGTTCACAAGAAAAAGAAAGGAAAAGAGGATGCATACTAGGTTTTGAAAACAGTAACAGAGACAATAAGGAACCATTAAATATCACTAATATTATTAAATATCATTAAATAGCATAAACTTTACCAAATGCAAGGGGAAGGTTATGATATAATGCCAGACCTAAACAGTCAATTGCCATATGCATGTGAACAATCTTCCATACGGATAATGGAAAGAGGATATATTAGCTATTAATAATCTGTCTCATTGGATCTAGTATGTAGATTTCTCCCTTAATACTATATTTTTTCTCTTGAATACAGCTGATTGGAATGTCTTTTATAAAGAAAGTGTGGGAGGGAGTTGTTTTGTTTTTCTTTTTCATGAAAAATGGGCTTTTGTCAAAAAATTATTTTCTCACAAAATATTTTTCCCTCAATGAAAATACTCAAGTTTCATTTTAAAAAGAAAGAAATCAAAGAAAAAGAGAAGGATTGGAATTAAATCAAGATTATTAGATTTTGCTGGAAACTGAAATCAAAAAACATTTATAATACTATTCATAGAAACTTCAAATTAAAAGTTTATTGTTGCCCGAAATTTCAGATATTTCCCAACTGCCTTTACTTGAAAGCTAAATCAAGTCTATAATAGTAGGGTCCTTTCAAGGGCTAAGGAATGTTAAAAGGGAATATTATACTGATATAAAAAACAATTCCATGGGTTTTCAGGTGGGCTGTTCATATTTAGCAGCAGCAGTAGCTCTCCATCCTCATGGTGCCCAGATGCTCACATACTCACCACTCTGGGGCACAGGGTATGCACAGGTTACAATGCCAAACTTCCCCTTTGTGCTCCCCAGCAGTTTCCAGTTATATTTATGATGGCACGTCATAAACATGCATTATGCCCTTTTTCCACTCAAGTGCACTTCTGATTTTGGAAGTGAGAACTGATGTGTGTTCAAGCAACAGACCTTGCTTCTCAGCCTCAGTGCTGGAAGGATTGTCATAATGAATCTATTCTGTATACAGATATTTTGCAAACATGATTTTTTGTATGTGATTTGCATGAAGGCTGATGCTTCCTATTTATGAATATGATGAACATTTCCACTGTTTTCAACTGACTTTGGAGCAACATCTATGTGAATTCCTTTTAAATTCCATTTAATTTAGCATCTGATTTGATACTCTGATGTATTTTTCCAGACTGTGTTATAACTGCATTGACTACTTAGGCATGGCTGCATACAAGTCTTACATTTAGCTCAACCTAACCAAGGTTAGGCAAGTATAAATGCCAAGTTATGCAGGTGTTCACAAGTGTTAAATTGCCCCCCAAATGGTGTGCCAGATGTAACTTGGTTCACCTCAGGAAGCCAGGGAACTTAGGTCAATTAAGTGGTAACTAAATCTAAGAAAGGTTAACCCAACCTAGTGAATGCTGTCACATGTTCACAACATAGCTGTGGGGATAAGGAAGCCCAGCCCTTGCCCTAGTATGTGGGCTGTAATGTTCCTACCCCTGCCACCCTCACCAGGCTATTTTTAGCTGCCAGTTAGCCCGCCCAGACTGGGAAACTCTGCCCCGCCACAGACCTACAAACTGCCCCTAGCCCTCCCAATCCCCCAATTTGCCAGCACCCTTCCAACCCCACCACTCCCTCCGGCCTCCCAAACTACATGCCTTGAGCTGCCCATGCTGCTCCCAGAAGCAGCAGATGCCAACATGTGCTACTTTGGGCTTAGGTTTAGGCAGCTTAAAACAAGCCACCTAAATGCAGCAAATGCTTGTTCATGCCTTTTGTCTACCATCTGCTGAGTGTTTATCCTTTGCCATAGGAAACTGCAATTTACTAGCAACAACTGCTGCTTTCTATAAAGTTAACATATTTTAATACTTTAATACATGTGGATAGTTTCTACTGAAGATTTGATACGGGCATCTTTCTTTAAAAAAGAAAATCTATATGATTAGGTTACCTTTTTAATATATCTTTTAGAGTCTATTGAATATCAGCCTCTTGCTGTTAAATTTTGCTTCAGATAATATTGTGGCAGTTCAGGGTTTTCCTTTTGGAGCCCTCCTATAGTCTAATTATACTTTCCTGATACTCTGGTAAATCTTCTTGAGCTAAATCAATTGAATCCTCTCTGAAGGAATAGATTTTGGTGCTAATGAAAATGTTAAACCTCAGTTTAAGCCATTAAATTCCTTATCACTTATTTTTATGGCTAAAGTAATAACTATTTTTATCACTCAAGAATGATTAATTATATCCTGACTCATACTTTGATATTATTCAATTTTTCAAAGTTTTGTTTCTGATGACACTTTATTTAAAGTACTGTCACATTCTTATATGTATAGACTTACCAAAGCCATCTATATCATTCATATATATATATTTTTTTCCTTTTTCCCCCAACTATTTGAGTTGGTCTAATAAAAGATATCAGATTTACCCAGAGAACCTTGGCAAAACAGCACCATTCCTATTTGACTTCCATTCCAATGATTCAGTGGAACAGTGTTTCATTTTGAGTTTTGTTTAATTTTGAAAGTACTGTTCCTTTTCATTTTGTTGAAGCTGTTTTGCTGTTTTGATACTGTTTCAATGTTTCACTCATAGATCATTATGGGGAAACCTAAAATGTAGCAGGCAGGCAGATTGGGGGCTCACCCACACCCCCAGGAGGAATGCGAGTGTGGGCTGCGCCCAGTACTGGAGAAAATTGCTGGTGCTGCCTGTCCCAAGCAGCAGAGGCAGTCTTCCCTCATCTGGCCTACAGATCCAGAGGCTCACACACCTGGAAGGAGTCTGTCACAGCCTGACAGCCCTCCCAGGATTGCATGGCCCAGGATCTGTGCCCCAGATGAGAGGGGGCTCAGGCTGCATATCCAACCTGAGACTGGTGCTGGGTGTGGGCTGTGCCCAGCACTGGACAAGTTTATTGCTGCCACAACCTGAGCCTCCTCTCACCCAGTGCAAATCCAGGGGTTTGCACTCCTGGGAGGAGTCTGGCACAACCTGACAGTCCGACAGCCCTCCCAGGGATGCAAGTCCCCATATCTGCACCCCAGATGAGAGAAGATTGCCCTGTTAAATGGGAATGGTGCTAGATGCAGGGCGCGCCCAGCACAAGAGAAAATTGCTACAATAGCTAATAGTTTAGTTGTTAGGCTACATGTTTGGGAGGTGAGAGAAGTGTTTGAATCTCCATATACTGAAAAAGACATAGAAACCTGACCTTCTTGGTGAGTGTTCTAACCACCTCTTCCAGCCTTATTTCAAAAAATAAAACAATTGGTTTTCTTTTTCTTTTTCATGGGTTCAGTACTGTCAGTTTGTGCTAGGGGGCTCTGGTACTCTCTTGTAGTTAAACATAGCCCCCCCCCCACCATCCTTTGTTTCTGGATCTCAGTAGGGTTTAGACATGAGCTAAGTGCCTAACCGTTCAGTGTAGGGTAGTTCTGGTGTGTACCAAAAATAGAAGTGCAAATACTTAAAAAATGTTTATACCTAAGATTGAGTTTTAGGGGTTACCAAGTGTAGCCATTCACTGAGCAGTGATTTTATGTAGTTTTGGACTTGGTTGTACTACAAAATAGGCATGGTTATTTTGTGAAAGACCTCTGAAAATGTAGCCCATGGAAAAAAAATGAAGAAACCAGATGTTTATAGCACTGTGGGATGGGAGCAGAAGAGATGCCATATGGCGGCAGACCACCATGACAGAAGGTGGATGCAAGTCCTTCTGCTATCACTTCAGGTAGATGTCTCCTCACATGGGTCATGTATCCTCTTTGAACATCTCTGTATTCACCATCAGGACTAGGTAGAATTATGACAAGGTATAAGAATACAACTCTTCATTAAAGGGAGCCACAGGTTGGATGAATGGCCTGTAAGGTAGATAGAAGGCTGGCTGGATTGTTGGGCTCAACAGGTAGTAATCAATGACTCAATGTCTATATGGCAGCCAGTATTAAGTGGACTGCCCCCGGGGTTGGTCCTGGGGCCGGTTTTGTTCAATATCTTCATTAATGATCTAAAAGATGAAAAGGATTGCCATCTAAGCAAGTTTGTGAACAACACCAAGCTGGGGGTATAGTACACATGCTGGAAGGTAGGGCAAGCTAGACAAATTGCAGGAGTGGGCCAAAAGAAATCTCATGAGGTTCAATAAGGACAAATGCAAAGTCCTATACTTAGTGCAGAAGAATCCTGTGCACAACTACAGCCTGGGGACTGGCTGGCTAAGCAGCAACTCTGCAGAAAAGGACATGGAGGTTACAATGGACAAAACTATGGATATGAGTAAGCAGATGCCCTTGTTGCTAAGAAGGCTAATATTATATTGGGCTGCATTAGTAGGAGCATTGACAGCAGATCAAGGGAACTAATTATTCCTCTCTATTCTACACTAGTGAGGCCACATTGGGAGTACAGTGTTCAGTTTTGGGCTGCCTGCCACAGAAAGGATGTGGAGAGAGTCCAGCAAAAGGCAGCAAAAATAGTGAGGGGGCTGGGGTACATGACTACTGAGGAGTGGGTAAGGGAACTGGGTTTATTTAGTCTACAGAAAAGAAGACTGGGGGGGAGGATTTGATAGCAGTCTTGAACTACCTCAAGGGTGGTTCAAAAGAGGATGGAGCTAGACTGTTCTCAGTGGTGACAGATAACTGAACAAGGAGCAGTGGTGTCAAGTTGCAGCAAGGGAGGTATAAGTTGGATATTATAAAAACTCTCTCACTAGAAGGGTGGCAAAGTACTGAAACAGGTTACCTAGGGAGGTGGTGGTCTCCATCCTCTGAGGTTTTTAAGGTCCAGCTTGAAAAAGACCTGGGTATAATGATCTAGGCAGCGGGGGTGGTTCTGCTTTGAGCAGGGGTTTGGACTAGATGATCTCCTGAGGTCCCTTCCAACCCTAAGTTTCTAAGATTCTATAAAGCTGGAGAGGGCTTATTAGAAGAATAGGAATTAGGTTGGAACAGGATTCCAACAAACTCATTTTTAGATGCCCTCTAAAATCCAGTCTCATAGCTTTTAAATAAGACACATTTGTGGGTTTTGAAGAAGTCCCAGTTTAAGTAAGGTTTTCTTACTTTTATGGGGGAGGAACTTTTGCACATCGAGAGAGAGCCACAATTGATGTAATATTATACACTAATATGAAATACAATAAAAATTAATATTTGCTTCAGTCTGTAAGAAGAAGTTGATATCTCCCAAACTGATAAGATGATCACAAAAACTCATGACCAAGCCAGTAAAAATCTCACTTCATTTATTGTAGCATTTCGATAGTGTTTACGACTAGTGTATCTAGCTGTAGTGATATTCAAACGATTAAATTATAATCTATGGAGCTACAATCTTTTGTATACTAAACACTGCAATTTCAAACAAAGCAAAAGGAATAATTCTAGGAAAGGTGATGCAATTGTCTAAACGCTAAATAAAATAGTTTTGCTACCTTCATATAATTATGTGCAGGTTTTCCTCGCTTTATGTAGGTTCTGTATATGCAAATTTACTTCTATGCCATGACCCTTTTTATACACCAAATTCATTATACATGAGGTAAATTCAGTCTTGTGCAATCAGCAGCAGGTAAGTCCATGGGGGGAAGAGAAAGGGCTATGGGCAGGGGTACAGATCTAGGCCTCAGCAGTGAGAGAGGGAGTAGGAGCAGGAGCAGGAGCTGCGGTGAGTAGGGCCTCAATCTGTCCTCACACCAATGGTGAGGGAGGGAGTGGGGCTGGGGCTGGGGCAGAGGCAGGTGCTGCACAGATGGAGTGAGGTGCAGGACAGGGGTGCATCTCCTGCTGCTACGGGCTGCCATTGTGGGCCACAGCTGGGGATGTCCTGCGCTCAAAACAGGCAGCAGTGGTTCTGGAGGGGGGGAGCTATGGGAGGGCTGCAGCCACCTCAAAATTTGCCATAGCCCTCATAATACTTATCCCAGCACCACCACCACCTCCTCTGAGCACAGAGCGGCCCAACCCCCACTGAGAAGAATCCAGCAGCAGGCCACAGCAGCAGGAGCTATGCCCTGCATCCCACATCCCAGCCTGGCAGTATAGCACCTGCCTCAGCCCCAGCCCCACTCCCTCTCTCACTACTGGGGGGAGCAGATTGAGGTCACACTCACCCCAGCCCCTGGGTCTGAGCTCTTCCTGGAGTGGGGGTTGTGCTGCTCTGCACTCTGGGCAAGCAGCAGCAGCACTGGGACGGGGATTAGGGGTGGGGCTATAGTGAATTTTGGGGCAGCTTCAGTCCCCCCCATAGCTGCTCCCAGCACCGCCACTGCCCGACCAAGCGCCCACCAGGAAGAGCCTGGAACCACCCCGGCCCCAGCCTACTTACCTGCTGCCAATGCAGTCAAAGTCTTGAAATGTATCCCTATTTGTTACCTTGTAAAGTGGGTTGCTTTTATGCAAATTTGAGTTATGCCCGTTTTTCAGGAACACATCTACTGCATAAAACAAGGGAAACTTGTATACAGCACTAACACAAGGTAAGGTGCTCTTTTCCAGCACAAAGTTACTCCACGAAATTAAGCATTACACAACTGTAGGTTTTGTGTGTTCACTAAGGGTAGCTTTTTGCTCAAGGCAAACAGTCTGTCACCTTCTTCCCTCCCTTTCACATGTTCCAACTGGTAAGGCCAACCAACCAGCAGAAACTTCTCACATCTTTCCTCTGCCATTCAGAGCTAAGTATACGTTTTCTTTAGGTGGTGTTTGCATTACTACTTGGCTTGAAAGTGCATGCAAGAGAATAAAAATGCTAACCTGGCAGATGATGAAGGGGTAAGTTGTCTTGGGAAAGAAGCAGGCAGTCATCCTCTGTAAACACTCCTTGTCTCCTTTTCCTGATATTGACTGATGAATGGGCTGAAGAAGGGGAAAATGAAACTGTAGAGGGGGAAGAAAAAGCATGTATTTTATTTTGAGAAATAACCTATTATATATATATTGCCCTGAAGCAAAAAATAGTCTGAAAAATGCTGAAATTGGTGACAACTAACAAGATATTTGATTCGTCAAAAATTATTTTGCTCAAACAAAATTCCAAAAATGCTTTGTGGTTTTGAAACTTTATTTCAACTGTCAGGGTATTAACACTTATGCATACAGTATCTTGATTTTCAAGAAATATACTGTTCTGAATGAGTTCTAGTATTTTTGTTCTGGTCTGCTCGCATATCACAAACAGAGTTTATTTACATCTGTTAAATAAGTATTAAAGATATTCAAAATCTGATTTTAAGCATATTGTTTTATAAATGTTTAGATCACAACTAAGACATTCTTTTTAGATAATTATTTTATAGAAATATTAAAAATATAGCCTATTCTGTATTATAATTAAGAAAATGTATTAATTTATATTACAATTAAAGGCATATGTTAAAACCATTAAAAAGCCTTATTTCTGCTTTTCTATTTCCATTTCACTTACCAGTGAGGAAATGTATTTTGCAAAATAATTAACCAATTTCCATATGTGATGGTTAAAATTTTTCAGTGGAATTTGACCCAGTGTTCAAGTCTGACATTTTTTTGTTTGTGTTTTGTAATCAAACAACAAGACTTGCCTTTAAAAGAACTTCCATTACAAGCATATTTACTGATAATACGAAACAAATGCATGCAATATGAAATGCAGATTGGGCCGGAGTCTCAGCTGGTTTAAATTAGCTTTGGGCTATTTTGTACCAGCTGAGAAACAGGCTTATTTTCAAAAAAAAAGTTATTTAGAAATGTAGCTATTTTCACTCTGTTTTTAACAGCCTTCTCCTATGAAGGTATTCCCATAGAATCCTGAAGTTATATTAGCAGAAGAAAAACACAAATAGTCTTCTATTCCAATTATAATCAAAATAGTAATTGATATGTGCACTTTTAGACAAATATATTTTGGCGTCATAGCTCATTAATCATATAGTTTACTGGTCTTATGCAAGTATGTGTTTGCCAACAATGCCTCTTCCAAAAGCCATCTGTTTCTGAACTGCAATTAATTTCTTTATGCAAGAAGAAAGACCTTGTCTGTTAAAAAATGTCTTAGCGATTTTGTTTATCTCAAGCTCCCACCCTGGCAGCTACACCTAGGCCTCAGGAAACTACTACACTCTATTTTAGATTTCATCGATTTCATAGACATTAGGGCTGGAAAGGACCTCAGAAGATCATTGAGTCCAGCCCCCAGCCCAAAGGGCAAGAAGTCAGCTGGGGTCACAGGATTCCAGCAAGATAAGCATCCAATTTACTCTTGAAGGTGTTCAATGTAGGTGCTTGAACCACCTCCAAGGCAGGCTGTTCCAGACCTTGGGGGCTCGGACAGTAAAGAAAGTCTTCCTTATGTCCAGCCTGAAACGGTCTTACAGTAGTTTATAACCGTTTGACCTCGTCATCCCTTGGGGTGTTCTGGTGAACAAACATTCCCCCAGATACTGGTGGTCACCCCTGATAAACTTATAGGTGACCATCAGATCACCCCTGAGCCTGCACTTTTCCAGGCTAAAGAGCCCCATGACTCCCAGCCTGTCATCATAAAGTCTGTTTTCCTGACCTCTGATCATGTGCATGTCTTTTCTCTGGAATCTCTCAAGCTTCTTCACATCTTTTTTGAATTGTGGAGCCCAAAACTGGACACATTGAAATGTTTGTTGTGGGAGACTCCATCCGGGGGGGGACTGAGGGGGTAATCTGATGCCCCGACCCCTTAGGCCGGGAAGTCTGCTGCTTCCCGGAAGCCCACATCTGAGACATTGCAGAGAAGATCCCTAAGCTCCTCCAGACCACTATCCCATGCTCCTTATTCATGGGGCACCTATGACACGGCTCAGAGTACTCCCAGCTGGGTCATAAAGCACTACAGGGATTTGTAAGCAGGACTAAAAGGGCTGGGGGCACAGGTGTATTCTGTTCGAACCTCCCAGTCTCAGGGTACGGGCTGAGGAGGGAGAGGAGGATCCACATAGTCAACCAAAGACTGCGGCGCTGGTGTCATCGGGAAGACTACAGCTTCCATGACCACAGCCCGCTCTTTGGCAAGAGAGGCAGCGAGCTGTTGGGAAGAGATGGCCTCCAGCTCTCTGACCTGGGGAGGAGGCTCTTCTCAGCCAGACTGGCTGACATGCTCCACCAGGCTTTAAACTAAGCCCTCTGGGGGACAGGGGGAATACCGCCACTGCTGGCCCGCTGAGCAACCCTTGTAAAGCCAGCAGGCCAAGGCAGTTAAGGGAGCCTGCCCCACTGCCACCCCTGCCCCAGCCCTGGTACAATCTGTGGGCAAGGAAAGAGCCCCCAAGGGGACACTTGCCTGCCTGTACACAAATGCCAGGAGCTTGGGAAATAAGCAGGAATTCGTCCTCCTGCTTAACAAAAATAATTACGACATCATAGGGATAATGGAGACCTGGTGGGAGTTTACCCATGACTGGACCAGGAGTATAGATGGCTATACCTTGTATAGGAGGGATCAAGTAGATAAAAGGGGTGGGGGTGTCATTCTCTATGTTAAGGAGAGCTATGCATCCCTGCAAAATGATGTTGGTGACCAGGGTGGATGACTGGAGACCATCTGGGTTAAAATCCATGGGGAACATGGCACAGGGGACACAATGGTGGGAGTCTACTACAGACCTCTCACCCAAAGTCAAGACCTTGACCGGGAGTTTGCCCGGGAACTGGCTGAGGCCGCATGCTTCAAGACCATGGTTGTCATGGGTGACTTCAATTACCCAGACATCTTGTGGGAGGATCACTCAGCAAAATCCGAGCAGTCACAAAGCTTTCTATCATGGCTGGATGACCTCTACCTGACTCAAGAAGTCTACAGGCCAATGAGAGGTAAAGCACTGTTCAACCTGGTACTGGCTACTAGGGATGGCCTAATCGGTGACCTAGTGATCGATGGGAAGCTGGGTGACAGTGACCATGAGCTGATCACCTTCTCCATCTGCCGTAAAGCTGGCAAGTCACTCAGAAACACGGAAGTCCTTCCCTTCAGGAAAGCCGACTTTGACAAGCTCAGGAGGCTTGTCAGTGAGGCCCTAAGGGACCCTGACCCTAGGGGGAGGGGAGTACAGGAAGAGTGGTTGCTCCTTAAGGGGGCAATCCTTAATGCACAAGCTAATTCTATTCCATCTTAGAGGAAAGGCAGCAAGAAGGCACGGCAGCCCCCCTGGCTCTCCAGGGATCTAGTAGACCTCCTGAGGCTAAAAAGAAAGGCCTACAAAGGATGGAGGATGGGATTCACTTCCAAGGAGAAATATTCTACACTTGTCTGGTCCTGCAGGGAGCAAACCAGGAAAGCCAAAGCTGGAACTGAACTCCAACTAGCTTTGAGCATTAAGGACACTAAAAAGTCCTTTTTCAGATATGTGGGAAACCGGAGGAAAAGCAAGGGCAACATTGGACCCCTGCTGAATCAGATGGGGCAACTGACAACTGATGCCCAGGAAAAGGCCAACTTATTAAACAGGTACTTTGCACAGTCTTACATCAGTCCCATAGGATGCCCATGCCTGCTACAGGACAGGGAGGTCCAAGTGAGGGAGATCCCCTTCCCTCCATCAATGCTAGCCTCATAAAGGAACACCTCGAGAGGCTGGATAGCTTTAAGTCAGCTGGCCCTAACAATATACACCCCAGGGTACTCAAAGAGCTGGCGAGCATCATAGCCCAGCTTCTGGCACAGATCTTTGAGAAATCCTGGTGGCTGTATTGCTCAAAGACTGGAAGAAGGGCAATGTGGTGCCTATCTTCAAGAAAGGAAGGAAAGTGGATCCGGCAAACTACAGACCCATCAGCCTGACTTCTATCCTGGGGAAGATCTTAGAAAAGTTTATTAAAGAGGCCAACCTTAATGGACTGGCCAACGCCAACATCCTGAGGGACAGCCAGCATGGGTTTGTTGTAGGTAGGTCTTGCTTGACCAATCTCATTTCCTTTTACGATCAGGTGACCTATCACCTGGACAAGGGAAAAGAGATTGATGTCATATACCTTGACTTCAGAAAAGCCTTTGATCTGGTATCCCATGATCACCTCTTGGCAAAACTGGCCAATTGTGGCCTTGGGTCCACCATGATCTGCTGGCTGGGAAATTGGCTCCGTGGTCGGACCCAGAGGATGGTAATTGACACAAGTCAATCATCATGGTGCCCTGTGACCAGTGGGGTCCCCCAAGGCTCTGTCCTTGGACCCATATTGTTCAACATCTTCATTAATGATGTGGACATTGGAGTCAGGAGTGGACTGGCCAAGTTTGCTGATGACACCAAACTTTGGGGCAAAGAATCCATGCCAGAAGACAGGCGGGTAATCCAGGCTGACCTGGACAGGCTCAGGAAATGGGCGGATGAGAACCTGATGGTGTTTAACACTGAAAAATGCAAGGTTCTCCACGTTGGGAGGAAAAACCTGCAGCATCCTTATAGGCTCGGCAGTGCTATGCTGGCTAGTACTACGGAAGAAAGAGACTTGGGGGTCATCATTGACCACAAGATGAACGTGAGCCTGCAATGCGATGCTGCAGCTAGGAAAGCGACCAAAACACTGGCTTGCATCCATAGATGCTTCTCAAGCAAATCCCGGGACGTCATTCTCCCCTTGTACTCGGCCTTGGTGAGGCTGCAGTTGGAGTACTGGAGTTTTGGGCTCCACAATTCAAAAAGAATGTGGAGAAGCTTGACAGAGTCCAGAGAAGAGCCACGCGCATGATCAGAGGTCAGGAAAACAGACCTTACGACGACAGGCTGAGAGCCATGGGGCTCTTTAGCCTGAAAAAGCGCAGGCTCAGGGGTGATCTGATGGCCGCCTATAAGTTTACTGGGGAGGCCACTAGTATCTGGGGGAACGTTTGTTCACCAGTGCGCCCCAAGGGATGATGAGGTTGAACGGTTATAAACTGCTGCAAGACAGCGTCAGGCTGGACATAAAGAAGAATTTCTTTATTGTCCAAGCCCCCAAGGTCTGGAATAGTCTGCCATTGGAGGTGGTTGAAGCATCTACATTGAACACCTTCAAGAATAAATTGGATGCTTATCTTGCTGGGATCCTATGACCCCAGCTGACTTCCTGCCTTTTGGGTGGGGGGCTGGATTAGATGATCTTCCGAGATCCTTTCCAGCCCTAATGTCTATGAAAGTCTATGAAAGATGTTGGTTCCATGTTGAATACATTAATCAAATCAAAGATAAACAATCTCAGATAGCTGTGTGTGTTGTCTTGCATTAAGTTTGGTATTTCTGTTGCCTAATCAAGTGACACTTATTTACCTCAGATACTGTCCTATCCAGGGACTAAAACTAGTAGTTAGGAGTCATAGCCACAGGCAAGGATGGTTTGCACCATTTTCTTTTGACCATAACAGCTACAGTGGGTCATCAAAACAGATCATTTTCAAGATCAGCAATCTGTCAAAAGCAGTAGGCTCTCATAATCAATGCTGAATTAGAGACATAGGTCAAACTTTGGACATTCCCATTTCCTATCCTGGAAAAACCACGCTCTGACTATCATTTACCTAGGTTTGATCAGCATGATATACTTTGTGACTCACTGTTTCTTTGAGTCGAAAATCAAATAGGATGCTGAAGTGTCAGTTGTTAAAAAAAAAGCTAAGTGTGCTTTAAGCAAAAAGCAGCATTTAAAATATAAATTATAACTCCTGATATCATTGTATATTTGTCTTGATTTCTGTTATAAATACACATCATTTTGTAGTCCAGTCCCCTCAGGAGAGTTAGTTGCCTTTGCTAATTGCGTAAAGAAAAGCCAGTGTTTATTTCCCCTTCACTTTTCAAATGTCCTTACTGTACAATGTCAGAAGACAGAACATGTCTGGATAGATGCAAATATTTAGCACTAATTTATTAATGGCATGATCACAACACCCCTGAACAAATATGAACTGAGCAAATATACCCACTAGACTGCAAAAAATCTACTAGAATGTTCCTAAGGGTAAAAGCAACGGATTACGTTTATTTTCATTTTCAAATAGTGTTCAGAAAATTACCATCATAGGTGAGGTTTTCTAAATATAGCCCAGAAGATGCTAATTAATTTGTTTGAAAGTGGAGGGCATATTTGAAAAGTAAAAGGTCAGGAGAGAAGCAGCAAATAAATCATATAGGTGTGACCTCTCAAAGCAAATCCCATTCTTTAGCTGGGTGGGCCAACTGACAACAAGAAAGAAAACTAACCGACGAACAGCACAGGAATTATTAATAGTATGGTATCAAATGCAGAAAATGGTGTTGAGTAGAGTCCCCCAGGTGTCTGTGCCAGGTCCAACATCATTTAATCAATTCATTAACAACCTAGAAGATGTAGTAAGGTCCATATACTGTTGCAATTTGTTGATGATAAAAGGCTGGGTAAATGCCTCTTTGGAGCATGGAGGTTAAGACAGTATGTGATTTTGAATGATTAGAAAAAAGGGAATACCATCAAATAAGATTAGAGGGACACATGGAAAGCAGTTCTTGTGAGGAAAACTAGGTATGCAAAATCACAGAATGGAGGAATTCTACGTACTTCAATGCTTAGGGGTTTATGAGGCCAGATTTTAAGAGGAAAAGTGTTCCTTTAGGAAACTGCTGAGCGTCCTCACCTGCTACTGAAGTCCATAAATTGGATTATGTAGCACCTTGCTAATGGAGCTCCTGGTATGTCCCCAAAGTAATCATATGAGTGAAAGCATGAACTTTCATTATCATGATACTATTTATTATAGGACAGACTTCAACATAGGCTATACAAGCCCACTGGGGCCCCTGAGTATACAGCTGGTTGCTAGCCCATGTTGAATTACAAGGCAAAATGACCTAAAACTATTTTCACCTTTAGCCAATTTATTATCCTGCAGAGGTGTGTGACTCCATGTAAGCCACAAATACAGAGAAGCAGGAGTCTTCTGCCTTTTAGCCTGACATCCCAGTAGTCAGGGCACTTACCTAGAGTGTCACAATCAGATCCTAGGTCCCCTACCTTTAGAAGGAGCTTGACCACCCGTTGCTATTTCACAGTGTCCTGGAGTTGGTAAACCAAGCTCACGGTGTCACGGTGGGGCAGCCGGGTGGTGGGAATTGGACATGGACAGGTGGGATTAGTGGCGATGGAGTCTAAATGGCACGGGAATCGTGGTGGTTTTTAAAACAGATGAATTTATTTAACTTACGTTTTTTTGAGGTGTAGGTGAGCTGCTTTTTAGTTACAGTGGAACAAGTAAACAAACTAACAACAAAGGGGTCTGTTGGCCCACGGGGTTCTGGAGGGAGCCCTTGCTATCTACCCTGTGAGGGATAGGGGCGGCTGCCCACTCCTTAAGTCCCAGGGCTGGTCAACAGCTCATGCAGGGATAAACGAATAACAGAACAAGAACTGTAACGTGTTGAGATGAAAACAAAGATGGTGTCGTGATGCCAGTTGAGGGCGATAGCCGAGGTCAAAAACCAGGCAAGTTGAAGATGAAGCCGACGTCGAAGTAGTGAGGGTGATCCGAGACCGAGGTCGAAATCAGAGCCGAAAACAGTCCAGTACCCGGGGAATCAATACAGTGCGAACGAGGTACAATCGGAATGAAACACAGCGAGAGCCCACGCTGGAGGAGACCGATAGGCTGCAGAGACCTAACTGAGAGACAGTCCCTGGAGACCAGCCTCTGTCCTCAGTTGAATGGGTCTCCCCCCGAGGGAGGGTCTCACTAACTTTTTATGTGAATTTCGTGGCCAATTGGAACGCTTACCTCGAAGAATTTTCTAGTCAGATTACCTCACTCAGTCACTCACCAGGCATGCGCCAGGACAAGTCCTGTAAAGCAACTGAGCCTGCGCAAGACTGAAAAGTAGGTCAAGGCTGATTGACAGCTCCTGAGGTCACCCAGGGGGCATGTGCTGGGTGCACTATGAAAACTTCACTCAGGGCCATACCTCAGTCTGCTGCATATAGGAATTTCAATTCTTTCTGCATTGGCAGCACTCAATCTAAAAATTTTCTCTGACACACAGCAAAGTGACGTACTCAAAAGGCCATAGGCCAGGCAGGACCAAAATGGATCCTTTGTGCTTCTTGTTGAAGCTGGCAACGGGCAGATGAGAGGGGAAGGTGTATGTGCCCAGAAGGATAGCAGGCAAAAGGGAATGTCACTCACTGAGAAAGACACTGCCCTACAAAAGAAAAAACCTAGATTTTTGCGAGATGCTATGCTACCTGTTTATTAACTGTACAAACTGCAGTCATTCTCCAATGACTGTTCAATGCAGAAATATCAGGGTAAGCAGGGCTTATAGTACTCAAGCCATGCTTTCCTTCTAGGGCAATGATCAATGAGCCACATTTCCTCTCACTTGCTCCTAGTAGCATAAGTAAGGCAGGACAATGAACTGGGGCATCACTAACTGGTCCAGAGAGGTCTTGCTCCCCCTCTATGCGGCGGTGGTCAGGCCACAGCTGGAGTACTGTGTCCAGTTCTGGGTGCCGCACTTCAAGAGGGACGTGGGGAACCTGGAGAGGGTCCAGAGGAGGCCACTCGTATGGTTGGGGGCCTCCATGGCCAGCCCTATGAGAGGCTGAGGGACCTGAATCTCTTCAGTCTCCACAAGAAGAGACTGAAGGGGGATCTTGTGGCTGCCTACAACCTAATCAGAGGACAGCAGCAGGGATTCAGGGAAAATCTGTTCACCAGGCCCCTCCTTGGAGTCACTAGGACCAATGGCCACAAGCTGAGGGAGGATAGGTTTAGGTTAGATATTAGGAAGAACTACTTCACTGTAGGGGTAGCCAGAGCCTGGAATAGGCTTCCCAGAGAGGTGGTGCTCTCACCTTCACTGGAAATCTTCAAGAGGAGACTGGATAGGCACCTGGGTGGGGTCTTGTGATCCCTCCCACCCCCAGTGTCATTTCTGCCCATGGCAGGTGGTCAGACTAGATGATCTGTCTAGGTCCCTTCCAACTCATTGATTCTGTGATTCTCTGATTCTATGACAAGGTGGGGTACTCACCCCAGTTTGTGACTATGAGGGGGTGCAAGGATCACTCCTGATGGAGTCTTTATTGTGGCAAGAAAAGTCCTGCACTGCCTCTGTCCAGCCACAGGAGATGGACGGGGCAGTGCTACAACAAATGGTGTCTGGAGGAGTGAGTGGGGTAAGCAGTCTACTGCTGTTGACATACCCTTGTCACTGTCCCTCCACCCCCATAATAATGTCACTGCTTACTCCACCTCTCCTGTGCTGGCTTTAACCACATAAGTGTTAGATACCTGCCTGGAAAGAGTGAGGGTGCCCAATGTCTTTACTACTGTTACCCATTCTGCCAAATCAAAGCTAGTATACACACACACAGAACTTCACAGGATCAAGCACAATAGTTAACTGATGAGTTAATGGTTTTCCAATGAATGGATGCTTTTAAAAACAGCTTATTCTTATCTGTCAAGGAATTATGAGGGCCTACATTTTAGTCTTGCCTAAATTGACAGCTATTAATAATGTTTTGTATAAATATAGCACTTGGTACTATATAAATATTATTTGCAAACTAGTGACTTTTGGATATCACAGTAAAGGATATCCTAGATAGATAGTTACCGTATCATTAAGAAGTGATTTAATATATTTTGCAAATGAAGAAGAAAAGTCTTAGAAAAAATAACGTGTTAAATTTCACACACTAGAGCCCAGTTCTGCTCACTCCAAAGCACTCAATCAAGGTGATAGAAGAGAGTGCATTAGATGATGGAAGAAAACATCTCAACCTTTCAAGTCAATTTGGATAATTTTAAAACTAAATTCAACCTAAATCCTAGCTAAAAAGTATTTGGATCTAGCCCAAATTATCTGCGTCTCACTCCAGTATCTGTCCCCAAAAAGAAATAGAGACTCCTACATATCAAGAAGTAACTCATTTACTTGTTTCGCTTGTAAGACCTGCAATTTTATGTATAACGTTACAGGGCAAAGAACCCATGCCAACTGTGGTGCCAGTAAGCAGGCTGCCATGATTCATGAAACATATTGTGACTGACTGCCTTTCACCCATATCCTTGTGAAAACCAGTTAAAGATGTATGTTTAAAATTCTGTCCACCATTTGCTTTGGCATACAAAAACAATAAAACATTTCCTAAACTACCATTGCAACAATCTGAAATGTTCCATACTGCCTTCTATGCTTTGAAAAACTGCTGTGTTTCAGTTAAAGACACAGAATAGTATAGTGCTTTGGCAATGGAACCAGATGGAAAAAGGCTCAAAGAGACAAAGCCCTAAAGAAAAAGATGATTTAGCAGCAACTACAGCAGCCTTAGTATCAGTTTTTGGCATGGAGAGCCTCTTTAAATAACAATGCTACCATATGTTCTGTAATTCTTTATTTGGCAGGCTATTTTCTATTGTTAAGAAACTCATTTCAATATCAGAAAAGTGTTATCACCTGCGATAGACCCACACGTTTAGAATTTGTTGAGAACAACACTAATCCAGTTGTCACCTTTTCAAATTCATGAAGCAGTTAGACATGCAGACTTACACTGAGCAGGCCCTCTTCCAAGTCGAGAATCATCTAGAGCAAGCCTACTTGTTAATTTACTGGACATTTTACAATATGCAGTAGTAAAGTATTCAAAGGCGAGGTGTAAAGGAGAACAACATACATTCCAAATAGAATGGCCCATTGACATGAAACACCTAATGAATCCAAATCCCTTGAACTACCAGGTAGTGAGTTAAGTTTCAGACTTACTGTCCATTTTCTGCTGTTGGTGCTTGAAAACAGTGAATCAAGAAAATTGTTTTGTCAATAAAAATGCCATAGAGAAGGCTAGATTCTATAAAGATGTTAAGGATATGTCAGCACAGCACAATGCAGTGCTGTGCTGTGCTGTGATACTCAAGCTAACTTTGACTGAGCAACCTCAACTATTGTTAAGTAAAAAAGCTATATAAGCACTGTGTTCCACTTGGGCTGATTAGCTCCTGCCCTCAGAAAACCAATCCAAGGGTTACTAAATTGCAAAATAGTTTGAATTCTTCGTTCTTTTCAAGAGCAAAAAAAATGTTGTACCTTTGCCAAGAGCAAATTAACTTTTAGGGAAAAACTGCCTACAGATAAGTCACCTGCTCTGATATACAGAGAAATCTACTTGTACGTTTTTGGAATCTACATTATAGGAATGTATGATTCCCTTTCTTTAAAATTTACCTTTAAAATGATACTGAGATATTGTAAAGTTAAAATTATACTCTGCTATACAGATAAATCTACTTGTACTTCTTTGCAGAAATGTACAATTCCCTTTTTTAAGTTTGCTTTTAAAATGATACTGGGACATTTAGAAAAGATGCTGTTAGCTTCACCTTCTGTTTTCTAAGGTGTCAGTCTGAGCATCCCTTGGTGAAAATCTCCATCCCCCACCCCCATCCCTGCTTACTTGTGACTGCCTACAGTGTCTGTCCTGGGGGAGTAGGCAGGGAAGGGTATCCTGCTTGCCCTACCATCACTGCTGCTCTCTGGGCTGGGCTTAGCACAGAAAAGAGAAACAGCCCAGCAGCAGTGGAAGCGACCTGGGGCCAGGCAGGCAGGTTATCCCTTCCTTGCCTGCTCATCTGTGACAGACAGTGCAGGCAGCCATAAGTAAGTGGGGGAAGGGAAGAGTAAGGAGGAGGGGGGAACCCCAGGGACAGGGGTATTCCTGAGGGGCAGCAGGGGAGCCCCAGGAGCAGGGAGGAACCAAGTCTAGAATGGGAGGGGGGTGGGATTCTTACTTTTCAGTCATTCAGGCCCCTGCTAGTCTGAAGTGCAACTGCTGCAAACTCAAGCTAGCATCCATCAACATTCGTGCAACTCAGTGTAAGGTGTAACAAGCCCCACAGCCTGTCCAGGTGTCACCTAGCTGAATTTCAAATGGCTTAAAGTAACCTTAGTGCATGTACACACCCAAAGTACCCCGCCCTTTATTTTTTAGCATTAATTCACTTAATGCAGCAACGTCAGTTTTCCTTTCCATTTTACAGTGTACGGTGACCAGTGTCTAATTTAGAGAGACCTCACAAAATATTACTGAATTAGAATAAATGTAAAAAAGTTCTAGCACATAACCACCAAATTAAACCAGTACTGTAACTGCAATCTTACCAATAAACTCCCATTTATATAAAACATTGCAGTCATTACTTTAACTATGCTAAGATTCTAGTTTAGAAATAGTTTCTGTGCATTCCTTTCAAACAGGACAAAGACCTTATATAACATGGCAGGATAAACTATGTGGAATAAAATATTATTTTCAAAGCTGAGAATATTTAAGCAAAACGTCAATGTTGTTTAGATGAGTGGATAGGAGTTGTGAGAGATAAATACTGCCAGAGGCAGATTTCACTATTCAAATAAAAGAAAAACTCTTGCTATAATCAGCTCTCTCTCGAACTCTTTTGTCCCAGCAGCTGAAAGGAACAATCACAAACAAAACAGATGGCTGTATCTCTGCACAAATATATTTTTACTAGCAAATTGACTTATAAGTTATCTAGGTGACAATTTCCAAGATAGCCCTTAACAATGTTTTAAAATACATTTTAAAAAGCAGAAACACAAATAAAAAGGGAAAGCAGCTGACAAAAAATGTAATTGCAAAATGACTAAGAGCCACAAAAGACATGATCTGTAGCTACAGGCTAAACAGCTAGAAATGGGATCCACCTTCAAGAAAACATTTAGTTCCTGTGCCTTCCGAATAACAAGTGAAGGTTGTGACTCATTAATTTCCAACTCAATAGCAATGAATAAGACTACTCTATTAATTTCAAGATAACGTTGAAACTTCTATATCATTTAGAATGCTAAACAGTTTTACAAATGGTATCTTTATTTTTCTATTCTAAGGTCCTTCACTACATGAGCTTTCAGATGCTTACTTATGCAACCTTAACTATAGTGTCACAGACTCAGTGCTTCATTTGCATGAATAAATTTAACTGCATATAAATAACATGCACGTTGTATCAAAATTACAGTAATATTGAGCGTGGGATGGAAATGTGTAAAGATGTACAGGATGTGACATGCCGGCAATGCACACAGAGACACCATGGGGAAACTTTCCAATAAAAAAAACAACACCTTTATGCCCTTTTTCCTTTATACGAGCTTGTTTACATAATTAGTAAGTTGGCATTGTCACTGAAATGCAATATTACTTGGTACAGTAACAGTAGGTGGCAGATAAATTACAACCTGCACATTTTGAGAATTCCAAAGACAATAGCCAAGGAAGCGTTGACAGCTACTTAATTCTGTTGTCCATTCTCAATTACACTGCAAGTAACTAGAAGAGAGGATTGCTATTTTGAATTAATTGTCTCTACTTGGTAGTTTACAAAAACAAAGAAAAAAGATCACTAACTTATTCAGGGATAAGCCTGTTTTAAGTAATAATTTAAAGTGATTAGTTTGTAATTGCCTGCTTTCAAAAAGCATCAGCAATTCCAGGGCATTGTATCACACAATTCATAGCAATCTGTCCTTTAGCAAATATGTCTTAACATGAGTATTAATTTTTAATTTATTTTAATAGAGCCAAATCCCTGAGTTCTTACTAAGTCCTTACTTCACTCTTAGGCAAATTCCCATTGAATCATTTGGAAGTTACATGAGTTTTTACTGACTCCTTATTTACTTACTCCTGCAGAATGCCTAAAGAAATCAGGATAAATTTGCCTGGATTAAACAGGAGTAAAACAGTCAGGGCTTGGTTTATACAGTCTTCATATTTTATCCACAATTGTATTTCTGTTCATTCCCTGTATCTGTTAATTTAACAATTAAAGGCAGGTGGAGGGGGTGGAGGGAAACTATTTGCATTTGATTAATATCTTGATTTATCAGGTTAAAAATGTTGCTGGCTATATCTATTTGTAAATTTTGAGATTATACATGAGAATCAACAGAAAGCCCAGATAAATAAAGCATGAATAGTTCAGCTGGCTTGTATCTTTCAATAAAAAGAAGATAGGTAAGTCAATAATAAACAATAGAATTACAATTTTGTTAGATTAATAGTATATAATAGGAATGAATCATTCTGTTTTTATAAACCCAAAAACAGTTTTGAAAACAAAAAAGTTGCTATTTGATATACAATAGTTATACCTTATGGGGAACATGTTTTGCCTGGTCTTAAAAGGACTTTTTGAAGCCCCAAAAATGGATTTTCTCAACTTGCAAATATATTTGAATCATAAGTTCATAGGAAAGTAGGGCTGGAAGACTGGGCTCTTTACAAACTGTCCACATCCTTCTTGACACAGTACTACAGCCAAGGCCTCACCACTGCAGAAGAATGGAAGAATTACTTCCCTTGATATGCAAGAGAGACTTCTTTTAATGCAGCCCAATATGCTGTGGCATGTTTTGCAACAAGAACATACTGTTATCTCAAATTCAGCTAATGTTCTTCCATAATTTTCAGGTCCATCTCTACAGTACTACAGCTTAGTGAGTCACTCTGCAGTCTGTATTTGTACATGCAGTTATTCTGAACCAATTGAAAGACTTTACTTTTGTCCTCTTTGAATTCCTTCTGACTGATTTTGGACCATTTCTCTAGGTCATTCTAGATTTTAGGCCTCCCCTCTGGAGTGTCCAAAATTCCACCTAACTTGGTGTCATGAAAAAATTTGCTAAACATTCATTTAATCCCATCATCCAAATAATTAAAGAAGATACTAAAACAATACCATTCCTGGGACAGACTTCTGGGGAACCCAGCTTAATACTTCCTCCCAACTAGACATTGAGCTACTCATTGGGTGCACCTACACATGCAATTAATGCTAAGCGTTAAATTCCACTGCAGTATGAGCTGGAATAAACTACTTCTTGGCACAGTGTCTACACATGTGCCTGGGACAGTACCAATTTGAGCTGGAGTAAAGTAGGCCCAGCCTGGCAGGGAGCACAGGGGATCAGCCACAGCCTTTGGGTGGCAGCGTTGGGAGGTGGAGGGACTGGCTAGGGCATGAGGGAGTGCCCTAGGAGTGAAAGTGTGGAGCCATGTGGTTAGGCAACAGGCAGGAGTCTGGCCCCCTGCTGGCTGGGCTGATCAGGCACAATTTACACCTGAAGTCAGCAGCTGCATGAATTTAATCACAGTAAATTACCCCAGCATAAGATAGTTCTGTTCTTGATGGTACTATCTTACCGCAGCATGAATTAGCTTACTGTGGCCTAATATCACTGCACATGTAAACAGTGACACTTTACTCTGCAGTTAATTAGTCTACTCCACAGTAAAGCACATGTGTAGACATGGCCACTGAGTACAGTGATCCAACCAGTTAGGTATCCACTTTACAGTACCTTCATTCAGTTTGTATTTCCTTAGTGCACTTTCAATTTTAGATTTATAATTATTTGTTAGTAAAAATACTATCACTTGACATTTAAGTAATTGATTGTACAGGAAAAGTCACAATACAAAATGAGAATTGTAAGAATATATTTGTGATCATTTTCGCTTAGAGGGTCAAACTCTTTAAAAAAAAATCTTAGCCAAAAAAGCTTCTACATCAAAGTAATTTTGAAAAACTATTTCAATGGCCTGTTTAAAAAAAAAACACAAGACAATTTGCTATAAAAACAATATTTTAGAGAAACCATTGAAATATCTCCATTTTAGATACATAAGGGCTAAGCAGATTTGTACCTCCTACTATGCACATAAACTCCATTATAATCCAAATGAAGGTAGAGCAGTGCCTAATCTCTACCAAAATCTTAAATACTCTAGAATGAAAAACAAATACAGTCCTGAAAGCTAAGATTAGAAATGCATCCCTCCTTTCATTCTTTCCTTCCCATATTACTCTCACTCCTGATAGCATTGTATTTTTTGTTTAATCTTAACCTAAATTCAGAACTATTGAGGTATGAAAATTCATAGTTAAATCACTTAATTTTGCCTCTGCCCAGCATATGCACAAGAAAGGCATCTTTAAAATTAGTTGTGGG
>NW_017728931.1:85724131-85727223 GCF_001723895.1 Crocodylus porosus | reverse complement strand
GGAAGTTAGATGAGCACCTTGCCGGGGTCATCTGACCCCGGTGCTCTTTCCTGCCAAGGCAGGGGGTCGGACTAGATGATCTTCCTAGGTCCCTTCCGACTCTAGCTACTATGAAACTATGAAGCTATGAAGAACTAAGGATCAGTGCAATAGGCAGTGGGACAAACACCTAGGAAAATAACTAACATTCAAATGTGAGTTCAGGATCCTGAGGAAAGGAAGGAAGGAGAGCAGCAGAATACAGACCCTGGACTTAAAAAAAAACAGACTTTGACTCACTCAGGCAACTCATGGACAGGATCCCTTGGGAGACCAGTCTGATGGGGAGAGGAGTCCAGAAGAGTTGGCTATACTTGAAAGAAACCTTACTGAGGGTGCAGGACCAAACCACCCTGATGTACAGAAAGGCTGGCAGTAAGACCAGGTTGGCTTAGCAGGGAACTCTTCAGTGAGCTAAAACACAAAAAGGAAACTTATAACAAGTGGAAACTTGGACAAACAACGATGGAGGAATATAGGAGTGTTGCTCAGGCATGCAGGGATGACATCAGGAATGTCAAAGCACAACTGGAGTTGCAGCTAGCAAGGGGCATGAAGGGTAACAAGAGGGGTTTCTACAAGTATGACAGCAACAAGAGGTGAATCAGGGAAACTGTAGGTCCTTTACTAAATGGGGAGGCAACCTAATGACAGAGGATGCAGAAAAGGCTGAAGTACTCAATGCCTTTTTCACCTCAGCCTTCACAGGCAAGCTCAGCTCCCAGACTACTGCACCTGGAAACACAATTTTGGGAGGAGACAGTGGCAAAACCTGTGGACAGGTAGAGTGGGTGGAAAGCAGCTGGGAGCTAGAGCCCCCATTCCCACCCACCCAGAATAGGACAGCGGGAGCAGAAGGAGGAGCCACTGATGGAGGTAAGGGGAACAAAACAGTCCCACGGGCCCGGGCCCAGGCCCCAGCCAGCATGCACAGCTTCTGGGAGGATTGTTTCCAGTGCACCTGCAGCCAGCTGGGTGCTGCTCTGCTTCCCTCATCTCCAGCGGCACCTCCTCCTCCAGCTCCTGCCCATGCTGCACCATTCTGGGCTTCAGCCAGGCAGCTCCCACTAGAGGCAAAGTGAACAGAGCAGCACGTGGCCAGCTGTGGCCTCACCTGGAACAGCCCCGCCAGAAGGTGTGCAGAGGTTGAGGTACACATGAAGCTGAAGGCTGTTGCAGAGGCTGAAGGTCAGAGCAAGAAGCAAACAACTGTGTCCTCCTTCTTTAAAAGGACCACTAAAAGCAGCATGGAGACTTTTGTGGCAGCAAACATCACAATGGATATCACACAAAGTTAAGGGACTACCTGAACCAAACCATGCCTAATGTTGGCAGTTTTCTTTGTGGCAACATGCTTTGCCAAAACCATCTCCCTGCAGTGATTGCTTCATATACATAGTCCACAAAGCCTGCCTCAGCAGCATATAACTCCTTCTCTATTGCAGTGGATGAAGCCACTGATCCTCAAGATAACTACTTGTTGCACATTTTATTTCTGCTGAAATGACCAGGACTTGCCTGTGTTTCAAACTGAACCAGCCCACTTCACATCTGTCAATTTTTCTACTGTGTCTCAAGCCTTCATGAAGATAATTGTCAGCTATGGTGTAGACTCTAACAAGATCTCAGCATTCTTGTCTGACAATGCATGTGACTGCAACCTTTCCTCCAGTGGAGTCCTTGGAGCACATCAGTCCTCCCCACTGGAGTACTTGAAGCACATCAGAGAAAGCCATGTACAAGTGCAAGGCTTTCTCTGATGTGCTCCAAGGAATGCTGCCCAATGCTATTCGTGTCACCTGCAATGCATACATTCTGTCCCTAGTAAGTGACATCTGGTGCACACAGTTCCCAGAGGTGGATAGTTTGGTACCTTGTTTCAAGAAAGCCTTCAAGCACTGTTCAGGTCATAAAGTCTGGTACAGTGAGTCCATCACCAGCCAAAGTGGGGGCTCACATGGCATTGTGCCGCTGTCACCAGAACCTGTGCTTACACAGTGGAATTTGTGGTGCAGTGCAGTCTGTTACTATGCTAAGCATAAGCATCATGACCAGCGGTTTGTGAGCAAGGAGCCACAGACCCAGCACATAGTGCATACTTATGCTTCCTCAATTTCTTAGGGTGAGGCAGCACTCAAAATCAAATGACAGTTGTGACTGATGATGTCACTCAGTTCATGGACCTCCTGATGTGGTTTGAAGGCTGGCAGGCTGTGATCCACCACACACACAACAAGCTGATGGATTTGATAATCTGGATCACAAGAATTGTCAAGTCGTCCTCATGAAAACCAACACAAAAGGTACTAGTTCTAGGCAATAGCTGTGAAACTGAACCAGTACTACAGGTATGACTTGTCAGTGCCACTGCAGTTCAAACAATCATCTGCCACCTTCCTTAGTGCTGTTCATATTTTGAACACCAGCCAGGTACCTGTTCTGAGTTGTGACCCTCAGCTGCTGAAAGCAATCCCAGATTGAAGGAAAGAGCATGACAATGAACATGCTACTTAGATTAACTTTGTCAAACAGTGCCAGATGTCCGTGGTTGTTCTCTGGGATTCTGTCTGTGACTGGTTTCCACATCTTTACACCTTAGCAAGGCACTGCCTCACCATCCCAATTAACTCAGTGGATGCTGAGCGTGCCATCTCAGCATATGAACAAGTGTTCACCCTACAGAGACAGAAATGACCCCGGTGACTGCAGCCAGGTGCAGCATGCTCCCATTTAATAGCCAGCCTGAACTACCTGCCTCAAGGTTTTTTATAATGTCTTTTATTAAAGTATAAAGTATATATACTTGATATTACTTTCAATTCATGGGGTGCATAGCTTTATTTCAATACAATATTTCATTTTAAAGCTTAATTAAGTGCTTAGATTGCTTAATAATGCATCAATTAATAGCCCCCATGGGCTTAATCAGGAGATTAAGTCCACAGAAGCTATTACTTGATGTGTTACAATCTAAACAGAGGTTTGGGGCCATCTGGCAATCTGCAGGGAGGGGCAGGACTACTGGAGCTCCTTGATGAATCAGATGTATGGGG
>NW_017728931.1:85691740-85723806 GCF_001723895.1 Crocodylus porosus | reverse complement strand
ACATACATACATACACATATATATACACATACACATACATACATATACATACATACATATACATATATATATACACATACACACACACACATGTATGTGTATGTGTATACATATATATGTTTACGTGTGTGTGTGTTCACTCAGTCACTGGGCAAAAAATATTACTGCTTCAGGAGCAAGACATAAAAGGAAGGAAGTGAAATGGTAGCTCTTCTGCTGCTCCCTTCTGCAAGAAAGTGAGTTGGCTTTCTTGCTTCTCCTTTTATGCATACTTTTCAAATTATTCTTTCCTCGTTTGCATGATGGGAAGTAATGTTTCATTTTAAAGGCACCAGGAAGGATCAAGAATATAAGATAGAGACAGATTATAGGTCACCGTCTATTATAGTCCATGAATTCAAGAGACATACAGCAATGTACCTTTGCTCTCACCACATCACAGCTACCATCAAGATCTTGGAAGCCTCTGACCACTGAAAAATAACTTTTTATCATCCAGATTTAAAGAAGTCTTTATTCAAATGTATTTCTATTTTTAAAGTATTTAATCTCAGAAAGACATCATAGAAACAAACGAGAAACAAAAAATTATATGCAAACTTTAAAAAGAAAGCTCCAATCTCCTACCAACATTTACCTACAACTCTGTCATGGTCAGGTCCCCACCTCCTAGAGGCAAAGAGAGAGATCTGTCTTTTGTCACCCCTGTTAGTGGACTGGTTAGTCTGGTCCATTTCCAGGGCCTCATGGAGCCAGTGGGATTCCAGAGCTCTCTGGAGGACATTTCTACTGACCTTGATCCTCCGTGGATGGCCTGGTTGATTGGTAGAATAGCACGCTGACCTTGGCCATAGACAGAGTGGCACCCAGGTCCCCCTGGTACACGGGGTAATTGAAGAGTTTAAGTGGGAGGGGGGCTGAAAGAGCACAGATGCTGAAGCTGACTGCCTGCATCTTAGAACTTTTTTAAAAGGCTGTGGTGTGGCAGTGGGAGTGGCAGTGACAAAGAAGCTTTTCTTTTCTATTACCATTTCATCAGCAAAATGCCATCTGAAACAAATGTTCCAGATGGTAAATGGCTTGTTAATCCAGCTCGTCTCTGCCCAAAGACTTCAGTGTCATCTTCAATCCACTGTGTTGAGTTCGCCAACTACTCTACAGGAAAGAAAGAAAAAAAAACATTCCTTATCTGGTACAGCTTAGAGACCACCACGTTTGATGAAGAGTCAGAGTTTGGGGTTGAAGAAGCTCATTCTCATCCTATTTATATACAGTAATGAAGAGTAGGCCCAGAAAGGACCTCATGAGGTCAACTAATCCTCACCCTTGTGCAAGGCAGAATGATCTGTGACTAAAGCAACACATCCTGTCTAAGCTAGTACTGAAAATTTCCAGGGATGGAGATTCTTTAACTTCTCCTTGTAGCCTGTCCCAATGCTTGACTAACCTCACAGGAAGAAAGTTCTTCCTAATCTCCAGCCTAAATTTGCTCAGATACAGTTTGCGATGATTATTCCTAGTCCTATTCCCTATGGTCTACCTCTATCCACTTCATAACAGTACTCAAATACCTGAGGAGAAATTATCAATTCCCCCCAGTGTCTTCTCTTCCCAGAATAAATATCCATAGCTCCTTCCACTTTTCTTCTTAAGTCATGCTTCCCAGGGCTCTGATCATTTTTGCTGCTTTGCTCTGACTGTTTTCCATTTGTCCACATTCTTTGTTGAAGTGTGGGGCCAATAAGTGGAAGCAGTACTCCAGGTGAGATCTCACTAATGCTGAATAGAGTGGACGAATCACTTCCCTTGATGTGCAAGAGACACTCCTATTTACACAACCCAGTAAGCTACTGGCTTTTTTTGCAACAAGAATACACTATTGATCCATATTCAGCCTATGGTCCATTGTAACCCCCCAAGGTCCTTTTTTGTAGTACTGCAGTCTTTTCAAACATTATCCTGTCTGTTTTTGTGCTTGTAATTATTCTACCCCAAGGGCAGGATGTTGCACTTGTTCTTATTGAGTTTCATATGTTGATTTGGGATGATTTCTCCAGTTTATCCAGGTCATTCTGAATCATAGTCCTTCCCCCCAGAGTATCTGCAACTCCACCCAACTTGATGTCATCTGAAGATTTGTTAAGCATGCACTCAATCCCATCATCCAGATGATTAATGATTAGACCCAGGACATACAATATCAAATACCATATCTAAGTCAAGGTATGTCACATCCACTTCTTCCCTTGCTGCCCTTAGACAGAGCCTACTACCTTATCATAGAACAAAAGAAGGTTAGTCAGGTATGATTTATTTTTGGTTAATCCATGCTGATGGTTCCTGATCAGATTACCTTGTTCTCCTCAAGAGTTCTTGAGGACCTGTTTTATGAACTGTCCAGGAATTGCAGTCAGACTGACTGGTTTGAAATTCCCCAGATTGTCCTTCTTCCCTTCCTACTATAAACAGGTATTATATTTACCCAAACCATGCAGGATCTCACCCAACCTCCATGTGTTCTCAAAGTTGATAGCCAATTACTCCAAAATTACCTCAGCCAACTTCTTTAGTACTCTTTAGGAGGTATTCCATCCAGCCCTGACAAATGAAAACATCTAACTTCTGTAAGTAATTGCTAACCTATTTTTTACTACTTTAGGCTATTTTTTCCTTCTGTATCTTTGCTGCCAACTGTGATCATCATCTGTTAATTGATATTATTCATGAAGAGTGAAGGAAAAAGGCATTAAATAATTCAGCCTTTTCTGCATCAACCATAACTAGATTGCCTTTTGTGTTCTGTAGGGAACCTATGGTTTCCTTGGTTTTCCTTTTACTTTTGACATACTTGTGGAATTCCTTTTTATTGCTTTTTGGGTCCCTTGCCAGTTATCATGCCTTAGCCTTCCTAATTTTCTCCCCGTATACCAATGTAATATTCTTATATACTTCCCTAGTAATATACCCATGTTTCCACTTTTTGTAAGTTTCAACTCATTGAAGAGATTGTTGTCTAGCCAGACTGGTCACCTGTTGTACTTCCCACTCTTCCATTGCATCAGTATAGCTTACTTATGTGCCTTTAATGTGACGTCCTTAAAGTACAACCAACTCCAAAGGCAGATCCAGGGGGTTGCCATAGCACAGTTGCACCTCCCACTGATTCCTGTTCCATCCAAACTTTAAAACAACTCATGTGTGCACGTACTTGTGGTGGTGTTCTTTTCTGTAAAAAAAACAAAAAACATCTATCTATATCTATGGAGGAAGGCCTTGAAGCTAAAGAAGTTGAGAATCACTGATCTAGGTGGTGCCACCTAAAGGCAAATTGCTGTGTCAACCTGCTGTGCCCTGCTTTTTTTTACTGGATACCCCCTTCCAACTTCTGGTTTGCACCTGAAACAGTTGTCACTGCTGAGGCTGTTCCTGCAGGGTCTCACACATGAGTAACTATCCCTGAAGCCCTTCCTGATCCCTCCCCCCCGCCCCCCCCCCCAAGCATGGGAGGAGTGGAGGGAGCAAGCTAAGCCATAGAGCATGGTTCCATCTATGTTTCGCTGTGGCCAAGTGATTCTGGAAGCATGAGGGACTGGCACAAGGGCTGCTAGGAAACAGAGAAGGTCAGGGGAAGGCTACAGAAGTGGTGGCAATCCCTACACAACCAGCCGCTGGTATCACTGAAGTGTCCAGTTCAGGTACAGGGTACCTGGTGGAGAAGAACATTTACCTCCCCACACGGGTATTTTTGGCATATTTCCGCCATTTTGGTGGCCATTAGCTGGCTGCAGCACACCATTTAGGAATCACTGACTAAGAGGGACTCTGCTTTATGCTGATATTTTCAGTGTACTTTAAGTGTTTTTTCTTCTCATATGAAATAAGAACATAGCATTTGCTCTAAATAAAGTTAAGATGAGAAGGAATCCTCAAAATTGAGTGTAGATATATTTGCCCAGAAAGTGAGCTACATCCAAATCTTTCTTCCCCCCAACCATTGATCCAAATCTATTGTAATGATGGTTTAATATTAACTCAATTCTATTATTGGAAGTTAAAATTGCCAAATCATTAACCAGGCACCAAAAGAAGCAACACAATTTCATTTTCAATATTCCTGATCATGTATTGGGTTGTGTTTTGCTTTGCTTTAAGGAGCACAGTAGAATCAGAAATGAAGCTTCATTAGAATGTTACTCTCCCTGGATGTATTGACAACCTGGAGCTTAAAAGAAGCAGTATATTTTTGTCTTGTCTTGAAGTAGCCATATCATATGTGAATAATAATATGAATACAACTGCATCACAAGCAACTTACAGTGCAATGTTATCATTACACTAATACACCCACCATACTTGTAAGTACCATTTTCCTTTAACTTCAGTTATTGAAGCAAAGCTTGCTTTTGTTCTTAGTTGAAAATAAATATCCTTTCCTTATTTGTTTAGATATTCAGTACAAGAACACTAGTCACAGATCATTTATTTGTAACTATGAGATATACACTTCTTTAGAAATTACAGAATAAAATAAAAATAGTTTGTTGACACCAATAGATAGGTGTTAACCTATCTTTGCAGGCTCACAGTGAAATAAATAAAAATATTTTTTAGCAGCAAATGACAGTTCTAAACCCAAGTCAAACCATATAAGAATTTAGATTATATTCAATGAATTACTTTATAGTCCCTTTTAAAACTTATGTAATAAATACAGTTTATGCTTTGGACTAAGATACTACTCTCTATTTTAGAAGGAAAGCTCTTATTTTTTATGTTCATACAAATAAGTTAAGCTCCCTCGGAAATAAAGTTTTCATACTACGCAAGTTACTGATCAGTTATGAGCCATGATATTTTAAGTATAAGGACTGTGGAGAGCTAATTCTTAATGAGAGATTCAGCTGGTTAAAATAAGCAAAATCCCACTGAAATCTTCAAGCTTGTGCAGGCCTAAACCAGTTGAGGATTAAGGATCATAGGCCATTTGTACACACCACAAAATTAGCCTTTAAAGCGGCTTAATGGCCTTTTGCACTGCTTTAATTGTAGCTCAGTGGATTGCTTTGGCCTGCCAGCGGTTCACCTTCTCCTTCCTCCTGCTGGAGAAGCAAGTAAGGGTCGGGCCCACCCTTGTGCACACACCATGGGGGTTTACTTCACCCTAAATTGAAGCAGTGTTTTTAAAGACCCACTGCTTCAATTTAGGGACAATTAAACTGAAGTAAACCCCCGTGGCATGTACAAACACCCATAGTAATTCTGAGGGCCCGATCTTCCTACCATATAGTCAATAGGAATCTTTCCAAAGAATTTAATGGGAACCGAATTGAAGATTATGAACCTATTATGCCCAGATTTATGTTCAAAATTCTTAGTTCATTTGAAGGCCTAGTTAAAAATATTTTCAGTTCAACAAAGCTTGAGTTTAGGAAGTAGTGCGGGGAAGGAGAAAAGTTTTATGGCTTAGTTGCCCTGATAAACTTGAATAAATGAATTGCAGCCAGTCTGTTCTATGTACTACAATATAACGTAAAATAGCATTTATCATAATACTATAACTGAAATAAAGCTTCTGATTACCTAGAACATGTACCTTTTCTCTCCATGCAGTGTTGTTTTTCTTTTTCATTTCTGTGTAAGTCTCTTCGTTGGCACTTACACCCCCTATACCTTTTTGACTCTCTCCTGACTTTTCTCTTTACTAGTAGGTTAAGACTTCCCTCCCTTTAGTAATCTGCACAAGCTCAGCAGGCATGGATAGGATCCAAATAGTCAGTGTCACTCATATACAGAGATGCATAAAAGTGGCTGTGAAGAAAGGAAATATTTATTTAAAGCATAAAGAAGAAATTGTTCAAATCAAAAATTAACTATTGAACTTGATGTAACATCTGAAATGCTCCATATGTTGCTATGTACAGTCAGCCTGCAGACTTCCTCATGATTGTAAGCATGTAGGATTATCTGGGCAAATTTTGATCCATCCCAGATAGGATAAGAGCTACTTCATTGTAACAGAGGATTTGGTGACTTGATTAGGTACATACTGAGAATCAGCTGCCAGTTTTGCATACATATAATACCAGTTACTGTTCAAAACCAATGCAAAACACATAATCCAATAAAAATGTTGAATTCTGCCTTATTATTTAAGATAAGAAGCATTTTTCTATAATAAAGCTCAACATCAATATAAATGACAAAACAATGTTATTAATATTCTTACAATATTTAAAAAATGATATTTGTTCTAATTCAGGTAATAAGAATATTATGAAACTGATAGACAGTTATATCTATCTCTACAGTAGTGGTCTTTGATTTGAAAATGCATGAATGCATAGTCTTCTTGACTTCATATGAAGTTTGTTTATGGATTTATCCTGCCTTTGGCCACATCCAGATGTGTGTGGATGTTTGGTTCTCTGAGGACAACTAGCAGCAGTGCACCTTGTGCCTTCACTAGTTGTCCCTGGGGAACACCCATGCCTTGTGCATGCTGGTGAGTGGCAAGTTCCCTCAGATGGGTTGGGGAAGCTGGGGCCAGCACTGGACTGGTCTAAGCAGCCTTGCCTGGGGTTCTGGGGGCCTCCTGGGGATCCAGCAGTGGCAATCCTGCCATGTGTAGCCTGGATGGTAGTGGAGTGTGGCTCCAGCAAGCCAAGCTCCAGGTTCAGGCAGTGCATGCTGCCACTGTGTGCACAGCTCTGCTTTTTTTCTCCATGCATTTCTTTGACCCTTGCATATCCAGGAGTGAAAAAAAATCCTCTGTGCTGCTCCCTTGCAGCATGGAGAACAATGAAACATGCAGTATGTGGCACTGCAGACGTGTCTGCAGCGCCACATCCTGCATGGCTGTGCTCGTCTGAATGTGGCCTACAAGAGGATAGTTTATCAGATAAAAATTAAATATAATTTAAATGAAATTATATTGATTTAATAACAGTTACTAGAGAAAGTTTAAAAATAAGGATTAACTTGATTTTATCTGGTCTATACAGTATAACAATTTTTGTTTACTTTATGTTTGATTTTCATCCCCACTCTTCTTCCTTCTCTCTTTTCTGCTCCCCACCAAACCTTCATAATCAAGAGATATTTGATGTATTCCAAGTTTTTAAACTAAACAATATGAGAAATATGAACTCTAATTCTTCCTTGTCTTGCTGCAAGATTTGTTCAGGGTCACTTAGGATTTATAGGTGTATTATTATTCACACTGCAGTTAGAATTGGATTGGCTACCAAATCCTTATCAAAGACTCTTTCTCCAAAACAATAATGAAAACAATCAAAAAAATAGTGAAGTAAAAATCTTGTAAATTCAGATAGATTTTATTAATTTATTTGCAGAACATCTGCCCTCAAATTGCCAACAGCTGGATTACTAGTAATAATCCTCCATCGTTGGCAGCAGTGGGTGGGAAAATAGTGTACACTGGCTACAATAACAACTATGAAATCCACTGACAGGCAAAGAAAGTCTAGTTGACAGAAATGAAAAGTCTAAGGACACCATTTAGTATAGAGAAAGGGTTGCTACCCTCTACAAGACTAAATTGGTATTGTTGTAAAGTAGAAAAATTTAAAGTTAAGTGCTTTCACACAAAAAAAGACCATTGAACTTTTTTATTTGGACATGATATGCAGAAGAGTGGGGAAATTAACTAACTTCAGTTAGAGAAGGAAAAAGGACAGTGAAAACATGGGGGAAGCCATGCTCTCCCCCCTCCCTTTTTAAAATAAAGTATTATTATGTATTTCATGTTTATCCTTCTTGTAGCGAGAGAAGTTGAATTCCTTTTGATATTTGGCAAGTTTTAAGTTGATGCTGCAGCTAGCGGTTTTAAGAGGGTAGATGTTGATTGATTTATCATTGTTCACTGACCTGTACAGTAATGATACACTCATCACTGGCTAGCTTAGTTAACAAGCTGACCCGCTTGATGGAGAAACTGTAACTATAAATATTGCATGAGATGGAGCATTAGTGGGTCTTTTGAGTACTCATAGACAGAAATAAAAGACCTCCCACAACTCTGTATAAAATTAGGGTATTTTACAACATTCTTCAATCCACTCTAACTCAATTAAGTTAAATGTAAAATGATAAAGGTTTAAATTTATTTTCTTCAAATGTTTATTTTTTCTGGCTGACATACGAGTGCAACTATTACAGATTAAACATCTGTATTTACTATCTAGGGTTTAGATTAGTCTTAGGTCTGATCAAAAGAGTGTGGAAAAATGGTGCAGAGGAGAAATAATCTTTGCCAAATTGGATACAGTATATTGAGTGACACAAAGCATCAAAAGAAATGGCTCACCTCTGCTGCTGCTGGTGTATAAAGCTTGAATTAATAATTTGCTATATATGTTGTGTTATCACAATCAAAAACACCACAATCTTTTTGAGTAACATTACATTTTTTCCCTTTTAATGTGAAAAAATACAAGTTAAAAATACTATTTCACCACAAAATTAGGCACCAATTTGGGAGGTGTGCCAGAATCATTCGCCCACCCCAAAGGACTCTATGCCACGGCAGCAAGAGCAGCCCACAGGGTTACCCTTGTCCATGCACTGGCTGCTATTGCTGCACCTCACTGCTGCTGTTTTAGAGCAAGAGCCAAGCTGGAAAGGGCATGCGATAGCGGTGGCAGCGGCAGCCACAGCCGCCACCACCACCAGAATTCATGAAGTTAATTACTGGTAGTGGTGTTGCAGTTAACTTGCATTACAGTAGTACCTGGAAACTCTAGTGTGACAGAAGGCCATCCTAGAGCCAGGCAGTTGTTTGGACATTGTTTGGTCGATTTCCCTCTCTGCACCCCACGGACACTCTCTGGCTTGTCTTTCAGCCTGCTGCCCACTCTGGGGCTTCTCACCTTAGGGCTCAGGCAGCCTTACCTGGCCTCCTCCCAATCCTCTGCTCCTCTTTTCAGGGCTGGGGTCAGTGCACCCCTGAATGTTGTGCCCTCTCTAGTACTGGGGTCCCCACACTACTGTGGAGCCCCTATGAGGCCTTCTCCAACTCCTAATAGCCTCACCCAGTCCTCCAGTGTAACAACAACAACAAAAAAACAATAACACAAGCCCCTGGGCTACAACACAAAGCTAAACCTCCTAACTAAACATTCTCCAAACCACGCTACATCTCTCACCCATGCAACTAGCAGCTGGTACATTCAGGCCTTACTCTCTTTCCCACATTCAGGGCCAATCTCTTTCCCTTAGTCAGGTAGTACTCCTTCTTCCTGGTTCTGAGCAGAGAAAGAGAAAGGGAGGCCCACTCATAGCCTCCAGTCTGTGTCTTATAGTGGTCAGCCCTGCCCCTTCCAGTCAGCTGACTCACCAGGTGTAGGCCCTTAGCTCCTTCTGGTTGCCCCTAGCAACCAGCACCTGAGCCCATACTGCTGCTTTTCAGGTACCAGGTACCTTAGTGCCCTTCTACAACCCTCATCTGGACAGTGACCAGGCAATTCACCAAACACTGAGCTGACTCTTCCCCTAGCCCCTCACCGGGCAACTTTTCCAAATTCATATACCCATGGGCATTGCCCCGTGTGCTGCCCTTCTGGCCATCCTTCTGGCTACTCAACAGAACCCCTGGTGCAGCCCTTCAGACCAACTTTCAGTCCTACTCTACACCTTATTACACAGTGTCCTTCAGGTTGTAAAGATACCTCTTACTCTGTGCAGGCCTACCACACCTAACTGCCCCCACTCTGGGGCCAGTCTCCTGTCCTCTTACTTTGGGCTATACTACTGCCCCCTCACACCAGGGCCTCTGGGGTCTTACATTCCTGTGGGGCTCAAGTGGCTACAGCCATGCCTGGCTCCCTTGCCTGGCCCTAAACTATGAGTAACCCACCAGGATGTGGGAGGCTGGGGTTTTAAGCAGCACCTCCTTGCCTTTCACTGGGGCAGTAACTGGCCTGGCATTTCTGGGGGACTCCCCCACCACAGGGAGTCCCACAAGGCCACCTATCCCAAGCAGAGTGCAGTTTTCAGTCATACCCAGGAGCGGGAGCCTCCTACCACCCCATAGCTCCTGCTCTTAACTCCAAGACCTTGTGAGCAGCAGTTCAGCCAGATGTTGACTCCTCAGCTGCTAGCAGAAAACTGCTGCATTAGCCCTGTGGGTATGAACCTAAAATGGCTTTGTTATCCAGGCTGGCCTGCCTGCTCCCGCCCTTAATGTGGCAGACCCAAAAGGTGCTCTGCCACATGTAGTATACCTGACTCAAGCATGCTGAAGTGCTTTTCTGTGTCTATTCTTAATGGAACCAAGAAGTTAAGCACAGATTTTAAGTTTCTTTAAGTTCTGTGCTAGAAAGGGATGAGTTTTTGTTTTTTTAAAATACATGCTTGAGTGTTTTGCTGAATCAGTATCTGTGTGCTGCATCAACACAGGGTGAGAGTCATTTGATTCAATATTCTACTTAAATTTGTATTTCTAAAGACATTGTTTGTCCATATACTAAATATCATCTTAGGTTCCAACATAAAACAGTTACTTTCATTCTATTTACAAAGTGAAGTTTTCTTGAGTGGAATAACAGATGGTTTGTCTGCATTGGAAAATTACACTGTTCCAAATGATAATCACTTCAGCTTAGCATAACCAGAAACATAGGAGTTGCCAGACTGGATCAGACATCTGGTCCATCTAGTCCAGTATCCTGCTTCTGACTGGCCAGCACCAAATGTTCCAGCCTCTATTCCATGTGTTCAAAAATAACCAGTAATTTGTACAAACCAGTCAAGTGAGACACACATGGTTCTCCCTCTCCAAGCATTATTTTACCTGTGCACTGGTGCACCTGTCTCTCAATTTTTACAAAATCCCGGACTCCCAGAATAGGTGTGCAGTTGGCAGCAATAAAATGTATAAATCTTGCTTTAATTATAAGTCCAAGTTAGCAGCAGCTGGTGAGAATCCAAAGGAAACCTCAGCTGGGAGGAGTCTGAAGGAGGGGAAACACTGAGATCTAAAGTGTCATGAGAAGTAGATAAAAGAGTTCATACCAAAACTGGGCTTCTCATTATCACCCTGAAAACATCAGATCATTCCTTCCCAATTACTCTGTCCTTAAATGCCAGTCCTAGTTATCATAAGGAGGGAGGACAGATTTTGTAAGAACTGAACAACTCTTAAGTTCATGGCAGGGTCTACAAGTAAGCTATTTCCTGGTCCTTCATGTTTACAAAGTATTACATAGCATATAGTATGTGTAGAAGGATCAAAGATTAAATGTGGGCCTCCCTGAAAGATTTCCTGTAACCTCAGTTCCTATAGCTTGTCATAGATTCATAGATGTTAGGGTTGGAAGGGACCTTAGTAGATCATTGAGTCCGACTCCCTGCCCTGAGCAGGAAAGAATGCTGGGGTCTGGCAACCCCAGCTAGGTGCTTGTCCAGTCTCCTCTCGAAGACCCCCAAGGTAGGGGAAAGCACCACCTCCCTTGGAAACCCATTCCAGATTCTGGTAACCCTTACTGTGAAGAAGTTCTTTCTGATGTCCAACCTAAATCTGCTCTCAATGTGTGACCATTGTTCCTAGTTACTCCAGGGGGTGCCCTAGTAAATAGAGTATCTTCTATTACCTCCTGCCCTCCCCTGATGAATTTATAGGCAGCCACAACATCACCTCTCAGCCTTCTCTTGTGAAGGCTGAAGAGATCCAGGTCCCTCAGTTTCTCCTCACAGGGCCCTACCTGCAGGCCTCTGACCATATGAGTGGCCCTCCTCTGAACCCCGTCAAGATTCTCCGCATTCCCCTTAAAGTACAGCACCCAGAACTGAAAACAGTACTCCAACTGTGGCCTGACCAGTGTCACGTATAGAGGAAGCATCACCTCCCTGGACCTGTTTGTTATGCATCTGCTAATGCATGCTAAAGAGCAATTAGTCTTGTTGATCAGTTCGTCACATTGACTCATCTTGGGGCCAACTATGACTCCAAGATCCCTTTCCACTGCTGTGTGGCTGAGAAGGTCATCCCCCAACCTGTAAGTGTGTTGGTGGTTCTTTTTGCCCAGGTCCAGCATTTTGAACATGTCTTTGTTGAACTGCATCCTATTTTGTTCTGCCCATTTTTCCAACCTGTCCAGATCTGCCTGGATCTGTTCCCTACCCTCTGGTCATGAGCAGCCCTGGTTATCAAAATTACAATACAATATATTTCTTTGGTAAGCAGGTATGTTTACATTTCATACAAACCCTAACTCACTTCTCTGCATTTCAGTGGGTCCCAACATTTTCTCAAAGGCAGTAGAAAAGTCTAAATGTCCCGTACCAAACATTAAAATGGCATTTAAGTTCCATTTTAGACAATAGTGATTTCATATCATGAGCAGGTAGAAGTCCCAGTTCAGGAATAGAGCAGTGTTAATGCTGCAATGACATAATCAGTCAATACTCTCATGAACCAAAATTGCTTGATCATAATCAAGAGGGTCTGTTTTTTAATGCTGAAAGCTTCTTTAGAAAAATATAGGTAGACATGACATCAAATATACAGGTGGTAACATTTCCAAATTGATAGACCTCTAATGGCTTCTTACCCGGAACTTTTAATTTTTGATTGATATACGTACATTTTATTTTATAACAGTAATTTTATCTTCCAAAATCTACCTTTTTTTAAGCTGAAATGTTCTATATTTCTCCAAGGATGTTGGTATTTTATTTGTTTATTTTCAAGTTGAGCAAAATGCATCCATCTTTGTGTTTTTGGAGACAAAGCAGGTAGAGTTGCTTTTTTTGTAAATCCCCCCATTGTAAAAGTTCTAAACACACTTTTCAAGTAAGACAGAAGTGAAAACAATTGAAGTTTGACATAATCTTTCCTGAAGTATCCTTATTGGGGAAAAAAACAAACCAAATACAAACAATTTATCTCATCTCACTTCATGAGTGGAATTTTCAATGGACTTCAGCAGAGGAGTGACTCATAATGGAGATGAGTGCCAGAGGGGGAAATTCAGGTCCTTGAACTTTGCTAGTTTTGAGGGGTAAATCAATTGCAGTTGAAATGCTATATATGATTGAAAAATTAATTCTGAACATACTCAGTGGGCATCTACTAAAATTTAGCAGTGATTAATAAAGATTTTCCCTCCCTATGACATTTTCCCTGCCTGACCAGAAGTGAAAGCTGGGCACCATCAAGGACTACTGCAAGGACAGTTTCCATTGAGAGTTAAATTGTGACAAATAGGCTCTGTTTGATTTTCTCATACCCTAAAGAAAAACTAAATGGCAGATCTCAAGATTCTGCAACTTTTAAACTGTCACTTAAAATGGGTGATCTAGCTTGTTTGGTCTGTTCTAGTCTTTCTCCAATGCCACCAGTAAATTTAAGTTTTTATGTCTCAACCCCAGCAAGATCGACCTAATGTATGAAGAGATACCATAAACTACAGAACTAGTAAATAACATTCTTCCTATTTTCAAGTGAAGAATATGGGGAATGGCCAGAACACCTCTTGCTGAGATGACCCTTGGGTTTTGCACTTTTGAAATGTGGTTTCAGGTAGAAACTTTGCAAGGGCTCCAGAAATCCCTGATTTATACCTGAAAACTGTCCTATATAAAGCAGTCAAGTTTGGGAGAATGTAGTTTATCTTTACATTGCAATATTTAAGTCTATGAAGCTAAGCCTGGAGATGACATGATTTTGTTCCTTACTTCCTCAAGACATATAAATGACTTCAAAATATTTCAGTTATGTTATTCTTCTTGTTTTACATTAGGTGTGTTATTGCTCACATTCCTTATTTTCCTGGTTGACCTGGCAAGACCTGGAGGATGAAACTATTGTCCTTTACTTGAAGGAGGGACAACTTCAGCTTAGAGCAAATTTTGATACACATCACTTCTTGGATTTTTAAGATTTTGCCAAATATGAGATGTGAAAAACAAGTAATGAGGTTAATATTACTGCTGGACTTTGACTTTTACATTTCCTGGATTTCTGTAACTACCTTCTGGATGGAAGCAGGTGTGCCCTTATTGAATAGCATGGCACTCAGGTATTTTACCAACATGTGTTATTGCCTAACTAATGTCTAAAGATCCATGGAAGCATAGTATCATGTACATTTTTTATTTCTTATAAAACACCATTCCTGAAGATACTAGACTCTTAGTTCAGTTTGAAGGTGACACATAGGATGGAGAAGGCAAATATAATTTGTGTAATTTATTTGAAAAATTCTTATGTTTTCTAATTCAAATTTTTCATTTATTCACACAAATCTATCATGCACATACCAGTGTTGCATCCATCTACCATGCTAGTTACTAAAGGCACTATTAAAATGTTATAACAATTGTGATAGTTTAGATTCTTTAATCAACCACCATCAATATGAATTGCTGGTTCTTTGTTCCCAAGTAGACGGTATTGTTCTTTGAGTAAAGTTGTAGGCAAAAGGGATGAATGAATTGTCCCATCTTCCCATGAAATCTGGGAATGAAAAAAAATTCCCATCTTCAAACCTAATCAATTTGGAAATGGTGAATTCTTCATAACTAACTGCTGTTAAATGCATTAATTCCATCGGGGATTGCTGATAATTATATCCCAATATGATTTTGTCAAAGATATAACATAGGCCATTGATAAATAGCTGAAAAGAAAAATCTGGGGATTAACTGTAATTAAAGCAAAGTGGTTTGCCATTAAACTAACTGAATATAAGGTAATTTGATTATGTATGATCTTCAACAGCTCCTAGACTTTAAACTTTAATTAAATTGTCCTTCTCTCCATTCAAAAGAAAAAAAGGGGGATGGTTGATCACCAGCTATTTTTAGAATAGAAAAACAATTGAAACCAAATCCAAAATGGATAGCTGTGGCCAAGATTCTATTCCATGTCTAAGACACTTAAGTGTTTACTACCAATAGCCCCAAAACTACTTATCTCACTTCAGGGATATGATCCTAGTCAGATACTTATAGCTTTTCCATTTTGGCAATAAGCAACTCTATGCAATTGCTAGGCCTGTCTGGGCAAAGTATAACACATGCTTTCTCTCATACGGCTGGAGCCGTATGCATCTCTGTGACATAATTCCCAAGTGCAATGACGACTGCATTAAGTAGTCATTGCATACAAGGTCTAAAATGGCAATAGAAGCACCCTACTGACTTATATGCTGTCTTTCTGATCCAAATGACTTGCATTATTTTTCATGCCATGTCCCAGCTGCAAAAGGAGGATCCTTTCAGCACTTCTTAACCCACAGGTGGATAGGAGAAGTTCCTGGTACGTTCAGAGCTACGCGTGCTGATGACGGTGTAGAACACAGATCACCCACCACCTGGGCGTGGGTACCAACCTTTAGGCTGCTGGGCAGAAAGTGAGTGCAACTTTCTCTTCTTCCTCAAACTGTATGCATGAGCTTGACAGTCACTCCACATGGTTTATAAATATATATGGAAACAAGGACTTACACAGAGTTTATGGACTTCTCAGAAAGAATTGGATCACAAATGAGTTTCATTGGACATAGATGTCTAGCAGGCCTGTGTGAATAGGGAAGTATTTTATTCAGATTCAGCCAATTCAGAGGACTGTGATTTGATTCAGGGTCTATGCCCTGCTGCTGTGTACCCAGCCAGTACAGGGGGTGGGGGGCATGATGCAGGCATGGCTTGCTCCAGGTAGCAGCAGGGCATATCTCCTGCTCCTAGCACTGCTGCAGCTGCATCAGTGCTGGGAGCAGGGGCTCTGCCAACCGGCATGGATGGGCATGAGATGCAGGTGCAGCAGCGCTGGGAATGGGGGTATGCCTTGCTGCCACTTGCCCCCTTCTGCCTGGAGTGAGCCACGCCTGCATCCCATCCTCCCCCCACCATCTGGGCAAGTTGCAGGAGGGCAGAGCCCCTGCTCCCAGCGCTGCTGTGCCCACATCCCACCCCTCTGCACCACACCACAAGTAATGGGCCCCCTGCCCCAGCTGGGCAGCTTGACCCAGCCCCAATCCCCTCCTCCCCTACACCCCTTCCCTCTCCTCTCTCCCAACCCCAACAGACTTACCAGATGGAGGCAGCTGTCAGCTGCCTGTTTAGTCTATGGCCAAATCTCTGAATCAGAAGAATCTTTTCCAGTTTTTTTTTCTGAATCAATTCAGATACTTCAAATTGATTCAGAGCTTTTACTTGGTCTCCTGATTTGATTTGGTTTTGGGATTTGGTCCCCAAATTGGGCCAAACTCCTCTGAATCAAATCAGCTGCCGAAGCTTCACACAGCCCTAATGTCTAAATGGTTTTTGAGCATATGCAATAGGTTAAATCTAATTGCCTAGATGTCCTTGCAGGCCAAAATCAGAGTCATAATGCAGGGATCCTAGTTTTCCCTGATACAAAGTCACAAATTCCCTGAGAAAAAAATCACAAATTCTCTCATAAAAACCAAAATATCCATGATTAAAGTGAAAGGCTCCCCACAGCCCGCCCACAGTCCTGCTTGTGCCTCTCACTCCCCTCCACAGCCTTCCTGGTGCCCCTCCCTGCAGGAGAACACCCCCAGCTGCCAGAGCTATGGACTCAGGTCTGCAAACCTCTGGCCCTATTCCCTAAAGTTGCCTGCTGCGAGGAGGGGGAGCACTGGCTCCCTGCCACTGCACACACTCCCAAGAGAGCAGGGGAGACCTTTACCACCTAGATCTGTGCACAGGAAAGGCATGGGCTACAGGCTCAGGCTCCCACCCTGCTGCCCTCCCCAGGGGCCTCCACAGTGCAGCAGACACCATTCAGCACAGCAGGAAAGAGTGGAGCTGCACAGAAAAGCTGCTTACTGCTGTGAGCTCCCTGCTGTCCTGGCACTCTTCCTTCTGCAGAGCACCACCTCCCGCCTTGGGACATTGAGCTACAGATGCTCCCTTTCCCTCCCCACTGCCTGCAGCTGACAGCTGGCCAAAGACAGGGGGCAGGGTCAGGCAGAAATGCTGTGATCTGAGAAAGCAAGTGCTCAGTTCAAGGGGCAGAAGCCTCTGTTTCCTAACCCTTCTCCCCCTGCTGCCTAGCTATGGCTCACAGCTGACTGCAAGGAGAAGATGGGACTGGGCAGAGGGGCTATGCTGACTCAGCTCTATGAGAGCCTGGGGCAGAGCCAGCTAGGCCCTTAGCCATAGCAGCCAAGTGCAGGCCAACTGTTAGTGCTCCTCCATGTAGGTGAGGGTTAGCAGGGGGGCTACAAAGCAGCCTGCGATGTTGCAACCTACTTTGAGATCTGGTACAGAAGTTCAATATACCAGTCTAACCTAAAACAATTAAGTCTGAGAGCACATCAATTCAGGTCTATCTTAGACCAGGTTTTGCCACTTTTAAATCAGTCTACTGAACTTCTGTTTGGTTATAGGTGTAAACCAGTTTCTGAGATCATTTATACTGGTTGAAGTGTAATGTCTGTACCTGGCCTAAATGTTAAACTTGTGATTCTTCATTTAGGAGTTTTATAAATATAAAAATCCATAGAATTATGTCTGGAGCTTTTTAGAGGTTAGAAATTAGTTAATTTTTCCCCAATATCATAGCAAAGGCACACAGCTTTTTTTAAAAAATAAAACCCCAGCCATTTTGCACATTACCCTTCTTAACTCAAAATCCTACATTATACAGCTGATATACCCTTTAACGATTAAACAAAGCTTATTTTTACTGTGTTCCACTAAATGGACTCAAAGGCCTGATGATACGCTTTAGATGTAAAAAGGAATGAAATGAGCAGCTGTTAATGAGCATAACATGAAATATTAACCAAAATTGCTGGCATGAAAATACAGAAGAACCTCATAAACACATAACTTTAGTTTTTGGGAACAAAATGAAACAAAACAAATGCACACAAAAAAATCAAGTAACATTAATTAGATAACACCACTGTGAGATTTCACCCAAAAATATATAGAATGAAAAATTGATTATGCTCCTATGCTCGGACAGAACAGAGACCTGAGCATTCAGGAGACTGAATGTTTTGTGTAAACGCCATGAACTTGTATGTTACTATCTATTGTTACATATTTTTGCTCTTTGAATTTATATTCCATATGCTATGGTTTGTATGCTTATTGTTACTTATTAAAATACTTTTTTTTTAAATTCTAAAAATGGTTGTAGTTGCAAAAAATGACTTGAGTTAGGACCCAGTCCTTTTACATTCCTAAAGCTTAAAATGACCCTCAGGAATGTACTATGAAGCTAAGGGTGCCTGTAGCTGTGCAGGGAGGCTGCTCTGATATGCTGTAATCACAACACATTGGAGTAGACTCAATTAATCTGGTCTGCTGGAGTGTGTTAATTAGCATGCTCCAGCAACCTCTGTGTCTCCTGTATCAGTGTCCCTGTACTTCAAAATGGCAGTGGGGATGCTTTAACTAAAGCTTGTCAAACAATTTTGAGGTATGGTGAAGCTGATACACAAGATACTACAGGCACTTTAATTAGAGTGGCTCTGAAAGCCCCCCCGCTTTACCCCCAAGTGCATGTGAGAATGCCCAAAGAGGCTATGAGTTAAATAGTAGTGCTAAAATGTTGATTGTATTAACACAAAGAGGCTTCAGTTCTCTAGGCTCTCCTAAAAAACTAAATAGGCACATTGGGATCAGTGTATTATAATTTAAGAGCCTTGATTCACATGAATGTGCACTGAATACAACTGGAGTTGAAAGGAATCAGGATTACTAGGATCCATAAAATTCCCTTTGTTTCCTATGAAGTTGGGGGTGAGGGGATTGTAAAGTGACAGTTGAATATTAGTCAGTTGACTCCCACTGCCTTTCAATGGGCCAATTTCTGCTGAAAAATCTCTCCCTGTAGCCTTTTCAAGAGAACTCAACTTAAACATTGTGCTCGGGTTCATGGTACAAGCCTGTAACAGGGATATCCTGCAGTCCATCATGTCAAATGGCTCTCTCAACTCAGAAGATTTGCCTTTAAAAGAAATTTGAAAAGACTTTAAATGAAATAAAATATGGCAATTAATAAAAGATAAAGTCACTGCATCTCAGCTTTTCTTGATTTCTAGTTTTTAACCTTTATATAAGACAATTTATTTAGTAAAATCAGGAGCTTGGAATTTCACATGTGGATTAGAGAAATTCCCTTGAGAAGACCTAGCAAAGCAGTCACCAGCAGGAAGTATGTCCCAATTACTTGAAGTTTACTGTAGCAATAATGAGACAAATACCATTAGCTTCTCACTATAATTCAGTGTCCTAATAGGATTATACTGCTTAAACATTGATTCTCCATGTCCATCTACTCCATACCATATTTTGGTTTTATGAAACAGCCCACCAGGATCATCTGTTAATCCATTTAAGTATGATCGGACCCATAGCTTCTATACAAAAACATCAACATCCTCATTCTTGTGTCATACATCTCATTGAAATGTAATTGTAACCATTAGCTCTTTGGTAGTGCTCAAGGGATGAAACAGAAATTATCTGAAGATATTGGTGAAACACAGATAATAAATAAGACAGAAAAGTTAAAAATCATTAGTTATAATCAAGCTAGTCATTATGAACATTAAAAGAGGAAAGTGAACATACGTATTCAGTTATGAGAAATTAAGATACTGAATCTTAAATTGTCATTTAAGAGTCAATTGAGCTTACTGCATGAATAGAAGAAGGGAGGGCTTTTTCCCTACATGGTATTGAAATATATAAGTATTATTATAAAATAAGTACTATTTTATAGGGTCAGATGTTTCATTCTTGAAAAAAGTTAATTGTTCTACATCATTTAACTGCAGTCTGCAGCCATGTAGTTACCTGGGAATCAATTTGGGCCTATTCTCTAGAGCCAGATTGTCTAATACTCTGAACATGAGCAATAAGATTTCAAAGTTGATATTGTATTTAAAAGGAAGTGAATGTAACAAGACTAAAATGGAAGAAATATGCTCATGCTTCTTGGTTTATTAGCCTTGTAGGTCTCTCCTGAACCAACTGAAGCCTATTGATCAACTTGTCTGGTAGACCTGCTGAGAGTGTCTTACAATAGTCCAACTGAGACATAATAAAAGACTGCATTAGCTTTTCTGAGGCATGTTTGAGACACACAGTAAGACCTTTCCAATGTTTCTCAGAGGGTAGAAGCTAGATTTAACAGCTACTTTGATGTACTGTTCAAAGATGAACTCTGAATTATATCTAGCAATGCTTCCAGGTGTCAGATATCATTCATCAAAGTAATTTCCAAAGGAGATGCAGTACCTAGTTGATTTTCAGAACCCAATAGCAGTTGCTGTTTGAATTAAGTTTAACCATGGCAAACATTTTCTTCAGCTGTGTCTTTATGCATATTAAATAAGTCTTCAAAACTTCATCTCAATTCTACTAACATTAACATTTGACACAGGGCATGGGATGGATAATCCACAGTAACTGGATCAGATTTAACTCATAAAAGATTTGTTTCCTCATTACTCACTGCAATTTTTCCCTTATGCTTCCATACATATCTAGTTAGAATCTAAGGTCCATATCTTTAATGGGAAAAAAAACAAGAAAATTTCTTTAGCCAACAAACAAAACCACACACACACATAAATGCAGTCAATGTTTCTGGCATGTTTCTGGATATCAGAGTCAAACTATATGTTTTACTGTCTCTAAGACCTTATGTGATTTGCTCCACTCACTTCATAACATCTCAGTTTGTCATTATTCATTGCCAGTGTAACCCGGGTACACACAAGGGTGTGCCCTATTCTCAATCAGATGGGATGAGTAGGTAGGAGGGGGTGCTGTGAGAGGGATACCAGAATTTCAAGCAGATCCCTCTTTCCTCTATGGCAGTGGTTATGAACCGGGGGTACATGTACCCCCAGGAGGTACGTGAGATATATTTCATACATTGTCTAATATAGGTTGAAGGGCCTAAAATATTAATTTCCCATTGAAATGGGGTACGTGAAGTCTCATTCTGAAACCAAGTGGTACGTTGACTGAAAAAGGTTCAGAACTGCTGCTCTATAGAGTTAGACCAAGGCCAAAGTTGTTAACTATATACAATTTATTGAGTTACCAACATATATATATAAAACTCTTTAAGATAGATATAATTACATATATAGATACAAATATACATATAAAGGTCTGTTAGCTGGAGGAAGTCAGACCCAAGGGAGGACATTTGGGTACGTACCTGTGCCTCAGGCCCAGAAGAGGGGTGGATCCCAGGACAGTCAATCTAACAAGTTTATACCACAAGTGGATTAGCTAATAAAGACATCCTTACAGAGCCCTTTATATAGAATTAATACACCCAACTATTTATAACACCAACAGTAATAAATACTGAATAGGAAACATAACTATACTAGATATTAGATGTACCCTATCTGGGTTCCAACCACTTGGTCCGTCAAATGGAATAGGGTCTTCTCCCCCTAGGCCCACTTCCCCCAGGGTCCCTTGCCCAGGGGCACCTCCCCTGCAGGACCCGGGTTCCTGGTAACTCATGGTCCTTCCTCTGGAGGCTGTTGATCTGGCCTCTGGGTCCCCACACTGTCTCAGGCCTCCTGAAGCCATTGGCCTCGAGTTGAGGGTTTTTCCCTCTGGGCCCTGTGCCCCACATTGGGCACCCAGGGCCCTCACTGGCTCTGGTTCCCCAGCTTCACTCCAGGGGTCTTTCCCCTTTGTGGGCCCTGCCCTGGGCACCAAGGCTTTTTTAGTTTAATGCTGAGCCACACTGTGGGGCTCTGGTTATCTGGCCTAGAGCTGGAGCTAACTTGAGCAGCCTCAAGCTGCTCCCAGGGCTGACTCTCTGTGCGCCGACCTGCGCACCATGTGGGGCCTGAGCAGCCTTGAGCTACTCCTAGAGCTGGCTCTCCATGTGCCAATCCATGAACCGTTGAGGCTTAGACAGGGTCCAGATGATGGTATTCTCTGGAGCTCCTCTCTCCTCGCCGTTCCTCGCTGCATCTGCTCAGCCTGCTGAGATTTTATTTACACATGAGACCCCACCCCTGAAGTCTGTCAGACCTGCAGAGGGCAGTCTTCAATCAGGTCCAGGGGCTCCTCACATACCCCTACCCTCAGAGCAGGGGAAGGCCAAGACCCTCCCAGCTGTTACCTGATTGGTGGATATATTCTACAAATCCAGCGTCCTTCTCCACGCCAGGCTTGCCAGGAAAAAGCAGTGAGCCCACCACACTAAAGTAATCTAAGAGATTAATAAAATACTACTGTAGTAGTGTTGTGATTGAATTTTCACTGTGAATAGCCGCCAGTCAGAACAATAAAGAGTACCTAGATTAATCAAATATGCAACACCTTGTATCCAGGTTTATACTTACTGGGTGCATCTACACATGCAATTAACTGTGTAATAGATTAATTTTCTGCAGTGTAAAGCATGATGTCTACATGTGTGACACTATTAGACCACACCAAACTAATTTTTGCCACAGTAGGATAGTACAGTCCCCGATTATAGCCACAGTAAGATAATACTGTGCCTGGCTTACTGCAGTGAAAATAACTTTGTTTAACCACACATATAAATGCTGACCCAGGCATACTTTGTGCCAGGTTAGCCCATGCAGCAGGAAGTCAGACCCCTGCCTGCTGCCTAACCACAGGGCTCTGCACTTTGGAGCACTCTCATGACTAAGCCAGCCTTTTCAGTGCCTGACGCCACCTCTTGGAGCCTGGGCCTGACCACCAGTGTCCCCTGCCAGCCCGGGGCTGCTCTGCCTCAGACCAAAGTGCTGCAGTCCCAGGCACAGAATCTGCACAAGCACCCTGGACTGCAGCAGTTTGAGCATCTACTTGCTCCATTAATGCACCATGAAAAACTCTGGCACAAACTGCACCAGAGTTTATCACATCACTTTAATGACACGCGTAGGTGTGCCAACAATACAATAAGTCTGAATATTCAGGTGAAGCAGTTTGGTTCAGACAACAGTAGTAATGATGCTTTGTGCAAATTTGGAGCTAAACTTATGTTCTCTTGCATCCTTACCAGTGAATTTGCTTATCTGTCTTAATTTAGATGCAGATTTGAACCTTAGAGGGAATGTTAAAACGGCTGATTCATTCATAACAAAATCTGAATTTTCTTGTGCAGGGACCAGGACTTCCCCACTGTGATGCAAGATGGACTCAAGGGGAATGCCACCAGACTTCAGGTTGGAGAGGACCAGATTAGAGAGCTTCTGGAGGGGCTGGACGTGTTCAAATCAGTGGGTCCAGATGCTCTCCACCCGAGTCTGTTAAGGGAGCTAGCAGAGGTTATTGCAGGGCCCTTGGCACAGCTTTATGAGCGCTCATGGTGCTCAGGCCAGGTGCCAGATGATTGGAAGATTGCCAACGTAGTCTCCATCTTTAAAAAAAGAAGGAGGGAGGATCTGGGCAACTATAGGCCCATCAGTCTTACCTCAATCCTAGGGAAACTCTTTGAGAAGAACATCAAGGAGCACATCTGTGATGGGCCGGCTTCAGGGATGATGCTTAAGGGCAACCAGCACAGTTTCATTAGGAGCAAGTCATGTCAGACCAACCTGATTGCCTTTTATGGTCAGGTCACAAAAGCATTGGATGCAGGTGTCACCATGGACATAGTCTTTCTAGACTTCAGCAAGGCTGTCTCCCACCTGATCCTCATTAAAAAACTAGGCGACTGTGGCACTGATGCCTACACAGTCAGATGGATTGCAGATTGGCTGAAGGGTCATACTCAGAGGGTAGTGGTGGATGGGTCATATTCGACTTGGGGTGGAGTCCCCCAGGGCTCGGTCCTTGAGCCCATGCTGTTCAATTTTTTTATCAGCAATTTGGACGATGGGGTGAAAAGCAACTTTGGTTTAAATTTGGTGATGATACCAAAATATAGGGTGAGATGAGCATGCTACTAGGGAGGGAAAGACTGCAGCAAGGCTTAGATAGGTTACAGGGGTGGGCTAACAAAAACAGGGTGCTTTTCAATACTGACAAGTGCTGGGTGCTGCACTTGGGCAGTAGTAACCAGCAACACACTTGTAAGATGGGAAACTCCCTTCTTGAGAGCACAGAGGCAGAAAGGGATCTTGGAGTCATTATTGACTCCAAGATGAACATGGGCTAACAATGCAATGTCACGGTTGGCGGGGCTAACTGGACCTTGTCGTGCATCCACAGGTGCATCTCAAGTAGTGCCAAGGAGGTGATCCTCCCCCTCTATGCGACACTGGTCAGGCCACAGGTGGAGTACTGTGTCCAGTTCTGTGCGCCCCATTTCAGGAGGGATGTGGACTAATTTGAGAGGGTCCAGAGGAGGGTCACCTGCATGACCTGGGGACAACAGGGCAGACCCTACAGTGAGAGACTGCGGGACCTGAACCTGTTCAGCCTTCACAAGAGAAGGCTGAGTGGGGACCTGGTGACCATCTATAAACTCACTAGGGGGGACCAGAAGGGTTTGGGAGAGACCCTGTTTCCCCTAGCACCCCCTGGCATAACAAGGAATAACGGCCACAAGTTGTTGGAGAGGAGATTTAGATTAGACATCTGTAAGAACTACTTCACAGTCAGGGAGGCTAGGATCTGGAACCAACTTCCAAGGGAAGTGGTGCTGGCTCCTACCTTGGTGGTTTTTAAGAGGAGGCTTGATGCTCACCTGGCTGGAGTCATTTGAACCCAGTTTTTCTCCTGCCCAGGCAGAGGGTCAGACTTCTGTAAGAACTACTTCACAGTCAGGGTGGCTAGGATCTGGAACCAACTTCCAAGGGAAGTGGTGCTGGCTCCTGCCTTGGTGGTTTTTAAGAGGAGGCTTGATGCTCACCTGGCTGGAGTCATTTGAACCCAGTTTTTCTCCTGCCCAGGCAGAGGGTCAGACTTGAAGATCTACAAGGTCCCTTCCGACCCTGATTCTATGATTCTATTATTCTATGATGAAATTCAAAAGCCATCATTTTTTTTAGACTAAGAGAACTAACTAAAATATAAACCTGGATTGAGATCTATTTTTTTTTCCTAATAAAATTATGTTTCTGATATTAAACTTTAAATTTCAGGGATTTTGATTGATCATAGAATTTGGACCTGCTTGAGATTCAGCCATCCCACATATAGGCTCTTACTCAAATTTTGTCTCTTATTTATCATCTTCTAATTTGGACATATTTCAGTGTTCTCACTGTTGAAAAGAAAGATCACAATTGTGTAAAGTAATAAGGCTCTTATTAATAATGCTCTCATTGCTATTTTAGGTAAGTCAGAGCTAACTAATTTGATTTTCCTAGGACTAAAAGACAGAAAAAGCATTGATTGAAATTTGACTATTTTAATTTAAAGGCACAATGATTTATATTATTAAGATATTAGAAAGAAGTAACAAATAACTTTAATTAATTGTTTTCTAAGAGCTACTTATAGGCCTGTATAGTAGAGAGAATGAAAGAATTGCTATATATGAAAAGAAACACAATCCATTTCCCCTACCTCTGACAGTTAACATCTGCCTTACACTGAGTGAGCATGCCTCAGAAACCCCATCAAACTGCTCACATCTCCCACACCACCACTTAGAAACAGTGCCTTTTGAGTGCTGACTTATCTGCTTCAAGCCTTCCAACATGAAGAGGTTACTACTTCCTAAAACCTGCTCACCAGCAGCAGTGAGGGGTGCAACTCTATGTTGCTGCCCTCGCTGCTGCCAGCAGACACAGGACACCTCACCATGGCAGCATGGAGCTCCCAGTGAGAAGTTTTCTCCACTCCACTCCCCTCTGCCCTGCCATGCCAGGTCTCACCCACTGGGCCATGGAGGCCCCGGAAGGAAGCTTCACTTCGATGCCCATGGGGGAGGAGGAGCCAGGCTCAATGCCCTGCTCTGCCATGGCTTGGGCACTGCTGCAGAGGGGGCTACAGACCTGGGTCCCTGGCCCCATAGCTGGGGTGGGTAGAGGGCTGTGGGTGGAGAGTGAGGGGCAGCAGCATGGCTTGGGGGCTGTGGGTTGACAGCGAAGGGCAATAGCATGGGCAGGGCACTGGCATATCAGGGTTTCTCAGTGCCACAAAGTGGGGACAGGGGTTGGGGAGGCGCAGGGACAGCTGCAGCTGAACCTGCATTCTGGTGAGTAAAGGAGACAGGGGGAGCTCCGATTTTCCACAATAAAAAAACCAAAATCAAATGCCAAATTTATAGGTATTTAGAATTGATTTTATTATAGTGATTGAGGCACTGGTAGGCTTCCACATTGCTTTAAAATTGTAAATATATCAATAAAACATTGTGTTCAACTACCTATATATACAGTAGTAGCATTTTATTTTAATAACATAAAAATGTGTACTTTGGCTTTTTGATCAGAGAATTTGTGATTTTTAAACAGAGAAAACCAGGATCCCTGGCTATATGAATTACACAGAGCACATAGTAAGGAGTAATGCAGAGTCATAGCATACATGCAGATGCTAGGTTGATCTAGATGTCTATCTAGTGAACAGCTGCACATGAATGGAGCACAGCCGTGGGGCTGGGAAAACCCAGCTGCTGGCCCCAGCCCTGGGACTGTGTACTTTCTATCCCCTACCCTGACCAGGATATTTTTAGACCCATGACTCCCCCACCCCTGGGTTGACAGCCCCCTCAACCAACCACCAGCTCCACCCCACCCCCCCCGGCCCAGACCTGCCAAACCTCCACAAACCTTCTAGACCCCATCCAATCCCACTGCCTCTCCCCCAATCCCAAATTACTTATACCAGATTCCCGGCACAAATGCCAGCACTGGTGGATGTCTGCTCCTGATCTATGATCTTGATTTAAGGTTCAATGAACCCATAGTGCTCTGACAGAGCAGCACTCTTCCAGTAATTTGGGGTAGTGAAGCACAAAGTATGCCCTACTACAGCACCACTATGCATGCTGGCATGTTAAATGAGGAATGATGTAACTCTCCCTTTTCCTTTCTTTTTTTTTTTCCTGCTAAGATAATCATACAACTTAGATATTTTAGGGCTAACGATGTGTGAAGTTGAATGCCTTCTAGAGTTCTCTGTTGGGGGTAGGCAGGCTACTATACCTCTTTCATGGGTGTAGTAAATCTCTTATCACCACCACATTTTACAACCATAAATCTCTGTTCACCAGCACATAGTCTTTGCCCCCTCTACCTTACAGATGTGGTATACGTTCTTATAAGCGTGAACGGGGTGGGGGGGGCGCAGTCTCTTATCTGTACTTATATTAACCTGCAGCTAATGTATATTTCTTCACCTCCACACATAGCATTGGCATAAAAACTAGGTGGAATCTGCTTTTAGCAAGAACATCTGCGGTCAATTTTATAATGTACAGTAGGATCTCATGATCAAAAGTTATGTCCTAAATTTCAAATATATGTTCATTTCCTCCAAAATGCTCTTTCAAACATACTCACAGTCTCCTTTAAATAGCATTGCTTTATAAAAATGACAGTTGAATGATTCTGGACTATTATGTGGACAGAATATTGGATAATATAAAATTACAAAATACAAAGTTGCATATGTGAATATCTCAACAACTTGGTTTTTATTGAAAAAGTGATTAGAGTCTAATCTGTGGGATTGTGTAAAATAGCTGAGATTTTTTAAATTCCTACTGAATGTTATCCTATCAGTAAAATAAGGCTTAATATTATTATATTCATTTCATTAATATGTCAAATATTCCAACTATTTAGAAAAATAAGAAAAAAAATGACTTCCAGGGCTGTGACCTTGCGTGCCAAGATTGAGCTCATAGCCAATCTTTACAACTGAGTTATAACCCCTTGAAAATTGGGATTATAATGAAACTGCTGACACAACCTTTACTATAGCAATGCTGCTATAATAAAATTTATAAGGAGCAATCAAGTCTCTGGGATGTCTCAGCCAGTGTCATCTTTTGATGTATTTCTTGGTGCCTTAATGGATCAAGAGAGTGACAACTAAGATGATTATATTATTGTAAAAGGTTATCAAAGCAATGCTGGCAGGAACAGTGAATTGATTTTATTTTGAACATCTTCTCTATTCTTATAATGAAAATAGAATTATATAATTATTGGGGGAAAGAAAAGGTAATGTATAAATTGTGATGGAGGGGGTGTTCATGTGCAAAAGTTGGACACATCAGTTTCTTTTGTTATTGCAAAAAATACAGTGCCACAAAGTAATATATTACAATAAGATCAACATACTAGGGTTCTTTTGTATAATGATTGTTAGAGAAGCAAAACATAAATTGAATTGAGAAGGAAATGAAAATAATACAGAAAATATTATGATACTATTATAGCATCCATAATCTAGCCCCACCTTGAATACTCTGTTCAGTTTAATTCACTTCACATCTTAAAAGAACAAAAAGAGCAAATACAGAAATAAAAAGAAGTTGAAAAGGCCCAGATTAAAATATGGAGATGTCATAGATAAGCCAAGTGCTGGATCTTTTTTATGAAGAAAGTCCAACAAGACTTAAAGGTAGATCCTGAACTCATGTAAACTGTCATAGCTTTGGCAGTAGAGCTATGGTAGCTTATGTTAGCTCAAGATAGTAAATTATAATCTTCCATGTTTATATTTTTATACTGTAGTAGCTCAGATACTACTGCATGAAAATGGTTAAATGTTAATGTAAATACAGTACTTGCTGTTTTATATATAAGAAGGCACACAAAATTAGATTGTAATAAAATTTTATTATGATGAAGGAGACTGTTTCTGAACCATTATAATTACCATTGGAAATTTCTTCTGATAGAAGAGCCTGAGGAAATTTACACAGTGCTTTAAAATCAACAGATCTGAATCTATGCCTTCTTCCGTGTGTGTGTGTGTGTGTGTGTGTGTGTGTGTGTGTGCACGAGTGCATGTGTGCGTGTGTGTAGGGGCGGATTGACAAGGGGGTGCCCTTGCATCTTCCTTTGATTCCTTGTCCACCCAAAGTTTAAAACTAACTGCCTGGCAGTGGCAGCAGTATTTCTAGTCAGGCAGTGCTGGAAGAGTCACATGACTTCATGGTTAATTATAATCTACCTGATCCCTAAACTCTTCATTCCATAGGTGTTAATGACCCTTTCTTCTTTTTAATGGTCTCGATGTTCCACCAATCAAGCTATCCTTTGCTCTGCAGTTCTGCTGCCTGTTAACTGGTCCTGGGAATGAAGCCCTGCAGATTGTTATTAACTCATTTCAATACAGTTATATTAGTTTTTGCTTCAGTCTTAAAAGGAATAATACAGCCTTAGGCTCCTAGCATATAAGTAAAGCTTTTAGTCTATTTTTAACTGGAGAAAAATATGTATTTTTTTATGTGATGATTCCCCTCACCATCTACCCCCCCTTTTCAAAATTTTAGATTAGCCTCTGTGTGTGTGCGTGCACGTGTATGCACATGTGTGCATATGCATATTCTTCTTCAAAGATTTCAGGACAGAAGATGTTGTAACTTTTAAAAATTTAATTTGTTACGTAATTCTGTGTTTGTTTTTTTTATAAGGACTTCAGTATATTACAAGTTTCCTAAAGGCACATGCTTGAATGTGATGAAGAGGGCATTTGCTTGACAACCTTTCCAAATGTACAATAGTGCCCATGTAATCTATGACAGAAATTAGTACCATTCCATTCTGTGTGGCACAGCTCTTATCAAATACCCTTACTGCAAAGGTATAGTTTTTTTCAGGAAATAAGTTATAGGTGGAGCTACAACTGCATAGAAAAAATGTAATCTATATGAAATTGGCATAGTTGTTTTATTCCAAATTCTTAACAATGTTAAATATCTATAGTACTACTTTTTTAATTGCTATTCCCAAGGATCTGGATCACTGTTCACAGCAAAGAATGTAGAAGTCATGGAGCCAGAATGGGTAATACCACAGTTTACTGCATAAAACACTCAGCTGGGCTTAGACATGATTTCTGATCTCAAGTTTTCTAGTTTTTAGTCCAATGCCTTTCTAACATAAAATACAGAAACAGTCCAAAGAACAGAACCCAGAACTACTCTCTTCCAGCTGCATTTACATACACACACAGCTTCATTTATTAAAAAGTAAAGTACATCTTCTCTCCTTTTCTAGATCAAAATATTGCCTATCTGATTTCATACTTTGCTCTCACCCTATCTATGCTGCTTCATTTCTCTCGTGTCCATTCTGCTTGGTCCTTCTATTTCTGCCACAGGCAGCTTTGTAGTTCACCTTACATGGGCAACAGCAAGGGAAGAACTGAGAAAAGAGAACAGGCACTTTTCCTCTTTCCAATCCCAAAAGTCAGGTCTGTACTCAGCCTTTGAAGCAGCCCAGAAATGCAATAACAGAGAATCACAGAACAATCTATGGTTTGCAAATAAAATTTGCATCCCACTGACCTGCACTTGGCAAAGAGCCTTTCTTTCCCCACCCAAATAGCTTCCCTTTTCAGATTTCATAACTACATGAAGAAATATTAATGTCAGATTAACATTAATAACAATCCTTTGCCCACTTTTCTGTTTATTTTCTCCTCCCCTCCTACCCCCACTATGCTCTATTAACACCAAATGACACAAGGTTTATAGATATATCTAAACTTATATTGTTCAAGACAACAATACTATTATTCTGATGTCAACTTAGTACCATGGACACACAAATATATTTGGATGCAATAGAAATGATGTTTTGTCTTGAATTAATGACTGGAAAACAATCAAAATTTTAAAATGTACAGGGAGATTTCTAGTACAGGAAAACTATTTCAAACACAGATCCAATGGTAAACATTTGAGGGTAGACTCCAATTTAGACCTAAGTAAATGGTTAAGTAACATAAAAATAAAACAAATTGTTTCATTTTGGGATCAAACAAAATATATTGACTCTCGTCAAAACATATTATTATTATTATTTCAATACAAACTGTAAAAAGTAACATTGTGGTTTAACCTGAACTTAACTATTTTTTCAAATGTATTTTGTTCTGTTACCAAACCAAATTTACAAGAGTGTTTCAGAAAATAATGGCAATTTTGAATTTTGTGTGCAATGTTTGAAAAGCTGCAGAGGAGTAGTGGCATTGTCAAATGCACACATCAGTTTTGATCAAGCAGAGAAGTGACGTGGTCCTATAAATGATGACTGCACACAAAATGGTTTTATTTTGAAATTGCTATTTACTTTCTGAAACACCCTTATGTGTGTTTATGTGTGCATTATTTGTACATGTGTATATATGTGTATTATATTTTTGTGTGTATATCTGTATTATTTGCACACTACTCAGCCAAATCTGACTTCTCTCATGAAAATTTTCCTCCTCAAAAGGCAAAATCTATGTTTAGTGCAGGTCAACACTAAAAACAGGTTAAATTAGGGGTGGGGGAGTTAGAAAGGGAGTCAAAAGACCTGAAAACTAAAATGAATATATCATTTTATGTCAGGGATTTTATCCTAAGTGGGTGTTTTTTTGGTTTTCCATTTTGTTGAAAATAAAACAAACAACTAAATGACAAAAAGTTGACCCAAAATTTCTTTTGCTCCCCTTTGTTCAGGTAGAAACCTGAAAAAGTAATCATTCACACAACTCTACCATTTCCACAGGAGAAAGTTATTTGTACAGGTTGTTCCAGAGGACTGGAAGAGGGCCAATGTGGTTCCCATCTTCAAAAAGGGGAAGAAGGAGGAGCCGGGAAACTATAGACCAGTGAGTCTTACCTAGATCCTGGGCAAGCTTTTTGAGAAAATTATTCTGGCGCGTATCCACAAGGGGCCAGCAGGGGAGATCATGCTTAGGGGCAACCAATATGGGTTCATTAGCGGCAGGTCCTGTCAGACCAACCTGGTGGCCTTCTATGATCAGATCACCAAATCATTACATACAGGGTTAGCAGTGGACATAGTCTTCCTGGACATTCGGAAGGCCTTCGACACTGTCTCTCATCCTGTCCTCATTAAAAAACTGGGGGTCTGTGGTGTCAACTCCCACCAACTGCCTGGAGGGCCACACCCAGAGAGTGGTAGTGGATAGGTCATTTTCGACCTGGAGGGATGTGGGCAGTGGGGTTCCCCAGGGCTCGGTCCTCGGGCCCA
>NW_017728931.1:85685841-85690840 GCF_001723895.1 Crocodylus porosus | reverse complement strand
GAAACTATGAAACTATGGACGGTTGTGCTGTAACCCAGCTATATTCACAGGGAAGAGAAATGCAATTTACAAGTAATGCAGCTGGGATAGGACCTTTTTCTCCTGAGGATTCACTGTGTTTTGAGAGTGGAACTGTAACTTCTTTCATGGAGACATCAGTAAATTTTAGACGGTGTTCACAAAATTAATCCTTTGCTTCTAATCCTTTTCTGTGTGATGGGGACATACTGGGACCAAGGTCTGAATGAGAGATTTTTTCAGTTATTCTAAGGTGAATTTGTTGCTAGCAGCCCATACTTTCTTGTATTTTTTTGATTCTCCTCTGCTCAACTGTCTTGATTTATAGTGGACAATAAGGCCCAGAATCTCCTTGAATGTTGCAGGCTTGATCCCTCCACTGCGATACAACTGATGGGATCACTTGCACCTGTACTAAGCGGGTGCAAAACTTTATCATGGATAAAAATAAATGGAGGGCAAAGCATTGCTCTATTCTTTTCAATTCACTAAAGAAGCAAAGTTTTTGTGTCCCCATTCCATGGTGACCCCTGTCTAATATGCATGCCTTATAAATGGAGCAAAATGGTGGAGGATTAAGTTTTAAGAGCTAAAATTTGGGAAGTTCATTATAAATAAACAGGTGCATGAGACAAAAAACTGAAGTAAACAAGGAATTTAGGATTTGTTCACCACTGCTCTCTTTTTAGTGTTGCTTCAAAGTTTCAAAAGAGGTTAAAATGACCTTTCAAAATTTATTTTGAGAAGTGGCTAAAGTTCAACCTGAAGTAGGGGTAGATGTATTTATTTGAAGAAATAATGTACAGAAAAAGGAGTTGTTTCCATCCATCATCCTGCTAAACTCTTAAATTCACACTGGGGAGAAATATTTCTTTCTTTCCTGATAACTGAATCTTTCCTGCTTGGACTCCTGCAGCCTCTGAGTCAGTTGTGCCTAGGTATTTAAATCTAGCCTTTCTGGATGTCAACAACACCTAGCTAAAAAGTTGTATAATGGCATGCAAAGGGAATTACAGAATTGTTTCTGAGGTATCAACTGATATCCTTGATCCCTAATCCCACGCACTGAACCGCAGCTGGTTTCTTTTGGAGCCGTATTCACAGACAGGCTAGACATTTATCTAGATTGTTTCACATCCCGCAAAAGACACAGCTCTTTCAGAGGGAAACCGTGATCATACCCCAAACTACATATTATATTTCAGACCGTCTAAATGGGTCTCAAGCTTCAAGTGAATTGATTCCATTAAACTGTTTTCTGGATGGCTAGCCGGCTTATACTGCTCATTCGGTTGGCTCATAACTAGTCACCCAATGAAATAACTATTTTATAAAAGAAACAATAGTATTTGAAGAAGTTGTAACTCTTCTGAAATATATAGAAACTCTTCCTGAGCTTTTGTTCCAGTAGATGTTTCCTGGTATCAGACAGATCCAAGCTGTAAGAAGCCCTTGCATGAAAAAGCAAGGCAAAGAGCCTTTCTCTAACATTTCATAGTCAATGCAAGAGTTACTCATAAAAGCTGTCCTTGTCTACAGGGCTTGTTTCACTCTTCCCCCATACTGGACAAATTACCAAGATTCATATCTGAACTAGTGAATCATTGGTAATTTTGCTCTGTTCATAAGTGTAGAGCAATGTATCTTTACAGAAACTCCATTGAAATAAATTGTGCTTTAGGTTTTCCTGATATGTTAGAGCTACACGTCATCCTAATCAGCAATTCCTCATTGTCAAGCATGATTGTCTTGGTTGCCATATCTGTGGGTTTACACGGAATCTACAGCATACAACATTTTCTGGTGGTTTTGGAGTTATGCTGCAACCATGCTGTTAGTCCAATAAAAGATATCACCCACAAAAATCCTTGCCATGAAACATTTTTTTCAGTCCAGCCCATAGTTATAATGTTTTTAGTAAGTCTCACATTCTCCTTACCCAGTACCAGATCTGAAATCTGTCACAATCCCTTAATCTATTTGCTCATTGCTAAGTTTGACCATCACTGGGTACCTGAGTCATTTTTTTCATCTGATGTATTATTTAAAAAATTAAAAAAATAAAAAAAAATCTGAGTTTGTTATACCAGTAGGTGCACATGATGAAAAGTATTTAAAGTAACATGATATGGCTACATATGGTCACCACATAATTGCTCCTTGTTAATTGATACGTGTGTGTGTGGGGGGGGTGCATGTAAAAATGAATGTATTGGTTCACACAAATTTTAAAAAGGCAGTTAACTGCTGAATACAAATAAAGAGGCTAACTGATGTGGAGGTGTGTGTGCGTGTATGTAATTATTTATATACACTACATACAAAATATAAAAAGCCTCCCCAAGATAGATACATCCTCCTTAATAAAAATATGTGAAATAAGGTGAATAAAAATATGTGGAATATGTTACAATGGAATAGAGAATAAAATATATTGCAGCATAAACTATAAGGAAAGGATAATATGTATGATTAAAATAGTAACATTTAGTAAATAACCATAAATATTGTTTACTAATCCCTCTTTTTTTGCATTTCCAAACTGGTTTTTTTTTTAATATTGTAAGCATATTTAAATATATGGTTTTAGGATTAGGATTTTGACACTGTTTGTATCGTTTACCTATTTGAATTTAGACCTAATTCTTGTTTTATCTCATTTAAGAAAAAAAACAATTTCCCTCAGTTGTGGAGTTGGAAGGGACCTTAAGGGTCATCTGGCCTGATCTCCTGTACAAATGCAGGATGTGCTCCCTATGCTATATTCCTATATCATTCAAGACAAATGCCTATCCAGCCTTCTTTTGAAACCTCCAGTGTAGATTATACAATTTCCCTGGGACCTTGTTCTATTGGCCTACTGTTCTTCCACTTAGAAAGTACTTCTCGGAGATTTGATTTAAATCTGAGAATGGTTAAACCCATTGTCTTTCATAAAAAAGGTGGGAACAGGGTAAGCTCTGCACAGTAACTAATAGCCTGGTGGTCCATAGACATCAGTGAGCTGAAAGCTCATAGACATCATGCCCCTGTTCCAAATCAGGCTGAGAATCCTTTAATCAGTTTTAATTAAACTTTTGTTTGCAAAGCTCTGCATGTCTGGATGGAATTTCTGGTCAGATCCTAAGATAAAGACACATCTCAAGATAATCATGAGCCTCTTTTGTTGAAAAGTTCCTGACCAGTGCTAGCTATAACCCCTTTAGCAATAAAATGGACAATATTTTGCACGCATTAAAAGCTTCCTGTCCACTCTTCAGTTAGTAAGAAAATGCACATAATCTCTTAGAAGGAAATAGGAAAGATTCATATACTAGACAAAGACCATTACCGACTACTGCCTTCTTCCAAAGATTGTCAGGAAGAGATAGCACTACCAAAAAAAAAAATGTTTTCAATCCCTGTGTTATTCCCTCATTCTGCAATCAGTTATTTTGACATGTTGGTCAAGAATTGATTTTCACACAGCTTTCAGATTTCAGAAGTATCCTCCCTTCCATTTGGGGATTGTCATTGATTTTGTTTTCAGGGAGCACAGATCTTTATAACACTGGACACACAGCTTCTGAAAGTAATCTTGGTAGAGTACGCTTCACTTCTTTATCTTTCCTGTTCCTCACCCTTCTTCCTCAACATTCTTCAATGACCTCTCTTTCATAGCAATAGAAGTAGTTTCTCTGTAGAATATACCAAAGTCTCCTCCCTGCCCCCCACTCCAAACATGCTCTAATAACAAAGAAAAAAGACATATAGGAGCCTAACATCTTTACCTGCTATTTCAGTTTTGGAAAACTTCCCTGTATAAATATAGTACTAAAACTTGCAAGATTCTGACCTTCTCTTCCCTAATCATCCTGCTCACAGGAAGTATCCAAAATCTTGAACTGCCACTCTATCATCACACATCCTTTCCATTGGACTGTCAATAGCTCTGAGAGTTTTCACCAAGTGTTTATCAGTGGTAGTGTCTCACCTCAGAAAACAAATGATAATAGTGCATCTATACCCCAGGGCAGCAGCATTAAGAGGAGGGCTGGAAAGAGAATTGAATAATGCCTGTCCTGGAAGTTAAAGAATTGTAGCCTGAAAGTTAAAGCATTGTGCTGGGAAGTTGGAGAGACATTGACAAGAAGGTCATAGAGTCTTGGTCTCTACTTCCTGGATAAGCGCCCTAACCATGAGGCTATTGAACTAAAACGTAGAAGGCTCTCCTCCCCTGTCCAACATCTGCTTGAAATAGGTTTGGGCTGGCAGCAATTTCATGACTTTTGTTTACCCAAGGCACATGCATATGGAGATACATATTTGCCCAGACCCATTGCAGCCTACTGCATCTGCTCAATAGCTGTGTGAAGACACAAGCATGTGGAATACAATATAGTGCAGCACCAAAAATGGCAGTTTCACAGCTCAGGTACTATTATCTAGGGATGTAAACCGAAAAAGGATTCTGTCCAAAAAAGCTCTGATGTGAGTGTTAAATCCAGCACCATCATTTTGCTGCTTCTTACCATTCTCTAGTGGAAGCATTGAAATCTGGTGCTTCTTCTGGCAGATCTGTGATTCAGTTGTTATTTACATGGCCTCTATAAAACCACCTACTTTAATCTTGGAACTGTGGTATATGTATGGTCAGTCATTTGAACAAGAAATCATCCCTTCTGCTAAAACAGCTTGTTCCTTGATGTGTTTGTTGTACATCAGTTCAGCATAGGAACCATAGAAAAGCTTTCAGGAACAATACACTAAAAGACAGAGAGATAACTGGTAGACAACTCTGTCATACAACTGCTTGGAGCCTTTGCTTATGACTAACTGCCAACAGCCAGATCCACCCAAGCAATACAGCTGGTACATTAGCACAACCTCATTAAAGAGCTAGTGTCTTATCTTTGGGATATATTTTCCTTGTGCGCACCTTGATCTACCCTGATTTCTTGATTTTACTCTGTAACACAACCCCAGTTTTCTGTTTTATTTA
>NW_017728931.1:85670092-85685741 GCF_001723895.1 Crocodylus porosus | reverse complement strand
TCTATACATATAACAAGATCAGTACCTGGACATGTAGCAAAACCCCCAGTTTTTCCTTTTTTTCTTTTAAAATGCATTCCCTTCCCTTCCCCAAGTATTTCTGACTTTTCTCTCCCTCTCTATTTCCTATAGATAAGTATGAGTAAGCTAAGACATAGGCTAAGCTTTAGCATTTTATTTTGGTAGCAAGTTTTTTTGTCCTCTTCTTTGCAAATAAGTGCCCTGTTATAGATATCCACTGTTTTATATTGTAGAATAATTATGTTAATATTGTTTTTTATTGTTTTATTGTACTGTTCTACTGATTTTTACTAGATACTATATGATTTAGGCCTACATATGTAAGTTAGCATAAGTCATGTCAAGTTTCCACTTTGTATGTCAAGCCTCCATTTTGTGTCTGCTGCCCAGGTGTAACCTATGACTCGTTTAACCAGTTTTATGTAAAATGGTTGAATGAATGGAGATGAATGAGGGTGTTTGAGATACAGTGGTAGTAGGCCTCTACTCAATAATGAACCCAATGACTGAACCATCAGCTCAATGACTGGACTATTGCCTTTCATTGACTCACCCAGGAACCATGGACCCAGCATTTGAAAGACAAAGACCCTACAGAAATCAGCCAACCCACTATTGCAACACAGACACCTGGAACTGCACGTCCTTGCCTGGAGTGCACATGCTCAGTACACCAGGGCTGACCCTTGCCTGGGCATGCCCCTGCCACTATGGTCATAGAAGGTCTGCTCCTATAAAAAGGGGTAGTGAAGACAGACCCAGTGGGATGCCCTCTGCATCTGGACCAGCACTGTGCCATGCCACTTATCCATCCAGAGGCCCTGCCGATGACCCCCTCTGGACAACAGCTTGCTGGAGAAGACCCTGACTGGCCATTGAGGATCAGCTCACAGCCCAGGATAGGGAGCTGTCACCCACTTCCCTTCCCCAAACACAGGATTTGGACTGTCCCTCCACACTTTAACTTAAATCTCTCCCCCAAGTCTTTTCCTCCCCTGCTACCATTGTGTAGGTGCATGAGTACTTGTGTGTGTGTGTAGGAAACACTAACTCTGTGAGCTGTACAGTATATTGTTTGTTTAATAAAGCTGTTAATTTAGAACCTGAGTTGGTCTTTGGGTTGGGTTTTGTCTTACTGACCTCCCACTGCTACGCCAATTCCTGCTCTCGGCCCCTCTGTTCTTCCTCCCATGTCTCTCTCTCTCTGCATTTGCTGTCTCCCTGATCCTGGTCACTTCCTGCCTTTTCTCCCCAATCTTTCCTGTCTCTCTCTCTCTCTCTGTTCCTGTTTCTCATCTCTGCCCTGCTGCCTCCACTTTCTCTCTCCAGTCTCTCTCTGTGTCTCCTTCTGTTGCCCTGCTTCCCATCTCTGCCCTGCTGCCTCCACAATTTCTCTATGTGTCTCCCTCTGTTCCTAGCTTGCCAATTCTTCCCTGCTGCCTCCACTTTCTTTCTCCAATCGCTCTCTGTGTTTCCCTCTATTTCCCTGCTTCTTGTCTCTGCCCCACTGCCTCCAGCAGCTCCCCACACCCACAGCCTCTCCCATGCTGTTTTTCCCAGCACCCAGAGCCCTTCTCCAGCTCCCAGCATCACCAAACACCCTACATATCCCAAGTACCCCAAGCACACACATACCACACCATCCAAGATAGAAAATCACCTGTGTGTATGTGTAAGTGTGTGTATGTGTAGACGTGTGTGTGAATATATATCATTGTGTGCATGATATATAAATTATTGATCTATGTATGTGTACTGAGTGTGTGGGTATTGACAATTGATTTTTGTCTAATTATTGGTGTCTAAGTGCTTACACTGGTAATCTTGGATGTGTATGTGCCTGAGTTGGTAGTGTGTGTGTATGCACCTAATTGATTTTTGTGTGTGTGTGTATATATGCAATTGTGTCACACCCTCCCATCCAACAGCGCAATTTTGAGATCTTGAGAGTTGGCCTGACCTCACAGGACAACAACATAATCTTATAATATCTCTCTGGACTTTTGCAGGCAAAGGAGCTGAAGCATGCTAAGGCCAGGTTTGACCTTCTTGGAACCGGTCACAAGGACAGTTGAGGCATGTACCTACCACAGTCCCTTCAAGGAACTACCCCAATCCCACTGTGTGCCCAGTTCATCCCACTGCCCCCAGGGTAGTTCCTGGGTTGTATTGCATTTCTAGGCACCTCAGGCAGTGGTGGCTCCTTCCAGCTGCCACCGCTGCTGGCCCCAGCCTTGTGGTATTGGTGGGGATCCATGTGCACAGCCTGACCCCAGCCCATCCTGTGCCAACTCTGGACTCACTCTGGCCAGAGTGGAAAAGCTCCAGATCACCCAGAACCTACATGCACAGCCTTGATCCCAGCCTGCCCTGTGCCTGCTCTGGACTGCCTGCCCATGCTGAGCAGCACCAGTGATTAAGTAGAAGATGCCGCTAGATATGGGGGAAAAGTGTCCACCTCCCTCTTGCCACTGCTGGGCCCTTTTTGCTGCAGCTGCATGGAGACTGTGCCTGGGATGACCTGTGGATCCTCTCCACCACCATCACCGCTGCCTTTGGGCCTTCCAGTGGTGGCAGTGTAGAGGAACAGCAGGGCAACCTGGGCGTGAACAACAGGCAACTGCAGAAAGAAGGACCTGGCAGTGGTGAGGGGAAGTGACTGCTTTTCCCCTATGCCTAGCAGCAGTTTCTGCCACTGCTCAGCATGGGCAGGCAGTCCAGAGCAGGCATGGGGTAGGCCAGGGGTGGGGCTGTGCATGTGGGTTCTGGCTGGTCCAGAGCTGGTCCACTCTGGCTGGGGTGAGTCCAGAGCAGGCACAGGGTAGTCTGGAGTCAAGGCTGGGACTATGCAATCAGATGCTTCTAGGAACTGGTGGCAATGGCAGAGAGGAGCCACAGGCTGCGTGGGCTCCAGGCTGGGTGTGGCGGGGCACTGACTGGTCTATGACATTTCCCCAAAACTGCCTATGGTGGTTCGTGGGCCCAAATAATTGCCTGCCCCTGACTTAGAAACTGAAGGCAGAGAGGGAGGCAGACTTGAGCACTGAGAAACTGTCTTAATTGTACAGCATGGGAAAATCACAAGTAGTCTGAGCAAGAGGGCTTTTCCTAATTAGCAGCTAACTATACTTATGCACTTAGGGCTTGCCTACATTTTGGCAGCTCACCCCCCTGCTCACCCATTGACAGTCTCCAAACAAGCAGATATGTGGATGAAGATACTCAGCAGCCTTCTTCTGCAGTCATTTGGAAAATCATGGTTTCTTGATGGTAGCTACTGGAGATCCTAAAGCAGCTTCACAGACATGCATTAGGGTTTGGAGAGTGCATGAAGGTGCAGGTAAGTTGGAATGACCTGGATGAACACTGTCCCCCATCTCTGGTCACTTCATCAACCACCTACACCTATCCATGTAGCACTTCTTGATGGTCTCCTTTTTTCCACTTCTTTCAGGCTTGTCTGGTCTCCTATGCCTAGAACAGTTCTCTAAAATTATAGAAAAACAAGGCAGGAATTGACCTCAGAATGTCATCCAGTCCAGACTTCTGTTTAAGCAGGATCATCCTGTCTGAACTATCCCAGACAAAAATTTGTTTAACATGCACTTAAAAACTTTCAAGAATAGAGAATTCATGATCTCTGTACATAGCCTGTTCTAATGCTTAACCACCCACATAATTAGAAAACTCTTCCTAATATCTAACCTAAATCTCCCTTGTTGCTATTTAAGCCCATAACATCTTATCATTCCCCCTATGAAACCAATTGATTACCATCCTCATTACAACCCTTTTTGTATTTGAAGGTTGTTATCAAATCCTCCCATAATCTTTTCTTTTCTAGACTAAGTAAACCCAGTTATTCCAACCTTACCTTATATGTCATGCTTTCTAGACCTCTAATAATTTTTGAAGAAGCTGCCTTACTCTGCTTCTTCAAATTATTCTTTGATTCATTACTTTCAATCTGTGTGCTACTGACATTCAGATTTCACTAAGAAAACAACCCTTTATAGACTAATCTTAATTTATTTAACAAAATTATCTGACTACATTCTGTACATTGTATGAGCTATATATAATCCTGATTCTCTCATGGGTTCTTTCTCCTGCTGGGTACTATTTAGGTAGTACTTGGCCGAGCTACTTGAATCAATGGGAATGCTTACTGAGTAGATTCTCATCAGTGGGACTAGAAAGAAACATATGCAGCTATCAAGTATTTATTGTGATGGGAATTATCAAGACTATAACCATCTCAGGACAGGGAACTTTCACTGGATTAATTATAATACACCTTGGACAACATCAATAAAAACAAGAAACAGATGTGAACTGTTCAGTAACATGTGTGCAAAAATCTAATTTTATTGAAAGGGGAACATGAATGGATTGGTTATATTTAGCATGATCTCTGATATCTGCTGATCTATTCAGGGTTCAGCATTCTTTACAGCATCTGTTGGACAGTCCCTTCCAGAGCTATGGACCCATTCCTTTACCTTTAATTTAGATCTACCCCTGACAAAATGTTGCCAAAAGGAAAGAACATTTCTTTTTAACTTTCATCATTGTTCTGCCCCTACCAGCATTAGTCCTTCTACAGTGTCATGCTGATCCAGCTTTTTGCTACACATAATTTCTCCATGACACAAAATGTAGCATTACTGTAAATTAAAAGTACTTTTTCAAATTATGTTTCCACAGGATGTGGAGAACACTGAGGAAAATGGGGAGGAAGTGACAGTATTTTATCTTTTTTATCACTCTGAGTATTCATCTAGATTTTGTAGTTTATTTTTTAAGCAGAGTGATTTCCAAATATGTTAAATCAGTCAGTATAAAACTTGTAAAACCCTGGGGAAAATAGGTCTTACTACTCTATTTCTAAATAACTGCCTGCTTTAGGGATCAGGAAGGATGTTTTTTTCCACTGGACCAAAATGAATGGGGGTATGATTATTTTTCACCTTCCTTGCAGAACACACTTTTGTTCAAAAGAAGTGAAAATAGACCCTTAGCTAGAAGGAACATAGAAATGTTAGTCCATTGCAACTTGTAGCCAATACAGATAAAAAGTCAAAGGGCACATCCAGATAAATGTGGATGTTTGGTTCCCTGGGAAGAAGTAGCAGTGGTGCACCTGGAGCCGCAGCTACTTATCCCTGGGGAATGCACGTGCATGCATGCTTTGGCGCATGCCAACTACCTCTGGGTGGGGTAGGGAAGGCTGGGGTCAGCACTGTGCTGGCCTGAGCAGTCTTACCTGGGGCCCTGGGGACCTCCCAGGGCTGCAGTAGTGGTGACCCAGCCACAGCATGGCTCTGGGCATTCCAGTTCCACTTTTCATCATCGCATGCTGTCCATGCGTGCACTGCTCCAGTTTTTTTTCCATGTTTTTTTTTTGACCTCTGGATATCCAAGGCAAGGGGATTCAGAAGTAAGCTGAGTATTAGAGTTTAGGTTAAAAAGAGTTTCCTTTATTAAACTGGTTTTATCATGGAGCCTAGTAACTGTACCCTGGATTGATTTAGGATATTTCTAAATGGTGCAAAGCACAGTTCTGTAGCAAGCACTAATCCCAGAACCATAAACTATATGTCTGCATTAGGGCAGTGCTGGATTGAAGATAAATAGCTCACATACCTCTATGTGGTATTGCCTCTCAGCATGGAAACTCCAGGATGTGAACTAGCACACTGACAGGCAGCTTGGGGCATCTTTGCCTTGTGTAATATAGATGTACTCTTAAATGCCTAGTTTGAGAGAGAATAGTGTTCAACCACCTTGCTACTACAGTTGATGCCTGCTGGTTACACACATCCATGTGCCCGTCTTTCATTAAGCCATGTCATGTGTCTTGATCAGTCCTAAATACATTTGAAAGATGGCATACATAATACTGATATATTTATTATTTATATTATGTAATAACAGAATATATTATTTCCTGTCTTATTAGAATGAAAATTGTTTGTGCTACTTACTTTTCATGGGTGGACTGAGGATTTTTGAAACAGGGGGTGCAGATGGGCTGGTGTATCATCACATATAAGATAACTCATGTTTTGCTCCAGTTAAAGAGGAAGTAGAACAACTTCACTTTATATTATTCAGTTTAAGATCAAAGCAAAAACAAATATAACTTTATGGAAATGCACACTAATTTGCTAGATTATATATAAATTTAATAAACCACAACAAGCTAGGCAAAATAGTCAAAAGATATTGTTTCATAAGTCCTGTAGTCGCCATCATTAAATGCAACTTTTATTCAGATTTGTAAAACAAAGTCTAGACTCCCTGTGCATCTAACACTTTTCAGTCAGTCATTTCTATACCCAAGTCAACGTTCACCGGAGTTAATAGTAACACACATGAGTTAACATTTTTAGCTACAGCTAAAAATAGTCTGCAGAGCCATGAAATGGAAGAGAGAGATTACCAGGAATGGCTAACAGACAGCCAAGTTGCAAAAAAAGGATATCTTGATTAATGGACCATAAAGACCATGAAAAAGGAAAGAGAGCTATTAACACATGTGGAGTAAAGAGAGATTAGCAAGAATCAGGTAGATTATAATGAGCCATGAAGTCAACTGACTCCCTTAGGGCTGCCTGAATAGAAATGCCAATGCTCCTCCTGGGCAGTCGGTTTTAAACTTTTGGGTGACAGAGGAATCAAAGGAGGGCACAACTGCACTACTGCACCCCTTCCCCTTTCCCTTCCTTGCCCCTCTCCCAATCTACCCCTTTTCTTTTTCAAGATTGAGAATACTATGAGATAATATTTTCAAAGAAGTATAACTACCAGGTGAGTAATTTTCCTTTCTTGCCATTAAATTTCTAGCTAGCAAATTCAGCTGTGCCTTCTGGCTAATGTTACATTTGAAAACATTAACATTTAAAGATATTTTCAAATGCAGCTTCTCTCTTAACTCTAGTTCAGTTTTATGGCTATCAATATGCCACTATTAGAAGGTCACCTAATGACTCATTGCATTGTACCTGGCCTATAGGAAAACTTCATATATTCACGTCTGCATCTACAGATCTCAAGTTTCATAACTGTATTTACAAAGAAAAAAAAAGAGTCTTCAGCATTAGTTTAAGTTTACTACTTCTATAGCTTGTAAATTAACTTGTGACCCAGTTTGCAAATATGTAATGTCATTAGTTGGTTTACAAAAATAACCAACGCATAAAGCACTGAGACTTGAAATATGATGAAAATTGAAAGCCTTACTCCATTTTTCCACTGCCATCTTTAAATTAAAAGGCACATGGAATATATTGAGTGGACAATCAGTACAATCTTGTTAGCAACTTCTGTGGGTCATTAGGGGTCATTACTATTGATGTAAGTGAATATTATTGAAACTGGTTTATGGGTCAGCAAAACACAGGACAATTAAATCAGATACTATTGCTCTGTAATTTTTATTATTATTTCCACCCAATTTTAGAATTTCACATATAAAATGGCTTACCTTGAATGAGAAGAAGCTCACTTCACAGTCTCTAGACAAAGAGACAGTCCAGAGACTGGACCTAAAAAGGATACAATTAAAATGGATGATGTTACAGAGGAATAAATGAAGGAGACAAATAGAATAAAGAAACAATCAAGGACATTTCTGTACTTGGTATGAACCATAATCACAGTTTCCAGCTGGTGTTCTTAATACTTTTATAGAAAAAATAAGCATAAATAAAGATGTAGAGGGAGGATCTGATTATGCTATATTTTTATATATACAATTTCAATTTATTTAACTGTTTCAGAAAAATGATAGACAGTTCAAATACTTAGAATCAAGTTTACAAGGGAAAATAATTTGGGACTTGGTTCTAGAATGCCTTGGTTAAATCCTGATCCCATCAATTTCAACCAAAAAGCCCCAACAAAAACCTCACCCACTTTATGCTAGGATTTTAGGTTGGAGCTTACAGGATGGCCTGATGTTCCACTGTTTGGGGACTAAATCCTACATACAGGTTTGAAATTTTCAAGACTCACATTCCCAGCTTAGGCCCACATAAATGTAGCACAGCTAACAAAGCTTTTCGCTGATAGTGCTTAGGACAGACTGTGGGCTCCTCTTTCTAATTTTGGTTTTGTTTGGCTAATAAGGCAGCAGGAACCCAGGCATTAAAGGAATTCAAAATCACTCTGGCCAGGGTGGGGGTTTTTTTCTTCATTTCACACATGTCAGCATATTTCTATGGTGGGAATGTGTATCATGGCATCCCGCGTTAGCTGGCATCCCTGGTTGATTTATAATACAAGATCTGGCCCATACCAAGTGTCAATTCAACTTTTCCTAATGATTTCTAATTCTGATTGAGGAAGGATCAGCAAGGCAAGATTTATAAAAATCAGTGATATTCCTAAAGCGGGGAGAAGAGACCTTAACTGCACAGAGGGGAGAAAATCTGGCCTTTGCTGCAAGAGATAATACTGGTTTACAGTGAACTATAAACTCTCACCCTGCAGAGAAGCACATATAAAGGATCAGAAAGAAGCACATGGAGAGCTTCTGTTCTCTTCTTTCTGTTTGGATGCCCTCTTAAGTGGCATATGGTCCAGAAAATAGAGAAAAGCTATAAACTGCAAATTTTGAAGCCAAGGCTGCTACTCCATTGCAGAAACACTGAATTATTTTCCGAGACCATGACTACCAGCTGATTGTGGATACTAAATCTAAACAGAAGTTGTGATGGTTCTTATATTCTTCACTCTTATTCACACTTCAGAAAGCCACTGCCACAGCTGAAAAAAGGCTATCCAAGCTGCAAATACACATGATGCTCTTCAGATTCAGTTATAACATTGTGTATCAAAATGTCATGTCACACTCTACTGTTTGTAAACCTGAAGATGCTCCTCAGGTCATCGCCTACAGAATAACTAGTGTTCCCTACAAAACATCATTAAAAATGACTGCATTGCCAGAACTAAAAAATGTTTCAAATAGACTGCATTGAAATGAATATTATACAGTTTACATCACATATTTAAAAAATATAAAGGGAAACCTTAGCATTCTTGATTAAAAATAAACCCATATATTACCATGCATGGGTATCTGTCCCATTTCCATACTGCTAAGTATAATTTCTATATGCCAACTGGGACTTTGAAAAAACCTACTAGAATTAGATGCCCAATGCAATGAGAGTTAAATAGGTGTTTATCCCATTTATTTCCCGTGGAAAATTCCACTTCAGCTCCAAACACAAAATGGATTTGTCACAATATTACTGACAGGTTAACCAGTCCACAGAAAATAAAAACTAAGGCAAAATTTTGCTCATGAGGGTTTTGTTTTCACTGTTTTTAAATAACTATGTGTGGGTCTACTCATCTCCATACAACAACATGGCTACAGCGCAGTGCTTTATTAATTCCTTTTGAAAGTACTAAAACATGGCACAGTACAGGCAACTACTGTGCCATATGTGCAGCAGATTTTGCCGCTATATTGCCATACCAGCATGCTATACCGGGGGAATGTGCTGCCATGGCAACGTAGCTGCCGATCACATGTAGACCCAAGTGATAACAATTTCACTATAGTGCACTATACAATGACGTAACACATCATTACATCGCCATAGGAGGACATGTAGATTTCATAGACATTTGGGCTGGATTGGACCCCGGAGGATCATTGAGTTCAGCCCCTTGCCCCTGGGGCAGGAAGTCAACAGAGATCATAGGATCCCAGCAAGATAAGCATCCAAATGTGTTTTGAAGACGTTCAAAGTGGGCGCTTGAACCGCCTCTGGTGGCAGTCTGTTCTAAACTTTGGGGGCTTGGACAGTGAAGAAGTTCTTTCTTATGTCCAGCCTGAACCGGTCACAGTGGAGTTTGTGACCATCTGATCTTGTCATCCCTTGGGGGGCTCTAGTGAAAAGTCGTTCCCCCAGATCCTGATGAGCACCCCTGATAAACTTATAGGTGGCCACCAGATCACCCCTAAGCCTGCGCTTTTCCAGGTTGAATAGCCCCATTGCTCTCAGCCTCTCATCATAAGGTCTGTTTTCCTGCCCTCTGATCATGAGCGTGGCTCTCCTCTGGCCTCTCTCAAGCTTCTCCACATCCTTTTTGAATTGCGAAGCCCAGAACTGAACACAGTACTCCAGCTGCGGTCTCACCAAGGCCGAGTACAATGGGAGAATGACGTCCCATCTGCTTGAAAAGCATCCATGGATGCAAGCCAGCATTTTGCTCACTTTACAAGCCGCAGCATCACACTGAAGGCTCCTGTTCATCTTGTGGTCAACCATGACCCCCAAGTCCCTTTCATCTGTAGAGCTAACCAGTGTAGCACTACCAAGCCTATATGCATAGTGCAGGTTTTTCCTCCCAAGTAGAGAACCTTGCATTTTTCGGTGTTGAACACCATCAGGTTCTCATCCACCCATTTCATGAGTCTTTCCAGATCTGCCTGGATCACCCTCCTCTCCTCAGGTGTGGCTGCTTTACCCCAGAGTTTGGTGTTGTCAGTGAACTTGGCCAGTCCACTTCTGACACCAATGTCCACATCACTGATGCAGATGTTAAACGGTATAGGCCCTAGGACAGAGCCTTGTGGGACCCCACTGGTCACAGCACACAAAGGCAAGTGGCTTCCATCAACCACCACACTCTGGGTCCTACTGCAGATCCAGTTTCCCAGCCAGTGGATCATGGTGACGTCAAGGCTGCAGTTAGCCAGTTTAACCAAGAGGTGATCATGGGATACCAGATCGAAGGCTTTTTTAAAATCAAGGTATATGACATCGATCTCTTCCCCTTTGTCCAGGTGATAAGCCACCTGGTCATAAAAGGAAATGAGATTGGTCAAGCAAGACCTAATCCCAACAAACCTATGCTGGGTATCTCTCAGGATAATGCCTTCAGCTAGTCTGTTAAAGATGGCCTCCCTGATAATCTTTTTCAAGACCTTCCCCAGGATAGAGGTCAGGCTGATGGGCCTGTAATTTGCCGGATCTACTTTCCTCCTTTTCTTGAAGATAGGCACGGCATTGGCCTTCTTCCAATCATCTGCCACTTTACCAGGGTGCCAAGAACTCTCAAAGATCCATGCCAGGGGCTGAGCTATGATGCTCACCAGTGCCCTGAGTACCCTTGGGGTAACCCATCAGGCTGGCTGTCTTGAAGGTATCCGGCCTGTTGAGGTGTTCCTTTACGAGGTCAGCTTCAATGGAGGGCAAGGAATCTCCCTCACCTGGGCCTCCCTGACACATAGTGGGCATCCAATGGGAATACAATGTGCCTGATTCATCCATGCATTATCCCAGGTTTGTACCATTGCAACTTGATTCAAGCCAACAAAGTTATACCCCTGCATAGATGGAGTAATTTAAAATCAAATCAGGAGATAGATAGATAGACAGATAGACAGATAGCTCTCTTTCTCTCTATATATAGATACCTACATACACACACACACACACACATACATACATATACATGTACGTCTCTCTCTCTCTCTATATATAGATAGATAGATAGATAGATAGATATTCAACCATATTCAAATCTTTATCATGTGTTCATCATGCTGCTGAAAATATAATAATGGCTGTATTTTGTATGAACATCAGCTCAGTCAGGTTGTAAAATATGAAATGAGGCTGTGCCTGAGGTAATACCTTTTTAATGTAACATTTGTGGATATTTTTCTCGTGTATTTATATATTGTATTAAAATTTATCGAGCCACCTGGAAAAAGAAAGGGAGATCAGCCAACAGGCGTGCCAGCTGCTTTATGGAGAATGTGAGTAATTTTCTAATGTTCTGCTCATAGGAAAAAAAGTCTGCTTCACCTCAAAATTGCATCAATGTTAATCAGACGTACTTCACAGCATCATGATGACAATAAGTAGACTTAAATTAAAATATTACATTTCCATTAGTGAACATGTAAAAAATACTCAGCTTTTGTCCACTTACCCATAGAGGAGGGATATCACAGACAAACAGCCATGCTAGTGTTTGTAGCATAAATTATGTCCTCCTGAAAACAGTGTCCAGGAAGTGTGGCATCTCAGGAGACAGTCTGCGAGGGGCAACAGGAACTTCCTGATGTGGCTGAACAAACATAAATCTAGTCACAAGACCCTTGCAAGAGCAGTAATAAGACCACTACCTCTTTACTGGAAACAGTTCTTTATGCAAGGTCCTGTACGTAATACAGAAGAGTTGTGTGCATACCACAAGCCACAGAGATACTGAAGTGTCCACATGCTGTGCCCATACCTGACTCAATTTAATTTTGACACGGCCTAGCTAATGGTGACCCTATGCAAACCCACATAAACCCACAGTCCTTTTACTGAGGATGTCAGCTTGAGTGTTAGCTCAACTGATGTGTGAAGGAGGTTTAGCTTGTTTATCAAATTATGAATATGGCATCAGGAATTGGGTAGTTGGGAATCTAATCCAGAGGGCACTGGCAACCTTTGGCCCATAGGTCAGAAAACCTGCAGAATGACTGGATCTGACCCACAGACATGGGGCATCAGTGGTATTCAGTAGCATGGGGCTCCAGCTGTAGGTGCTGTCCCTGTGCCACCATGGAGTTAAGCAGCAGCAGTATCTGAGTCGTAGCACCTTCTTGTCTATGTATGATCCATGGCTGGTCATTCACACCTGGATGCAGACAAGACTGCCTATCATGATCTAATCATTTTAGGCATGTACCCACATGCAGGGGCATGCACTTGCAGCAGCTAAAAAAGTAGCAGCACAAATTTGTGCCACTATTTTTTGCCACTGTGCACTCACCTACATGTGTGTTTTTTGAGGGGCAAAATGCCCTGCTTTTGAGAAACTGCCATTTTCCCATTCCTCCCAGCTGCTGGCATGCTGGAAGACCCAGGGCAGAACTAGAGAAGTTGATTTAAATTTATTTTTTTTGTTACTGGGATTTCCTGGTAGCAAATTTTGCCCCATACTGAAATGTTGCAGCATAGGGCACATTTTAACTAGCTGGATATGCATTTTGTGGCACCACAAAGAGGTTTGCGGTACCACAAACTTCACATGCCTGCACATCTGGATCCGACCTTCGAGATCATGACTATTTTGTAACTTACGTTTTTGTTCTGACAACAAAACTACACATTGGTGGAAGAACACCAGAAAATACAGCTTCTCAATTTCTATGCAGATGAACTTCTGGGTTTCCCTTCACATCACTGCATTTGAGCCATAGATTAAGCCTCTCTCACATCCATCTCTGAAAGAGACCACAAATCAGATAATGTCCAACCTGGTGTCTTTGACCTCCCCTTATCTGCCTTTAGCTGTTGAAGCCTACTTTTACTATGACAACATGAACAGGAAATTTAATACACTTCAGCAGTGAATTTCCATCCGGCAAAGCAGAAAGGAAACTATGAAGCTGTGGATTATATATATACACCTAGTATAATGATGGGTGGGTGAGCAAGGCACTAGGGGGAGGAGTACCAGAAATGGAACTAGCAACGTGTCTCACCTCCCATCCTTCTCTTTCCCTCTTCCTTCTGCACCCTGCATTTCCCTTGCAGCGGTTCTGGTCCCAGCAACAGGACAAAAAGAGAAGAACTACCTGCAGGAACAGCAATGGGTAGTATGTGGCTGCTGAGGAAAATGTCACTTCCTTTTTTGCCACAGAAACTGATTACGTTTTTTTAGCTCCTCAATGAAGGTGTAGGCCAGTGTTCCTGCAATGTGCACTGCCACCACCCCAATTGCAGTACTTCCTGGTTATGCCTCTGATCATGACTTCTCTTTGTGATCTATTAGGGCTTTGTTACAAGTTAATTTTAGGCAGCTGCTGGAGCTCTTAACCCCTGGATTGTCTACACATTAACACCAGAAACTAGTTTTAAGTGCTCTTTAGACAGCTTAAAGTTATGCTACTCCAGCCTAAGTTTGTCTCTGATCCGCAGTACACTAACATGTAGCCACACCTGGCTACACAATCATGTGAACACTCCATGTGCCTCTATCTCCTGATGGACCAGATCAGGCCCACTGTCCCCCACCACCCTCCCTAGTATCCCAGATCCTCGCTCACAGCCCCCTCCCCATTTACTTGTGGCTACCCACACTGTCTGTCCCAGGGGAGAAGTTAGAGAAGAGGTAAGATGCCTACCTGGCTACTGCTGTTTTCTGAGTTGGCTCAGCCTGAAGAAGAGCAGCAGCTTGTCAGCAGCAGCAGGGGACTGGTAGGCAGGTTTACACTTCACTGCCTGTTTGCCTGGGACAGACAGAGCTGGCAGCCACAAGTAAGCAGGGGGTGGGGAAGACAAGTGGGGAACCCATGGGGCAGAAGGGGCAGAAAAGAACTCCAGGGTTAGGGGGAACCTGGGGAGCCCTAGTGGGGGACAGGGGAAGCTTGGAATGGGAAGGAAGGATTCTTACCTTTCAGTCCTCCAGGCCCCTGCTGAGCTGAATGTGTAACTGCTGCAAACTCGTGCTAGCACTAACACGGATCAACATTTGAGCAACTCACCGTATAATGTGTAACACGGCCCTCAGTGCCATTTGCAAAAACTGGATTTCTGTAGTTATGTAACAAAATCTTTCACATAACCTCAGTTTGTCTTTTCAACTACTGGAGACCTTATATTCAGGGAGACCTTATTAGCTTAGGTCTTGTGAACATGATAAACAGCTAATTCACTCAATTGTGTCTGGATACTATACTGAACCTCCTGTTATATTATGGCATATTTTTTAATGTAGTAGTGTATTAAGCACATCTTTGACAGAATTACATAAGACCTCAAATCAATCATGATTTAAAACAAGATGGTAGTACAGCAATTGTTTCTAAATAGATATAGTGCTTGTGAGATTCTTATCCATTTCTTTGTACCTTTGTGCTAGGGACAGACATTCCAAAAGCCTGATCCTGAATTCATTCAATCTTTGCAGATTAGTCTAACTTGGCTAAGCTAAATCAGTTTGTAACCCAGACAGACATCCCAGAAATACAGGGACATGTCTGCAATGGCTTAGGCTAGAAACCTGGGGGCACTACAGCAGCCCTCCCTTTGCTTCCACAAGGCAGAGCTGAAGGGGGCATGTCCAGGCCCCAGCAGGATACTCTGATTATTCCTCCCTCTCCTGAGCTGCCCAGCAGGGAATGTTTATCACCTCTAACTCTCTTTATACACTCATTAAGAAAACAAAGCCTCTCTCCATTAACTAATGGAGCTCTTCTTAAACAGCTTTTCCAAGGAAGGACATTTAGCTACCTGTTGATTAGTTCCAAAAAGCCTGTCTGCCTCTGTCCTCTCCCACAGTACAGACTGTAGTGAGTTTGTGGTCTGCTAGCTAATGCTGAAGTGTCTTTGTAAGGCAGAGGGGAGGAGGGAATGATCCCTGCTTAGCAGGGAGAAGCCAGGCAGATGTTCTGTGCCTGCAAGTTTGTGCTAAGCTCCAGCCAGGGATCAGAGAGGAGGGGCCAGACCCCTCTATGGTTTGAGAATGGCTGAAATCGGTTGAATTAAACCTAGTTGATGTGCACTGAACATCTTTTCTGTTACAGGTTTAAACCAGCTTCTGATTACTTAAACTGGTTTATGTCTAATATCTGTCCCTAGCTTTGTAGTCATTCACA
>NW_017728931.1:85658449-85670081 GCF_001723895.1 Crocodylus porosus | reverse complement strand
CTGACTTCCTGCCCTTTTGGGCAGGGGGCTGGACTCGATGATCTCCCGAGGTCCCTTCCAGCCCTGATGTCTATGAAATCTATGAAATAGGTATGAAGCTGTAGAAAACCAGGACTGTAGTGTCTTTTGGTCTGTACAGCAACAGAAAACCTAACTCTGCCCTGTGAGTTCTTTTTTGCATTGCAATTTAGAGGGGAAGGAAGGAAGAAAATGCTATAGTTAAGATCTTTGATGACATGCCCAAGAAATAGGCTCCTGACACATCAAACAGGCATGGAAACTGGACTACTCCACTCTCTTTCCACCAGGTAGTCTAGCTTCCACCTTGTCTTACCATCAGGTAAGAGAGATACATTGATTGGATAAAGGAAGAAAGCATGCATTAAGGCTTGGGCTATTGATGATGCTGACAGATTTGAACCCAGTGTGGAAAATAACAGCTCCATACACATCCAGACCTATTCATCAGCACTACGTTTTCATGATGATGATGAATAATAAATCATTCCTTCTAAAACAGAGATGCAAGAGAGTTTCCATGGATACTTTCCAATATGCTAATTTGTTTTCCTGGGAATACCTCTAACTCAGTATCTACTGTAACTTTGTAACTTTTACAATGTCAGGATTCATCTAATAGAGAACTATGGCCCTATGTAGTGAACGACAGGCATTCTGTTTCCTGCATATTTCTATTTCCAACAAGCTGCTGTTTCTCAGTTACTTCTTTTCAGAGAAAAATGTTCACCACCTGTTCAAGGTGATGCTATGAGGTTTATTCCCCTGTGGCTCATCATTGTTTTCTTTTTTTTTCTTTTTCAAGCCTATATGGTATAATAAATCATAGCTAAAGCTGGTGATTAATAATGAGACACTTCATAGTGAAGCCTCTGCAAAGAGGAAATTGCGCAAACAGGCAGAGTTATCTGTCACCAAATGACAAAGTTCAAGTTTAAGAAGCTGCTTGTCAAATACAATCGACTGAACGAGTGATAGATTAGATCTTAATAGCAGTAAAAGTAAGCTATAAACCATTGCCTTCCCTTGCAACATAAAAGCCTCTCCTTTAAACACTCTATGATGAAATGCAGTAAAACAAAATAAAAAATGGTACTAGGAGAACTAGTGATGTTTCTTCCCTACCTAGAGCACAATGAACTGTGTTAGTAATTTTAATGCTCGACTCCTGTCAAGGTCAATTTAATCTTTTTTCTTTGTTATGAAAAAGGAATGTAGACAAAAATAAATCTTGCCACTTTCCTAATTTCTTTAGAGTTACAAACATCTCAAAAGCTCGCTTTAGTTTTGCAGGCTGTGACCAGCTTGGGCAATGAATAGCTAATGCTTTCTGTTTAGATTTTCTAGATTTGTTTCCATACTTATTAAATATGATTTTGTTTTTTAATTTTTTGATAAGGATATCTAAGACCTTATTTCTGACACAGTTCAGTACATATCAGTGGAACTTCATTATCTGCTTTGCAGGAAAATCTGTGATTTTTATTTTTTTCTTGTCTAAATTGTTTCTCTGAAGAAAAAAATTATATATATGTATGTATGTATGCAAGTATGTATGTATGTATGTATATAAAACATTGCGTCTGAGCTCTGGAAGTGTTTCCTTCTAGTAAATTGAAAATATTTTATTCCAACTTGTATTTTAGATTATCTTAAAAAATAAATTAAAAGCCATGATTAAATGGAAATTCAATGTGTTTGGTCCTAAATGAAATTACATTAAAATCAGCACTCTTCAACAGAATGTTTAATTTTCAACAAATCATATTCAACAACGTTCTGCTAGAAAATGTTGCACCATTTATGTTTGTTTTCTCCTTCCCATTTTCTCCTGGCAGTTCATAAAGATATTCCCCAGGAATATTTACTTGTGCCATCTATAACCAGTATAAAGTCATTACAGAATTCTTCTTTGATCATTTTTCCTTTCCCTCCAAGGCTACTTAACCAGCAAAAAGATTGCTTGGTACACTAGGTCAGAAGGTTCATTACTAAACACTGCTATTTTAAATTTGATTCTTAGTTTTGGCAAACAAACCTTAGGCTGTGTCCACACAAGTGCAGACATTTGTTTCCCCAGGGAATGCCTGTCCCACATGCCCCGTGGCACATGGCAGGTTACCCCAGGTGGGAGAGAGGATGCAGGGGCCAGCAACTCCCAGGTCCCCCCCCACACACACACACACACATGCACACACACACTGCAAGGTAGCAGTGCAGGGAACGCCTGCATGTGTGGTGTGTGGCGCCACAGACAGGTCTGTGGTACCACATACCACACATTTGCTCTCTTCTGGATGTGGCTTCCAGTCTTCAGAGTACAACTGAACATTCACACCCAGCCTGAAGCTTATTGAAGCTGTGACACAAAGGCCAGATGCTGCAAAGCATTTTTCATAGATTATATAATCTAAAGCAAGGGTTGGCAATCTACAGGATGTAGGCTAGATCCAGCCCACCAAGCAATTTCATCTGGCACATGAAGACAGGATAGTGGTGGTATTCAGTAGTGGGAGGAATTGCAGTGGCATTTGACCACAAGGGAAATGGTGGTGAGTTATATGTGGCAGCCCACCTTTGGCCTGAGCTGTGTTAATTCAACCAACCCCTGATCGGTAGGAATTCATGGGTATTTTATTGGTAAATCTGAAATAAATCAAGCCTTCCCAACCTGTCATTCACTTCATTCACATAAACAATATTTGTCAAAGTTTAAGACAAAGAAATATTACACAGTTGTAGTGATGTCTCCAGTAGGTTACCCTTTGGAATTAAAAATGGAATGAACTACTGAACAAATGTATTTTAAGACAGACCTGACTGGACTTCATCTTGCCTGGTCATTATTCTATAATTAAATTACTGTTTATAAAAAATTGCCACTATTACCAATATGTTTTTGGTGTTTGGCAAATCTGGGAGGGTTTCTGTCACTTAAAAAAACTGCAGGAAAAAAGAGGTCACAATGCAAAGTATGATATACTTAAGGAAAGATATGGGGAATCTTCAGTAACTGAAAGCCAAAATAAAGATAAGTGTATATTAAGAACAAAGGACTGAGAAGGACCCTTCCATCTAGGACCAGCCATATCATATAATTCCTTTTATAAACTGATCTATTCTATTTTTAAAGTAGTTAGGTTTTTAACTCCCACTATTCCTAGTGGAAGGCTATTCCAGAACCTTATTCCTCTGAGTGAATATATATTGAAGTTCACTTATCTATCCATTCATCCATCAACTGATAGATATAACTATAGATATGCTATTTTTTTCTAGAAGATCATTGTATACCACACTGAAATAATACTTTTCTTTAAAATCTCAGGACTAATCATGAGTAATATAAGGGCTCACTTAGTAGCCATTTCAGTTAATCACCTGCTGATTATATACTTCCTCTCATTCCTCATATGCTAGATTTCTGAAGTGCCTTATCAGAATTTAAACCCCAATTAAAAAACTTGTACTTCCTTGAGATCTAAGAATCACACTAACAAAATTTGATTGATTCAACCCTTAAGCCTCTAGCTACATGCTATTTTTCACCTCACCATCCAAATAGCCTTTTTGTTAACAGTAACATCTCTGGAAAAGTAGGAGAGATTCAGGCTGTTATGGCAAGACCTCTTTTTCTTATTCTCATATTTTCTCCAAGAATTTGAACTTCATTTTCAGTTTTTGTTTAAAATAGCATCTGAAAATAGTTCACATCCTGGTTTTCTTTCCTAAGTTATGCTCTAGCATGGGAAAAAAAAAACTTTAGATACTCATAGCGGAGAGTCCTTCAAACTAGACAGGACTAGAACATTTAAATTATTTGGATTTTATGCAAAAAGGGTGACAAAGCAAGCCTTTGCTGATTTAGAATCAGTTCAGCTAGATTCCTAATCGTGTCAGACTGCGCTATGAGCTGTCCGATATAAAGCAATTAATGAAACTTGAAGCCTGCTCCCCCAGAATACAGGCAGCCTCAATGGCCTTAGATAGAAGCATACTTATATTAGATGCATACATAGGTTAGCCATTTGGAATTCATCACATACATTTGCCACATTCATCACATACATTTAAGTACTCAAGTATAAACATATTCCACCATGCTCAAGACTCTGAAAATATGTTAACATTCTTATCGATGGTACATGGTACATTTAAGACTACTTCGCTATAAGCAGAGAGCAGGATAAGGATCCTTCCATTGTCTTTCTGGGACTCAGGAAGGGTGGAATAGAATCACACTTAGACATCTAATATGTGGAATAGAATCTGTCCCCTAGCTTCCACTGCTAACAAATTAACATATTTTCTTGCATACCGTATTCCCCCAAATAAGACATGTACCTTATTTTTAGAAAGGCAATGTGAAGAAAAAAATGTTCCGAAAGGTATGGCTACATATAGCAGGGACAGAGCCTAATTTTCAGGAATTTTGTCCTCCTTTTATTGCTTAACTAAGAGCTGAAGCCCTGGCTGCTGCTGAAGACTAGTCTTCAAGGATGGATATGTTGTTTTAAAAAGAGCTAAAGAGTCTCCAGGGCTATGAAATAAGAGAAGAAAGACCAGAAACTGCTAGAAGATGGCAAAATTGCTCAGATAAGGTTTTGCTTGATTAGTGCAACATCAAAACTATTATAAAGGGGGGCGGGCAATAATTAACACTTGTGCAATGATAAACAATGAGCCATTAAGTCGACTGACTCCCTCAACTTCCTGGATAGTAATGCCATTGCTGCTGCATACGGGAACAGGAATCAAAGAGAGGTGCTTCTATTCCTAGCAAAAAATCAGCTTGCCCACTTTAGACCCCCCCCAATTTTAGGGGGTTATTTTTTTGAGGAAAGGAGCCTAATTATGTGAGTAAATAAGGTAAGTCATAGCTGAATATTGCCAGCCGTGGAATGCATACAGATGAGTACTCAAAGAAGAAACAGCCATTACTGTTCAGTAACTATGATTTTTAAATATGTGTTTCCACATATGTTCCATAACCATTCTGGAATGGGGTGGCCAACCTGCCACAAGTGGCACAGGCAGACCAGGGAGGAGATGGGTAGCACAGTGGCTGATAGCATAGAAAACAGGAAACAGAAGAGCGGATTGGGCAGGAAGCACAGGGCAGAAAGTAGAAAGTGAAGAGCAGATTAGAAAAGGAGCATAAAGCAAAGTGGCTGCTTGGGCAGAGGAAGCAGAGAATGTAGAGGAAGCAGAGGAAGTAGCACTTGGAAAAGATATGGGGCTAATTTGTGACATGCCTGCCAAAAAAGGTTGGCCCCCACTGTTCTAGAATATATTCCCACCACCATAGAGTCTTACAACAACTTATACCACCTCAATTCTGTATTGGCAAAGGACATGTTCCCAAATACTCTTTTGAGAAATACTGCAGTGGAAAGGACCTCCTGGATCTTCCACTCTTGTCCCCTGATATCTCTGGCAACCATGAAATGAACCAATTGGCCAGAAAGCACCACAATAAAAATATCTATTCCAGTTCTTTTTATATAGCATGAGACTCCTGATAACCCAAAAACCCCTTTCATTATGGCAAGAGAATAAGGGCAGCATTAATGCCTTGGGCTATTTTAAAGGTAGGGGCATTTAGATAAAATATGTTCAGAGAATTCTAAGTGAATATTATGTCATACAGAAGTAGGTGGCAAACCAAAAACCCAGTTTTCCTGGCCAATCTGACCTGGTGAACATGAATGCCCTTGGTGGGAGGTTTGAGGGCATGCAGCGTATGGGTGACGTATGAAGGCATGCAGTGTACAACCAGGGCCCTTAATCTACTCTGCTGGCCGAAAAATTGAAACTAGAATGCACACCTGTCAGAAGAAGGGTTATGGAAAACACCACCAAGAACTGTTTCTTTTACTTCTTTCACTGCCAAGATCTAGACGAGCAACTCTTCAAGAAGGCACCTGAAGGGAGGGCAAGGACCAATGGACATAAGCTTATATAGGGTAAATTCAGGCTAGATATAAAGAACTTCTCTATAAGGGTTGCCAGAATCTGGATCACACTCCCAACACAGGTGGTGAAGTTACCCTGCTTGGAGGTGTTCAAGATGAGGCTGGACAGGCACCTTGTTGATCTCGTCTGAGCCCAATAAGTTCCTGCCCACGGCAAGGGACCAGACTTGATAATCTTACAGGTCCCTTCCAGTTCTATGTTTCTATGATTCTCTATGATTCTACTTTGACTTCAGTGAGACCCCAGTTAGGCCAAGGTGGAAAGCTATTCAAAAAAATCTTACCTTATATTCAGAACATTTTGTTTATAGACAGACTTTCATATATGTAAAACAACTATATTTTGATAGAAATAGGACATTGTCAACAGCAATAACAAAGAAAAGTGTGAATTTGAAATGTGGCGAGTAGACCTAAATCAGCATTTAGCACATCTATTATTGTTAAATTCATCATTGTTAGAACAAGCGTGAATAAAATCCTGGGAGAAAAAGAAGCATCCCTAAAATAGCAAATAGCATAAATTGAAATAACATGTTCAGACAAGAAATGCACAAACCTATTGGTAGCTTCTTATTTTCTCCTGAAAAGGAAACCTATTCTCTGAAAACATCATCTCTTTGTGATATTTCCTTTGACACTAACAAGGATGCTGTTGTAACAACCTTACCCCTGAATCTTTTAAAACTGAGATGTCTTCTAACTAGATGCATTAATTTAAAGCTTCTAAAATAATGACTTACCATATTAAAATCCTAGAATTCATGCTGTGGGCAAGTGACCATGTAGTGGATTAATGAAGGCTAGGAAGCCAATTGCAAATAATATATTTTCCAGGGGCTAGAATGTGTCAGAAAGTTAATTCAATAACCATTGCAGGGACTTCCCAACATGTTTCCTTCTGAGCAGCAGAGGAAAGAGGGCTTCAAGAAGGAGATGAGAAAAAAAACTTTGAAGTGCGAAATCAAGCTCTGGAAAAAAGTAAAGAGAAGAAAAATACAGTAGAGAAATTAAAGCAAATCTGAAGAAAACATGGTAAAATAATACTTAAAGTGAAGAGAGAGATGAAGAGATAAAGCAACATAAATCTGAGATTCAAGATAAAAAAATATAACATAGAGGTCAGTAGAAAAGAGGTTGAATAAAATAAACAGAAAATTTAACAAAGTTAATTTTGAAAGGTGTTGAAAAAAATATGAAGTATATGCAATATGAAAGAAAAGGGAACTATCATGGAATAAGATGTGCATTAATAAACACATGACTAAATTGACTAAATTTGACTAAATCCTCCTTTGCTGTTGTTTGTGAAGAGCAGCATTGTTTTATTCATGTTAAGGAAGTGAAGTCTCACATTTGAGAAAATTTTCTTATATTGTGCTAAGTGTAGGCTTGTTAGGATGTTGAGGAAAAAGAAACATGTTTATGAGTGACAGCATTCAAGTTTAAAGGAAACATAAGCAGCAATAAAACAAAAATATATAACGTATTTCTAGAACACAACATTTTCTAGCTGTAGGAAGGTCACTTAGTAAAGATTCTCAACATACAAATGTATACCAAGAATACTGTTCTATAAAAATGGGATTTATAGGCAATGTTCATTGAGTATTCAGTCTGTGAACTTCACCTTTGCCCCTCATGTCTGTTATTTGATAAGTTAAGTGTGAAGGTGATCTTCTCTTTCTTTTGATAAAGCTTATCTAACATATCACTATCACATTTACTCCTGCCTTAATACTAGGAAACATTGGGCATGTCTACACAAGATGCTATAGCATCGTAGCGAAGAGGTATGGCAACGTAGCTTGTTGCTGCGGCAACGTAACATCTGCAAGTATGAACCATGATGCTGGCACTACCTCTCAGCTCATTGGTACTGCATAGTAGGGTCGGAAATGACCCATGCACCGCTGGGACAGAGCAGTAACGGGAGTTACTGCACAGTCATTTAGTACTTGCTTTAGTACTCGCTTTAGCAAGTACTAAATGACTGTTCAGTAACAACTGCATTGTCAGGCACATATGTACATGTGCCCAGTGATTAAAAAGACAGAAGGAAAAGAAATCAGCCATCCAGTAAAACTGGTCATTACGAGTTAGGCTTCCAGCTGAGATGATTGTTAAAATGTATTTCAATTCTCTTCTTGTACAATTTGCTACAGGAAATTCTGCTTAATGTAGAAGTTCCTGAGGTCTCCTATTAATTCTCTTAAATGGGTGAATTCTGTAAGGTCCTCAGGGAATATATATACAGGAATGGAAATGACAGTGTACTATTTACCATTTTAGAATTGCAGAAGCCTAATATACCAAGTCATTCAAATACTTCTCCTGAGATACTGGCTCTCAGTTTTTGGTCTCTGGAGCCCTCCCTGGCAGACCACAGAATGAAAAATTTTGAAATTCAGAGAGAGAAGTGCAGGAGTGCCCATGAGAAGAACCTTAACATACAAGGATGTCAGTAGAATGTCAAAACCCAAGAAACACAAGTGTGTGGCATTTCCCCCACCTACTTTGTGTGCATCACAAGTGAAGCCTGGAAAAAATGCTGGAAACATTTTTGTAGAACTATTAGAAATGTTCATCAATTCTCTTCACTTAACTTGGCAAGTACAAACGGTGCATATTTTATGAGGTCCAGGATGCTAAGCTTTTTTTTCTAAGTGAGGCAAGGAAGAATTTTTAAAACTACATTAATTCAGAATAGGATATTATGAATATCAACAGAGGTGATCCTGCAAACTAAATATCTTAGTGGATTTAGGAGGTTTGGAGTAAAAATTAGCACAGCCTGAAATCTTTTACCCCATCTGTAACTGCCTAACCTTAAAAATATGCTGCACATAATCACCATAGAATTTTACAATGATTTAGTGATTAAATAGGTAAATAGTATTATTCCTAGTTGCACGAGGAGGAAAACATATGATTTCAAATTGCTGAAAGTCACATAGCAAAGTAAGCTAGAATCCAAGCAGTTTTAGGGTGGTGTTGCAGGTTACCTTTGAAGAGTCATAAAGGCACTTAAAATGGAACCATGCATACTTTAAAAGGTGCTAATCCATGCTAAACACCCTCTAAACATTTTTAAGTTATGCCATTTCAGGTGAGGATTATCTTTGATCTGTTTTACCCAGGTCATTCCATAGTATTGTTAGCCCACTCCAGAAAGCTAAAATGTTTGATTTTCATTTCTCCAGCATACCAGTATCCATCATTCCCAGTCCTTCCCACTTACGCTACATGGGCAAATTTTCAACCCCCACAAACTTCACTGTCCACAGTGGTAGAATACCCCCTTCCATCCTCAGGTAACCCCTAGTACACCATGACCACTCTGAACATCCAGGTGCAGCTCACCAGTTTGCTGCTTGTTCCAGTACCCCTGTGCAAACAGCAACAGCAATCCCACTACCTACCTCGATGAAGGAAATGAGCCAGGGAATGGAAACCATTCTCAGTAGGGTCCCAGCTCTGCTCTGTTGTGGCATGCCTGCAGTGAGAGCTCTGGGTTTCAGCTCTGGCCTGATGTGGCATAGATGTGTCAAGACCAGGTTGCAGCTTTGCCCTTGTGTGAGTACTAACCAAACCCTGCCCACCCTCCACCCCTCTCCCTGATGCAGTCCCAATTCAGGGAAACAAGTGAAAGATGTTGGTCCTTTATTATGATGAAGATGATGATGATGATGCTTTTTCACTCCTTCCAGTTTGCTTTTCCCACTTGCCCATTCACTTCAGACAGGTTTTTTTCCCAAAACTTTTCCCCTCCCACCAACAACTCCAGCTGACTCCTGCTGGCTGTGGAGTGAAGAAAGCCACAGCCCCCATGGTCTCCATCTCTGAGCTACATGCCACCCTCCCCACTCCTCCTCAACCCCAGAAAAGGCATAGAGTCCTAGCTGCTGTCCATGGCCCTGCTAGTCAAGCCCTCTAGCACAGCGGTTCCCAAACTCTGAAAAATTGTGCACCACCAATTTAAGATGATACCACCATTAAGTACCACCATTTTTGCCATATAAATCAGTTAATGTGTATCACTGGCAGGTTGTCTGTGTACCATTGGTGATTCCCGTACCACAGATCGGGAACCACTGCTCTAGCAGCAAGTCACAGTTGTGCAGCTCTGAGATGACATTAAGCCTTAACCCAGTGCTTCCCAACCTTTTCCTCACCATGACCCCATTTCCTCAGCATGGCCCCTCACTCCCAACCAACAGCACCCCACCCCCATTACCCGATCCAGTGATGTTGCAACCCCATTTGGGATCGCAACCCACAGTTTGGGACCCTCTGCTTTAACCTGTGCCTGTTCTGAAAGTATTCTATCTTTACGATAGCATAACACTCCGCAGATTTAAAATGTTTTAAAGGTAATCTGTATCAGCACCCTGACTCTCAGGTTTATAATTATCCTGCTCAACAGGAGCTGTGTAGAGGACAAAAATTCCATTTCATGAAGGATTTAGATTTCAATATTTGGCTCAATTCTAAATCAAACCAGAACTGACAATTTTTTATGAAGAAAAAATGTTAAAGTATTTACAGACCCAAAAATATTTTTTCATGTCGATCTTTTGGTATTATATCATAGTATACATTTCCACATGTAAAACTTCAGAAATAAAAGTTATTCCAAAAGAAATAACATAAATATTTCATTCTGAAAAATCAAGCCTGAACATTTCAACATTTTTTCCTGGTTTTCATTCAATATAAAATCCTGATTCATTTTTCAGATGCATTTCAATTTCAATGGAACCATTTACTCTGGCAGCTGAAATCTCCATCTAAAAGGTGGAATTCTATAAGGTCCTTGGTGGGGGGTGGGGGGTTGTACTATTTAGCATTTTAGAATTGCAGAAATTTAATACACCATATCACACAGAGATGCTATTCTCTGGGATCACTAAAAGACTTCATCTCCTAGCTAAACACTGAGCAACACTGAATCCATTTACCAGTCCCTAATATGGGAATAATAAGGGACAATATAAGTGAAAGCCAAGCCTGAATAGTGATGGTGGTGAAAGAAAAGCAAAACTAAATGGGTCGCTTCTTTTTTTTCCTGGAAACCAGGATTATTAACTTTCTTTTAAAAGTATAGAAAGCTTTTATCCTTATTCCTAAATTGCTTTTTCCTTTCCATCACCTAAGTCAGTGTGCAATACAGGTGTGAAGGCTTACAGTCATGCTGGATTAAATTTGTCCAATGTTATCTGGTTTCAGAAGTCATGTGGTTCTAGGTCTGGCTTGTACTTGGATAGCAAATGCCCTTTCTCAATCTTTAGGTGCTGCGGTAGCCCAGGGTAGATGGTTCTTTATGGGCAATGGGCTCACTCACTCCAGGCCTCAGGAATATCCAGAGAGTGTTAATACTGAAGAACCAGAAGTAAGGCTCATTTACAGTCAGATCTCTAAAGAGATCAGTTTCTAGATGGGTAGCATTGTTGGAATCTCCCAGTGGAGAACCAGAGAGTCTGCTGAATTAGAACAACAGAAGGGCTACAACACAACATAGGGCCAGATATTATAGCCAGTGAAAGGGGTTTTGACATATGGGGGACATTGGATGCAATGTGCATTGCTTGTGACTGCTGAGGAGGTGCAAAAGGGGCAAGAACACAGTTAAGTGGCAC
>NW_017728931.1:85647350-85657819 GCF_001723895.1 Crocodylus porosus | reverse complement strand
TTTACTTTTCATTCCATCCAGGAAGAGCGCACACCAACTGCTGAAACTTCCTTAGCCTGACGAAGGATTTTTGAACCCAAAAGCTTGCTTAAAAATTGTTTTCCTACTATTTAAGTTGGTTTAATACAAGATATCAGATTCACCCAAAGAACCTTGTCTGCCTATGTCCTTAGACCAAGACGGCTACAACCTACACCCCTTGACTTTAGCAAGGCTTTTGATATGGTCTTCCACAGCTTTCTTGCAAGCAAACTAAGGAAGTATGGGTTGGATGAATGGACCGTAAGGTGGATAGAAAGCTGGCTGGATCATTGGGCTTAGTGGGGAGTCATCAATGGCTCAAGGTCTATTTGGCAGCCAGCTTCAAGTGGAATGCCCCAGGGGACAGTCCTGGGGCTGATTTAGTTCAATATCTTCATTAAATGATCTGGAAGATGGGATAGATTGCACCGTAAGCAAGTTTGTGGATAAAACCAAGCTGGGGAGAGTAGTAGATATACTGGAGGGTAGGGCTGGGATTCAGAGTGACCTAGACAAATTGGAGGATTGGGCCAAAGGAAAACTCATGAGGTTCAACAAGGACAAGTTCAAAGTCCTGCACTTAGAACAGAACAATCCCATGCACTGCTACAGGCATGGGACCAGCTGAGTAAGAAGCAGCTGTGCAGAAAATGATCTAGGGGTTACTGTGGGCAATAAGCCAAATATGAAGCAACAGTGTGCCCTTATTGCCAAGAAAGCTAACAAAATACTAGGCTGTATTAGTAGGAGTGTTGCCAAAAGATCAAGAGAAGTGATTCTTCCCCTCAATTCATCTCTGGTGAGGCCACATCTGGAGTACTATGTTTAGTTTTGGTCCCCCCAGTTAAGAAAGGATTTGGACAAGGCAGATAGAGTCTGACAGTACAGGTCAGTGAAAATGGTTAGGGGGCTCGGACACATGACTTATTAGGGGAGCCTGAGGGAACTGGACTTATGTAGTGTGAAGATTAGATCGACAGGGGATTTGATAGCAGTCTTTAATTACTTGATTGGTGGTTCCAAAGAGGAGGAAGCTAGTTCTCAGTAGTGGCAGATGACAGAACAAGTAGCAATAGTTTTAAGGCATGTGGCAGGGACACCATCATGAGCTAGTACTCACCTCTGGTGCCGAAGCAGAGGGAAAAGCAGTGTCCGCAGAACACTGCCGAAGATCAAAGGCTCAGCAAAGGAGATGCCACCACTAGAAGACATGCAGCACCAGTTCCAGAGTGGCAGGAAAGGCAGCAACCGCAAAATGCCACTGAAGCCCAAACACACTCCCCCACACCAATGTGGGCACGCATTGTGGATGCGTGCCAATGTCAATTCACCAGGCAGCCCTCGGATAGAGGGATAAAATCCCCTCTGGACAGTTTCTGAGGACAACTGGAACTGAGGTCTTCTGAGATCCCAGAGTGGCAGGAAGTGAACAAATGCCCTGGCAGAGGCAAGTGGTGGCAACCCTGGGAGTTGGGGTGCCCAGATAAAGCTGGCTCAGAGGATCCAGGATATGTAACTTCTCGTGAAGCCGTGGCTCCTGGACAAAGCCAATAGAGAATGGGACAGCAGTGAGCCTGTGATGAGAGGAAAAGAGGAAGGATATTAAAAGTTGTGAGCATCGCCTGGGGAGGCAGTGAACCCTGAAGAAAGCGCCCTGGGGTACACACAACAAGTCAGGCTGACATGAGGCTTGAATAAGGATGGCATACCATCCAGGCTGGGACTGAGATTAAATAGCAGCTGAGGCCCAGCCGTGATTGATTGACTTTAAGTTAGCTTCGGCCAAGACCTAACATTATCTCTGGTTGGTGTAAGGTGTGGTGTACGGGAGGCAGAGCCCTGAGACAAAGACCTAAGCAAGAGATAGACCTAAGTGAGAGATCGAAGAGAGAACCAGGAGAGCCAGGATGTAAGAACTTCTTCCCAGCAATAATCCTTAACATCAAGTCATGGCAGAAGAGAACCCCTGGGGACCTTAGAGACTCCCATTGGAGGGCAAGCTGCTGACCCATAAGGAGATAGCTGTGCCCGATCAGCCCAAAACAGCAAAATGCTCAAGTGAAAGCCACAGGAAATTATAGTGCAGCAAGGGCAGTTTAGGTTGGATATTAGCAAAAAACTTTCTCACTAGGAGTGTAGTGAAGCACTGGAATGGGTTACCCAGAAAGGTATCTCCAACCCTGGAGGTTTTTAAAGCCTGGCTTGACAAAGTCCTGGCTGGAATAGTTGGGGATAGTCATGCTTTGAGCAGGGGGTTGGACTAGATGACCTCCTGAGGTCCCTTCCAATCCTGATTTTCTATGATTTCTATGAAATTAGTAGAAACTAGGCCCATCTATACATGCAATTAATGTGCAGCAATAAACTCCAGCACTCCAGAGTTTACTCCTCCCAGGCACTGTATATGAGCATGCTCCCAGTACCATAGCATGTTGAGACAGGTCAGAGTCCAGGATGTCAGCTTGCCAGCCTGGGGGTGCTCCAACTCAGCTCATGGTGATGCAGAAGAGCTGAATGGAGCATGAGGGTGCTTTAGTGTGGAGCTAGCTGGCAAGCAGCCCCTGCACTGAAGCCCCTTCAGGCCTCTGCCAGCCAGGGCAGCATCTACACATGCATTGCTATGGAGTAAAAAAGTCTGTTGTAGGATAGTACTTGTATTTACAAGGACCAACCTACAGCAGAATTAACTAGTTGACTGTATCTTAACAGCACTGCACGTGTAGACCCTGAGATGTTTATTGCTGAGCTAATTAGACAATTGCAGTAAACTTCTGATGTAGATGCTCCCACTGTGCATTCAGTTTCTTGGTAGCTGTTGAGATTATGAATGGTTATAAAAAAGAAGGAAAGAAAAACAGAGGAGAAATCCTAGGAGAATCCAACGATAGGATTTGATAAGTAATGCAATGTGATAGATTAATATTTCATGGAGTACTTACCCTTTCTGCAACATGGTGTATGTAGCATAAAGCATCACTAAAGAGGTCCAGCTACTCAGAAAATGGAAAATTAGATTCCATTTCTGTGTTCAGTTACAACAAGTACATAAAAAGGAGATAGCTGACAACATTGCTGTTCATATTCTTCAGCCTCAGGTCAATGTTAAATTGTATGCAATTGCCTGCAGCCAATCCAGGAGCCAGTACTAACCAAATACAGATACATCTGGCTACTCCTCTTCCCTGACCATTCCTCTGAGGAACAGCACATAATGACATAGGTTCTAGGTCACATGGGATTTTCCTTTATGTCTGGGCATCTCCTGAAAGATTGGTTCAGCTGCATTTCTATTGAATTCAAGGGGATCAAGACTTAAGGCAGTAATACATAAACCAAAATATGCTACATAAAAAGCAAAGTAAATTAGCCCACACAGGGCTTTATGCTGTGGAATTAGATTGATTCTCATATGTGAGGTAGCTCATTCAACACTAGGTGAAGAACTTCTATGCTGCACGGAAGTCAGCAGTGTGTAAACCTTATGTATAAGCATATAAATACCTAAATACTATATATATGGTCAGCCAGGTAAGGGAGTGTCTGGGACCTTCTAGGAAGAGTCATGACTTAATTTAAAATGAAGCATGATTATTTTATGAAGGGGATTATATAATGTGCTTGCCTGCAATGTCAGGAAACAGGACTTAATGACCCCAAAGATCCCTTCTAGTCCTATGTTTTTGCAAACAGTAAATTGCAGATATTTTACAGAGTTCTTTAGGCCCTTGCAAAGATGAGGGTTCAGAAACCAACTGGGGTATATATAGCCACAACCAGCAGCTTTGTGCAACCCCTGAGGTGCTTCAGCTATTAGTGGTGGGTCCCCCCCCAAAGGGAGTTTTTTTCCAAACAACTGTGTGATTAGTGAGGTGACTTAGCTAAGTGGAGAAGTGGCACTTTTTGAAGTAAAAACCTCAGCAAACAGCTGTGCAGCTCATCTTTCATTAGGCAACCCATTGTGAACTGAGCAGGTTAAGAATCATTTCAATATGAAAAAATCTGGGTTCTGCTGGATGCATATCAGAAATGTTTAATATCATTTGAAATATTGACATGTTAAGTTACTGTACTTAGCAAAGGGTTTTTTTCTTTTTCTTCTTTCTAATACATAAGCTGATAAGCAGCAAAGGAAGTCTTTCTTTCTTTCTCTGAGAATACATATTTCTAGAGATGGTCAACATCTTTTGATGGAACATTTTTCTTTTGGACAATGGTGTTTTGTTAAAATCAAAATGTTTCACAGACCATATCAATTTCAATGAAATTTTCAATGGAAAACTCTCATAATGATTTGAAATATACATTGCAACTGTGATTTGTCTTTTTTCATTTTAGTTTCAGCTTTGTGTGTAAAAAAATCATTTCAGTGTGGTGGGTTTTGTAATTATCTTGTCATATCATGTCTCAGCTGTTCTTTCTCTAAATAAAAGCATTATTTCAGAGTGGCTCAGTTTACCCATACAAAGTCATTTTAGAAATGGGAATTTTATGTCAGTAGCTAGGCTTGGTCTTTGGAATCAAAGTTTTATGGCTATGGACCTGCATTTTTGGTAAAATGGAGCAGGGACTACAGTGTTCTCTCTCTCTCTGACTCCCATCCTTGCTGGATGCTGCTGTAATACAGGGCAGATTCAGTTTTTATCTCACAAAGCCTGATCCCCTCTTTATGAGTGGAAAGGGGAAAGGAAGAACTGACTCAGCAGTTTTCTGACTCCCAAACAAACATGAAAGGTTTTTTGACTGATGCTGCTCTCACCATCCCTCACATTTGTACAGCATCTTTGTAGAACCCTCATGTTACTGAAACAAGCAGTCCCCTCGGGGTGCACTGCTCAGAAGCACTGATCTTTCATAGATTTACAGTAGGAAGAAAAAACAGAGAGGCTGTCTTGGGGTGCTTGGGCTTGCAATGTAGAGAAGGTATTGTAGAAACTTTGCATCCTAAACCCCAGAAAGGAGAAGAAGAGAAAACAGACTATTAAGAAGAGTCAGAAGAATCCATTTTGCCTGAAGCAGGGAGATGCTTCGTAAAAGAATATGTCCCTAGGACCATTTAAGGCACAGGACATACTGATGATAGTAAATAGGAGACTTGCGTAGCTCCTAGTTGCTCTCTTCAACACTTGCACCAGGAAGTTGTCTCCAAACTCTCCAAAAACTTCCTGGATGTCCTATGCACTACTGTGTTGCCCTCCCAGCAGATGTCAGGGTGGTTGAAGTCTCCCATGAAAACCAGAACCTGTGATCTGGAGACTTCTGCTAGTTGTCTGATGAAAGCCTCATCTACCTCTTCCTTGTGGGCTGGTAGTTTATAGGAGACACCCACCAAAACATCACCCTTGTTGCTCCCCCCCTCCAGTTGTAGTTCCTGCACTTGTGGTTCCATGGCCAATGCCTAGAGTTCCTCTCTCTTCAGTCTTTGTAAGACCGGAGGTCTTGTAGCATGCGCCTTCACAGCCTGCAGACTCTCCCACATCAAGTCCCATTCATGCAGAGGCTTTGGGTGAGGTTCTGGGGACTACATCTATAGATAGTAAGCTTAAGGCTGAAAAGCTAGACAATGATGAGATTAGGAACAGTCAAGTACAGGTTTACAGGATGTGTCCTCCCAGAACCTCTGAATGTCTAGAAGTGGTAAGACAGAGCACTGAGCCCAGATTCTCTTGACTAAATGGAGTCCATAGTGTCAGCAGGCAGCTATATATTTTGCTGCCTTGGCAGCACTGAAATATGTTTCCAAAAAATTGGAAGGCTTCTTTTTCAGTGTCTGAGAGGATACATGTGTTCCCTCTTCCATATCTCTCCATTTCTTTCCTTTCTTCTAGGGACTTTTCAGTTAGTATATTCCACTCCTCTTGCCCATCCTCCTTTCATCAGTCTGATTCTCACTGAAAAGCAATTTTGGCTTAGCCACTATTGGACTTCCTGTTCTATCATGAAAAGTCAGAAATGTTTCGTGTTAATATAATCAACCTATTAAATTTTAGTAAGGAAATTTTGTTGCTTTTAAATGTAAATTTTACAGAAATTCCAGTTAGTAAAAAAAATCTATTTTTGAAACCAATTTGGAATCTAAACAAAGTAGCAGAAATGCTTGTAAGAATTCCCTATCAGAAACTTCCAGTTTTCTGATCAGCTCTGTTCCTTATGCTATGGCATATCGTGCTTAAATGAAAATAACTTCAGACTTAGCAGCAACACTACAGGTAACACAACAACAACAGAACAGCAAGAAAACTGGATGAACAAAAAGTTTATTCCTTTATTACAAAATATGACAAACAACATTTCTGATTGTCAACTGTACTAAATCCTTCAGAAGGAAATGTCTTGCTGTTCCTTAAAAGAAAAAAAAAGAACCTGATAAAATAGAATGAAAAGTTACCCTGACATCCAGTTGATTACTGACATGAAAACTACTATTCACAAAGATACAAAGAACACCTCTGTTATCCACAGAGATACAAAGAATGTCCTTTTCTTTTTTCAGTGTGCTTCTCTGTGCCATTTTATTAAAATGGCAATAAAAGCAGGGACACCAACAAATACCTAATACTAGTGTTTTTGGGGTTTTGTATTAAAAATGTTATACTCTTCCAAGATCTGATAGGAAAAGAGAGGGACATCTTATTCAGGTTTCCACCCATTAGGATTTTTTGCATAACCTGTAAGAACCAAGGGACATCCTTGCTGTCACAAACCCTTTCACAGTGGGCCCTCAAAACCCTGAGTTCCTCCCTGCTGCCTCACAGTGGCCATGTCTACACAAGACACTACTGTGCAGTAGCATCAAAAAAAAAAACCATGTGGGGATGCTACTGTGCAGTAACGCCAGTTATTGTGCAGTCATTTACTCTTGGTTATGCCAGTACTAAATAACTGCACAGTAACTTCTGCATAGTTGACCACACATGTAGACATGGCCTGTTTGTCCCAAGGACCAGAAGAAATTTCCCTTGGAATAATTGCTTATCCCTGACAGCCTCAGCTCCACTGCCCTTATATCATATCCCACAGGTGCAATAAGGGAAATTCTGCCAGCTCTAGGTAACCATACCTTTGAGCTGTGCAAGAAATGTTAGGTCCTCCTTTCTAGAGAAAGGGCTAGCCAGGAATATCATTTGCCCAAAAGAGCAATCTTTCTGCAGGCAATCACTAAGGATAAAAAAAAAAGGGTGGGGGGGATTTATTATGTGGGACAAAATAATAGCATAAGCAAAACTGACTATAGATTTGAAGACACAGAAATGAAAAGACAAATAATGTTTCTTACCCTCTCATCTGGCTACACCTTAGCTGTCCTGAAACTCCTGTCAGTGTTTTTAGAGATCAGTCTTCTACTAGTCCTGGTTGCTGGGACTTCAGACCCTTATCCAGGTTTGGAAAAATCCAAAATGACACAGTTCTATCATAGCTAGACTCTAAAAAGATTCCAAACCACCTCCCATCAGAATTATTCAAATTGCACATGAGTCACCTCAATCTTCCAGAAATTTTTTATCTCCCCGAGTTACTTGGAATTCTTCTGGTTGAAGTGCCATTTGTCTTGGATGATTTTCTATAAAGGAGCTGATTTCTGCAATATAAGGAGGCAATGACAGTGGTGTGTGCTAAGTACCTGACTTGATTTTTTTCCAGTTACATCAAGAAATTATAAAAAGTGCACTTCTATCAAACACTTTAATACTTACAGATATGAAAATGACAAAACCAGATTCACCAAAGCTGCATACAGAATGCATTTACACGAGGCATTTACTGTGAAGCTGACTAATTAGCTCCACCATAAAATGTCACCGACTACATGTGCACCTCTATTAGGTCACAGTAGACTAATAAATGCCAATGCAGCGTGGTCCAGCCAAACACAAATACTACCCTGCTGTGGCTTGTTGTACTTCCCAGCGCATGTGTAGATGGTGATGGAGCTGGCTGCAGCATAAGGGTGCTTCAGCATAGGGCTAGCCAGCTTGCAGCCCTTATACTGAAGCACCTTCATGCCCCAGCCAGCCCCTTTACAGCACATGGAGCCTGGTCAGAGAAGCCTGGGCTGGCAGGAGACCCAGGGGCCAGCCTGTTAGCCCAGGGCTGCTCTGACCAGGCTGCATGTGCTGTGGAGTGGCTGGCTGAAGCATGAGCAGCCCCCCATGCTAAAGCACCCTCATGACTCAAGCAACCCTCCTGCAGTCCATGAAGCCCAGTCAGAGCACTCTGGCAGGTCTGCCTGCTGGCTAGCCCTGTACTGAAGCATCCTCATGCCTCTGCCAGCTCCTAAGTGCACAAGGATCCTGGTCAGAGCAGCCCTGAGTTGGCAGGATGATCCCTTGCATCCCCTGTCAACCCAGGCTTCTCTAACTGAGCTCTATGTGCTGCACATGAATTAAAACACTGCACCCAGAAACAAAAATACTAGAGCTATTCACTGCTCATTGATTGCACATGTAAACATGCCCACAAAGACTAAACATCACAAGAGTAAATCTAATTTGTGAGACTATCCATGCATGACAAACAGTGAACCCCAAAGGCAACTAGGTTTTGGGGTGAATCCATTACGTATGCAAGCTCCCACAAAATAGTAGAATTGAACAAAAGTAGCAATAGGCCAAAGCAACCACCGCTAAATATTATACAGGCAGAGGAAGGTAAAAAGGTGGTTCACAACAATTTGGAGGTCTCAAAGGAGGTTACAGTTTCAAGGCTTTCTCTGAAGAAAATAGTTAGATGTCATCAGCCTATTCAAACGCCAACATTCAAATATCAACCTGATTTTAATGCTTAATGTGTGAAATACTTTCTGCCCCAGAACATATTTGAGTAGCTATACAAGATTTTTCACATATATTAAATGATATATTTAACATAGTGTGTGTTTGCAAATATACCCAGACTATATATAAATATGATACAAATTGTCCTGAGAGTTATATCTTTTTCATATTGAGGAAATTGGGTTGCTGTGTAATACTGTATCTATAAGTAATATTGACCATTAACCAGTTTATTGTACTGTCATAAATATTTCAACCTGCCCTGTTACGGGGATAAATTAGATGACCTAAGGGGACTTTTAAGTCTACTACTATGTCCTTTCCATTTATTCATTTAGCTTTAAAACATTGTACGTATGGCAAAATATATGTTAAGTATCATATACAGAAATTCTAAAATATATCCATTTCCCCCCTCCCATCCCACTTGTAGTATTTGTGGTGGCTTTTAAGCCACTGTAGAGTAGTTTGGCTGTCTGTCATAAGTGTGTAAATCTAATCTTATTAGAGAAGTGAAAGATTCTGCTCTCTTTGAAACAGGAACTTTTCAGGCACTGATATTTCAGAAGATGACTTCTATTAGGAGTCAGCACTGTGAAGCTGCAGGCTAGGTAAGACCAGACTAATGACTCCTGTGATTGGCACTATTAATGACTTCTTCTGTGTGTTCTTGTTCAGGCTATGCAGTGCACCCTATGCCTCCTTTTACGATGCCCTACATTGATAAAATTCTATTGAATTGCAAAAATCTACTTCTAATCTAGAATATTTCCCTAAAGAATTCCCTTGCTCAAGCTGTGAGACTTTGCTTCCAACAAGTCTTCAAACCACATAAAGAAATGACCTGACTTTGGACTACATGCAACTTACACTGAGGTAAGATTTGATATGAAAGGAAAAGTTTTCAGAGCTTGTTACTTCCTTAGAAAGCATGTATTTTATATAATGAAATGCTTCTGCAAATTCCATAGTAATAAAATAATAACAGCATCAGTTCATCAGTCAGTAAAATGGAGCTAGGTATCATTTGCTATTGGAAGCCCTGTTACAGCTATAAGACACATGAACAAGTAGGAAAAAAGAGGGACACCTTATTCAGGTTTCCATGCATTAGGATTTTTTGCATAACCTGTAAGAACCAAGGGACAACCTTGCTGTCACAAACCCTTTCACAGTGGGCCGATTGTCACATAGCAGACCCAGTGACAAAGACAAGGATTCCTGTTTTGGCCAAGTGAGTGCAATTTTACTATTAATATTCTTAAGTAACAACTAGTCTTTCTTGCCAGCAATGGTGAAGTTTGCCTCCCCGCTTTCAATGCTTGCATCCAGAACAACCTTGGTGGCAAGTGATTAACTATCCATCCAAGACCCAGCCAGGCACCTGCATTGCCATGTAGACAAGCATTTATCAACCCATGGATCATGAGGCAACAGTAGGTCACAAGAATTTATGAAAGGGTCACAAAGAAATTTTAAAAATGGATCAATAAACTTAAAAGGAATTCGCTGAGGTCATTGCAGGACTCCAGCATGGCTTTACGAGCACTCGTGGTGCTCTGGTGTGGTGCCAGAGGACTGGAAGAGGGCCAGCGTGGTTCCCATCTTCAAAAAGGGGAAGAAGGAGGACCTGGGAAACTATAGGCTAGTTAGTCTTACTTCGATCCTAGGCAAGCT
>NW_017728931.1:85637481-85646250 GCF_001723895.1 Crocodylus porosus | reverse complement strand
GGGCTGAGGCCTGGAGTCAGCAGCTGAGGCCTGTGGTCAGGAGTGAGGGGCACTGGGTTGAGACTGGCTATCAATGTTTACAAATGGGTCCCGGTACAAAAATGTTGAGACCACTGATGTAGACTACAATATGGGGATCCTCAAACATCCATACAAAATCAACATCCTTCAGCATAGCACTCCAAACATTTTACTCCCAATCTCTACCTTTCCAGTGATTCTAACAAAGGTAATTCAAAACCATGCTGTCAGAACAACCACTGTTTATGCTGATACTTTTAACTTACCTGGCATACCATACCCCATTAGTAAACCACATACCAGTTCTCAGCTTAAGAGAATAAATGAAGGTTGAAAATAACAACTCATATTTTGAGACATTTGCAATATCCCAGTGAAAGACTCCAAGATGGCAATAGCCTGCACATAGATGCTTTAACATTTAGCCACCCTCTGAATGTCAAGTCCTGGTTATTACCATTACATGTCTGTAACACAGTGTTCCTTCAGTGTGTCTCCTTAGGAAGACGAGACGCAAGTGCTGCCAATTATCCAGCAACAGGTCTGTCAATCATTTCAGTAGCTGCTTGGAGCCCTGAACCTCATCTTTCTGCAAGCTGCATTCCTTAACCTGTTCTCTACAGTACTGCCCTTTCTTCCTTCCAGTAGCAGGGGTAGGGGTTCTGTGTTATAGTGTCCAAACCACAATCACCAGTTTGTGTTCCCCTCAATCATTTTATGATAGCAACCTGGATGAAACCTATGAAGTCAGCAGAGATGACTACTCAGTCAAATGAAGGAAGTGGCTCAGTACCCTTACCTTTGACCAAATAGTAACATCAATGGCATATACAAAATGCAGATGTAATCAATCTTCCTGCTGTAAAATACCCATGCTATAGAGGTTTCCTCAGAAGACCATCAGCATAAGTAGCTGAAACTTCCCCCATTCAAGAGTAGCATGTACTCTATAAATATAGCATTGCTATTCTTCAGGTATTTTCAGGGATGCAGAGGCTTCAAGTAGTTTAATTTATGTCAAGTTCAGGCAAGTTCCAGTTTGACTACCAAATGTGGACTGTCAGAAGCAGGATAAAAAGTCTGCTGTCAGAAACCTGCCTGTGGGGCACCCACAGAGCCCCAAGTTTCTCCCTGATGTCCTGCTACTTGATCTAAGGAACAGAACAAAGATGGTCTTAGCATAACTTTATTCTTACAAGCCTCAGCTCCACTGGAGCTGGAACTCACACCTGCAGCACAGAAATCTCTGCTGACTCCAGGTAGATTCTCTTTGACTCCCCCATAGAATGGATAAGCCTGGAATATCAGAGATTCATTGATGCTAGGATTGGAAGGGACCTCAAAGGCAGGAAGAAGTGTTGGGGTCATGTGACCCCAGTCAGGTGCTTGTCTAGTCTCCTCTTGAAGACCCCCAGGGTAGGAGAGAGCACCACCTCCCTTGCAAGCCCATTCCAGATTCTGGCAACCCTAACCAGGAAGTTCTTTCTGATGTCCAACCTAAACCTAGGTGGCCAAAGCAGTCAGAAAGGAGACAAAGCAGCAAAAGATTTTATTGTATAGAAAAAAAGAATTATAGAAAAACAATTGACCATAAGTTTGGAGACAGGACAAAAGGAGAAGTGAAGTTCATTACCCTTTCATGTGACTGCCACCTAGTATTTCCAGAGATTAGCCTTCCTGCTGATCCTGCCAGCCCTGACTGCTAGGGAGCTGGACTCTCCAAAGACTAGGATCCAAAGACCCCTGGACACCTCACAGATGGCCCTTAAAAAACTTCCAAGCCAGTTTCCCCCCTTCCCCCATCAACAGTGTCCCAATTCCTCATGAGTCTCAGAATCCTCCAGAAATGTCTCTCCTGGGACACCTGGCATTCCTCTGGCTGATGGGACATTAGATACTTTCACTATTACATAGGGTTTTTTTCCTCATTACAAGAAGACACTAACTTGGGTGCCCATCCCAATAATGGCTCCTTCTGTCTATAATCTAAAGTGGCATTTGTCTTTGGCCTAACAGCACAATGGTTAGAGATATTTGGCATATCTCTATTTTCCTTAAGTACCTCAGTTCCTTTGATTAAGCTATGACCAAGATCATAAAGACATACAGCATAACATAATCAATATAATGATAGAAGTGAAATAAACCAATACAGCATAACTTTGGCTATCTAACAAGACCACACATGTGATATCATTACAACAAACACAGGAAAATCTACATGAAACCTGTGACAGGCCTTCACCCTGCCACCTAGGAAGGACAGCATCTGAGCTTACTCATCAGCCATGACTTTGTTGGTTTGTTGTACCTCTGAGGTGTTGCTCAGTGGTTCCTACACAGGATCAGGAATGCCCACCTTGGTGCGTCTTCTGTGGGGTTGCACCTCCCCTGCACCCCTTCCTTTTCCATTCTGGTGTTACTGTAGATCCAGGCCATGACTTGACACAGCTGCAGGTTGTTTCTTCAATGACAGATTGACAGAGCACAGGTGCCACAGGGATCTCCCTATGGTTCTGCCACTCTCCAAGAAAAAATGACAACAGAAGAAGAACTTAAAAGATCTTAGTCTGGGTAGTGGGCAGGGCACTGTTGGCCCCTAGGCTGAGCTGTTTGATCTGAAGCACTGGGGACTGAGGGCCTGTTACCCCAACCCTTCAGGCTACTAGGCCCTTTTTCCCAAAGGTCCTTCCTAGTCAGCCTGTAGGCCAAGTGTACCAGGGCCTCAAGGTGTTCCCTGTTGGGTCTACTCAGGGTTAAATATCATGTCTGTCCCCTGTTGGTGCACTTCAGGCATGTGACCGCTCTGAAGGGGTGTGTGGGATTCATGGGTTATCCCTCCAGGTCTTACACTTGTCAAGTGCTCACTGGGCTGCACTCTCCCATCCCCAGCTGACCTTTCACTCTCTCGGTGGTCCTAACACTGTGATGGTGGGTGAGCTTGTTGGCATGCAAAGCCATCCATGAGTGGGGTCCAGAGGCTCAGCATTGCCCCCGAGCCACAATCGTCCATGGGTTGATGGGCTCCTCTGGCTCCATGTAGGTAGTTTACTCCTGGCACATAAAGCCATCTCCCAGCTGGCTGCAGGAGCTGTTCCCAGTTTTTCCCTGGCTGCCTCCTGGCTAAGGCGTGTATGCTCCCCTGTCTCAGCTGCCTCTGGGCTGAGGCATGCATGTGCTGTTTCCCCAGATTCACCAGCTGGCAGAGAAGTGTTAGGTTGCTTCCAGGGGTGAGGAGTATATCGGGGTCCATCTTTTGTATCTAGACATGTCCCCCTTTCTCCTGTGCTCTGGGCCAGTTTTAAACATGGGGCCTCTAAACTCCATGCCAATGGGAAGCAGGTCCTCTGGCTGCAGAGTTCCATCTGTGCTGTTTACAGCCCAGCTATCTGAGCTGCCACACCAAGGTAAGCCGGGCGGGGGCCTGTTACATACCCCAAGAACCCACCAAGATTTGGTGATGTTCATAACACTTATCTTTGTTCCTCCACTTTCACATGCACATACACTTATTCAGTTTCTGCACCAAACATAACAGGTCATAAATAAGACTCAGGATTGCTATTTGTAAAGACTGTGTCCACATCCTATGTAAGTTTTGTAGCCAGAAAAAAGAAAATGAAATATGAACCAGAAAGGAGGATTTTGCTTTTATACTACTCCATCTTGAATACACTACCCTCTGAAATAGTTATTTTAATCAGCTGATAGTCTTGGTTTGAAAATACAATGGTCTAAGTTTATACATTGAGAAAAACATATTCTGATTTGGATGTGTAATATGTGTAGTTAGAAACCCATTTTATTTGCTCAAACAAGTGAGGCTTTGCAGATGTACATCATAAACATCAGACTTCTATACATAAGTTTAGTGGTTAAAGATTAAGCAGACTGTTTGAAAATATAGGGTTCATTTCTAGAGGGTTATGGCCCTTTCCAGTGTCAATGGGTATTTTTGCGTTGACCTTAATAGGCTTTCAACCAGCTAAACATAAAACCTGCCTCACTTTGTTCATATCAAAAGGAGCTTTGTGATCTTAGATTTCAAGCATAATTTAAACTTAAATGACCTGACCAAAGTTTTTGCAAATCTTTTTAGATTCTCTTTACTTAGCCCAAGTGCATATCAACTTCTCAGTGATTCTAGACAGAAATTAGTTTTACTATTTGATGCTTGAAAAAATGTATGTTTAACATTCTGTAGCTGTCTACACAATGTTGATCTGCAGCCAGAATAAATAATTCTAAAAGGCTGATGTTTGAATGCGTTCTACAACACAGCAGAATTAAAGGTGAAAGTTCAAGCGCTGCAATTTCAAACTATTGATCAATGGTAATTTTTGGCACCCTGGGGTTAGTCATGCTGGCATATGGCAAACAAGCAAACCACTAAGGTTAAGTATTAATCATCAATATCAATGTAACTCACCTTCTTCAGTTTTCTTAGATTGGCTAAACTCTTGCTGGTGGGCTCTCTCTTTCTCCTGTTTGCTTGCTTTCTTGCAATTACCGTCAGGCATATCTTGAAAATTATGTCCCTGGGTGGCATCAAATTATAGATGCCATGTAAATGGGAATCTGATTGGCTCTCTTCTGAAAGTCTTACGGGTTCACTGGACATTTGACAGCAGAAACATATTAACTATTATTATAGTCATGTCTTTTATTGAACTGAGAAAGACGCCCCCGGATTCTTTTCCATCTACCCACCTTTGGCTTTATAATACAATCAGCAAAGAATCCTGTTATCTTATGACTTTTTGTCTTTATGCCCCAGTTCCTTGGAATTAATATCATATCTCTACATTTGTGCACTTACCAGATCTCACTTGTTAAGTATAATTAGGTCAGCGCTTGGCTAACAAACCTTCAAGTACGATGTAGTGTGTCATGAGAAGTGGTTTTGTTGAGTCAGTAGACAACACTTTTTCATCTCAGTCAGTAGTGAGGCAATTTCCCAGAATGGTATTTAGAGACCACTCCTCTGTTAGAGGTACCATGTTTAGGATGAGACAAAATACAGCTCATACTTATTTGTAATAATTAAAAATCTTAGAAAATTGTTCCCAAGACGAAGCCTATTAACTCCGTTAGGGAAAATTGCATCTTGGTTTCTATGTCTCCCCTGTAGTTTCATTTATGCATAGTGCTTTCCTTCATTTCTTACCATAAAGTGTTCTGTTATGTTCTGTTATAAAGTTACTGTGTTGTACCCAAAGGTAGCTGTACTTTGGTAGCAGGTTAAATTATTTCTTTCCCCAAAGCTGAACCTAAATGTATTTCTATCCTAACCATGGATGAAAAAAATAATAATTCAGTATATTAGCTATATCAGTAATGGGACAACAAAAGCCCATGTCATACTGTTGTCCTGTTTTTCTACACAGTTACTTGTTTTTATATTTGTTGTTATGCTTTTGCAGAAGGATAACCAGCTCCAACACACAAATCTATACAGAGTTTCTGGGAAATATCCAAGGTTAGGAAAATTAATTTATCTTGAAGCTTCAAATAAAAATGAAAAGGCAGTAACCTAGTAATATGCACAGTTTATAAGTACAAAGCAACACGGACTTACTATAAGGATAAGATCCTGTGAGCTGCAGTTTATAATTCAAAGCCCCACTGGAAGCTTCAGGGGACTTGTTTATTGTTCCAGTTCCATCTTGTATTTTTGGCGTGGCATCACAGAAAAACAGTTATTGACTTGAGCTGTGAGTGAGACCTGTGCCAAAAATTGCTCTCTCTCTTGTACATGTGTGTGCAAATGCATGCACACACGCGCGCGCACACACACACACACACACACACAAACACCAGCATTTTGCCTTTACACAGCTTCCTCTTTCAGGAGGGGAAAACCTCCTTTCTAGAATTCTTTTTGTTGTCTTCAAGCTTAAAGTGCCTTTCTTATAACAAGGTAGAATACATTTGATGAGGAAATGAGGTAGATGAAGGTCAAAAAATAAAATGCATACCTTCTCAAAGCCATGAAAACATTCATAATAATTGCATGGATACTGTGTAGTATTACTCCAAGACAAAGTCTAAACTATTTAGAGACTTACCTGTGATTCTTCATACCTCAGTATATTTGGATTTCTTATACATTTACCATTAACTCCAAATTTATCAGATTTATAAAGTTATTACGGAGATGATTACAACATCTCTGCAACCATTTTAACTGTAGTTCACTAATATGTTCCATGAATTTTACCATTATATAGCTTTTTTACCATAAAGCAAAATATTTTCAATGAATGAATCCTATATTTGCATGCTGTGATTTGTAAGGAGGGTGATATCTACGTACCTCAATAGGTATAGGGTAATGCATATTATCCTGTAATAGGTATATGGAACATTTATGTAAATAATTAATCATACTATCTCCCATCTGTTATGCAGTTCATGATAACATTTTCCTGGCTTCCTGGGAGACATTTCCTTTCCCTACAACTACTCTATTCTATTTTAACCCTTTTTTCCACGACAGAAGAAATTATCTTTATGTTCATGTTCATTAAAATCATCACGCTAGTCTTCATTCAGCTTTAATTTTTAAAACCTTATTATATTTAAAAAATTAGTGCAAGAAGAAAAAAGCCAAGCCACTATATTTTGAGATGTCAATCCTGTTTCATCATGTTGGAGGTGACTGGTGTTATGCTAAAGAATCAAACAAAATTGGGCTGATGACAAGTGACAGTTTTGCTTAATCAAAGCAGCTTTAGTACTGTATGTCATTTCCACATAGCAGAATCTCATGGAAGATAGTAGGAATCGCTGTACCTGCTTTTATATAATGGTGCTTATGAAAAAAACATGCCCGTAGTGACATAAAGACCATCAGCAACTTAGGGCATGTCTACACAGCCTTTGTACAGCACACAGCAGCTCTACAATGCAGTCCACCCACTCACAATCCATGCACACCAGCTCCCAGAAGCAAGGCGATATAGTCACCGTAGAGCAGCACTGACTGTGCATGCAGCCTTACTCATAAGCTGTCTGCCTCAGGTGAGATTTTTTGCACAGATTCACCACTCTAAGACAGCTATATGCTTCATGTCTGGGACTTGGTGCGTGTGTCACATCCTGACCCCAGATAGAGTCATGTGCACCTTTGAAACATGCTCCCAGCATGTTCTCACACCTTCAGAGGTACCCTTCAGCCCCAAACCCCTGCTTGACATCTGCCGCCAGACCACTGAGAACAGGCAGAGATGCTCCAAACATCTCCTTCCTGACCTATGGCACTTCAGCTTTGTCTACCTCACCTAAGTCTTGCCAGCAATTACCAAGATGGGATTTTGCCAGCTAGAAAAATCATACCCTCTTCTGGCCATGCACTCAGTCAGATATGATAGATTCCTCCTGTTTTTGGAAGAGGCCTGTCTGTATGGCAAAATACTCTTAAATCACAATTGTCACTGACCATGTATATTATAAAAGGTAGCAAAAAGTTTCATTATAAAAACAAAAAAATAAGAAAGCAGTAATGGCATGTTGAGAGTCAGATGGAGATATAAGAATAAACCATGAAAGGAAAATATCAGGATAATAATCTAATCTTACCCTGTATCTTAAACCCAAGGATGTTACTTCTACTCAGCCCACTAGCTGAAGGCCTGAAGTCATCTCTTACACCTGGGAAAACTAAAGTAAAAAATCTGCTTCCTTTGAAAAGCTTAAGCATGATTTATTATCTGGTCATTTGGATACATTATCCATTGGATTTTTGGGGAAGCCATACTATGCATATAATTTCCTGCCTCCCAAGAGTATGTGTATTTCCCAGAATAAAAGTCTTTCTGCCTCTGATTATGACCTGAGGAGTTTTTACATCCTTTCTAGATTATCCTAAATACAGTCTTTTACTTAATTCCCCCCCTGTGAGAAATGCCCTTCCTTGAGTAGCCTTTTCTCAGATGATATTGATACTAGGGTGTCTCCTTTTAAAATGTAAAATTCATCATTGCTTGGAAGTGAAAGACTTAGGTGCCTTGGACTACAACCACAAGGGTCTGTCTGCCTAGCTATCTGACACACCTACATTGAATGCTAATTTTCAGTGATTACTTCTCTTCAACCATTCAGGCTTTAAGCCCTTCCCCAGAGTGAAAGAAACTCATTGTTTAGGTAGTGACACCTGAAAATCATTATCCAATTATGCAACCCTGGCACTATTATTACATATAAGAAATACAGTTTATATCAAATACCAAAATAAATGTAGATATGAGGATGAGACAGTTGAACACAACTTAACACTACCTATCCTTTGGGATTTGGCATGCCATATCAGTAAAACAAATTCAAGAAAACATGCATAGCATCCCATGAGCACCTCAAAGTATTGTGGAGTTCATGATAGCACATATGGAGCCAAAGGAAGCAGGCAAGCATGCTTTTGAGCAGTGCACGGACCTGATGTCAATATACCCTTCGAGATCTATATAATGTGACTTAGATGAGACTTAGGCACCTAACAGCCATGTCATAGGCTCAAGTCCAAGCTTTGTCAACATAGTTCGGGGCAATGCTGTACAGGTACCCTGTCCCCCTGAGCTGCAGAACTGGGAGCAATATAGCCAAGTTAGTGCTGCTTCTTTGTGCCTAGGATAAGCAGTCATGTTTATCAGCATTAGCATTGCAATGGTGCTTCCAGTTCAGAGCTGGCACATGCAGAATAATTCCAGGTACCTACACGGTACAACCTGGCATCATACGTGCATGCATGGC
>NW_017728931.1:85630507-85634968 GCF_001723895.1 Crocodylus porosus | reverse complement strand
CTGGGATCCTATGACCCCAGCTGACTTCCTGCCCTCTGGGCAGGGGGCTGGACTTGATGATATTCCAAGGTCTCTTCCAGCCTTAATGTCTATGAAATCTATGAAAGTGGAACAGCTTTAATAGGAATGATTATGCTCCCTACCCCACTATGGACTGTAGTTTGTTTAGGAAATGTTGCTGGGAGGTGGTTTCAAATCATTGTAAGCAGCAAAGGAAAAAGAACTCAGTACTCCTAGAAATGTGTTGTAATAGCTGAGCTATTGAGTAAAATGGGACAGTAGCTTCCTATTCCCCTTTTGAAATACAGACCCCAGTCAGTTTTTGAAAGAAAAGATTTAAGATGCTTAACTCTATAATAGGGTTTTCCATGGGAGGGTTGTTCCAAATGGATCCTTCCACCCCATAAACGTAAAGCAGCGAAAGTTATGTCCAAAGTGGTATATAACTGATCACCATAGTCTAAGGGCAATTGTTATTTGGATTCTAATAGAGGAAAGTCTCCACAAATTCTCTGTCTATTTTTTCCCTCAGTAAATATAAAGAAATAAGAATGGATTAATCACACAATGAAATAGCAAAGATAATAGCAATCATCTCAAGCTGTGCAGGCTGACTGGTGAAACTATATGTTTTATTGCAGCTGTTTGATATCAGACCTCTTTGGCTATCCTGGAGCGAGCCAAATAGCTCTGTCAAAAACCCTGTTTCCTGTTTTCTCACTCTCCCTCTAGGTACCAACTACAGTCAACAGCCTTCTTTATCTCTGTCCAAAGCAATCAATAGAGAGAATTCAGCTTCTGATCTTGCCAGAGTTTTGGAAGCCTGTATTAATCTGAACTGCCAAATTTTTCAGAATTTAAAACAAAGGCATCGAACAAGTGTAAACTATAATCTGGAATATGTTTGACATGATAGACTATTCAGAGCTTCTTGGAAGGCAGTGGCAAAAAGGAAAGAAAAAAAAAGGAAAACTTTACTATCTCTGTTTTTCTTTGCTGAGAAGCAAGAAGCCCCTTAGGAGTACAATGAGAGTAATTCTGTCTGCTGTAGTTTACAATCATCCAGAAGCTGAAGGTTTTATAATAAAAGATGACTCCCTAGCCTTAGTTGATGAATGGCTATAATTTTCCATTGGACATCCTGAATCGTCTAGCATGCCACAACAGAGAGGAAGTTCTCTAACTTTGAATTGAAGGTATAATTCTAAAATGTGGAACTATGCTGTGCAATGGTAACACATTTTCTGTGAATCTTTGACATTCAAGTACTGTGGGGAGAAGAAAAGCAACATTACTTATTTACAAAGGATGGAATTTTGGAACGAAGTCAGCAATTTTAGTGCAGGGAACAAAAGTATAATGGGAATCTAGAGAAGGTGTGAGAAAACAAAAGGCAAAATCCACAAGCAAGCAATTTGAGAAATATAAATGTTTAAATTATTTTAAAGGAACACGTAGCCCCAGGCAGACTAGAAAGTTCAAACTAAAGTTAAAGCACCTACCACCTTTCATTCATGGAGGAGCTTTCCACTGAAGTTTCATTGTTCCTCTGAATTAAGAATTTGGAACTGTTAGGTTAGGTGCAGACATATAGAAAAGTCCAAGGCAGAATTGATCTAAGTCACACGATTTTCTGTAAGCAGTGTAGTTTAGATTGGTAGTGAACAGAACACACATTCACCCTTGGGTGGGGGGTGCAAATCTGGGACCAGGTTCCATTTTTAATCTGGTCTACCTGTGCCAAACTTCTGTTCTGTTATGGGTATAGACCAGTTTCTAATTACTTATACCAGTAAAAGTGTAATGTCTGTACCTGGCTTTAGTCCTTAGAGGAAAAAACCATCTAATACCCAAAGTATTCTGGCAAGTGATAAGGAGAAAATAATTGATATATCAGTCATAAAACCCCCACAAAACCCCAGCATTGGAGAAAAAAGGCATATTAAAACATTTTCTTTCTAAATGAAACTATTTGAAACAATGATTGAATATTCAGTCATAACTAAATAGCAACCTCAAGATCTTCCATCTTTGGGGAACAGTAATAATAAGTTGGCGGGGAGGGGGTTATTTGTATGGAAAATAAAAATCTGGACTATGGCATAGACACTGAGACTTTTTGAATGGGTTGTCTTATAAGAGGAAAGCTGTTTCTATGATTAAGGCAGTGATTTGGAACTGAAGAGGTCTGAGATCCTTTCCCAGGAAGGTGAGCCTTGCTGCATGACCTTGAACATGTCTATCTCCCCATGGCTTCAGTGTTCGTTTAAGAAAATAGCAAAGCTCACATTAATTTTAATGGAGCAGGAGCATGATTTCTTATATAGTAAAATAGGAGACATTTTGCTACCTTTCTTTGGTCTAGTTAGATTTTCAGTTCTTCAGGGCAGGAGGCGTGTGTATATATGTGATAATGGAATTAAAATAACACCAATATATTCTTCCTCATAACTAGAATTAATATCCTCAAAGTATTATGCATTTTAAAGGCAAAAGAATGTGGCTTGATACTTGTCTGAGGAAAGATATATTCATGGAGTTACAAAGATAATTGTCTTCTATGATGTAGATAATGAAGCTCACGTAGATAATAATCCAGATTATTCATGGAATCCTAGAAGAAAATGGAAAAGTATGAATTATCACAACTAAGATCCTGTTATCATATATAAGAATAGACTAAGTTTTGTTCTATATGACATGTTTGATGCAGGCATCTGGTTTGTTTTTTTACATTAAAAGCCTAAAGCTATAACTGTATTTACTAAAAAAGACAAGAAAACAGATTTCTGTCACAATACACTCAAAATTAGTTTTCATTTGTCATATTTGTTGATGATAGACAGTTCAGTGGAGAGGACTGTATGACTGTCTGACTCTTCAAACATTCCAATACACAATTGAGATTTAAACCTTACACCGGAGCTGTGTTCTAAATCATCTCTCCATGACAACCATACATTCAGGAAGACTTTAGAATATCCTCAGACCTTTCATGTAAGGTCTGGGGACAGAAGAATTTTGTCTATAAAATATAAAGCCATGTATGTATTATTCGTGAAATCCTGGCCCATTGATGTTAAATGGCAAAGCTCCCTTTAACTTCTGTGAAGCCAGGATTTCTTTCTATGTATAGTAACACCATGTGTTGTGCCAGTGATTTAAAAAGCATGAGTCTAGCCCAGAATTCATAGGTTACAGAATCAAAAGTAGATTTAAATGTGGTGAATTATTTCTTATCAAGAAGTAGGATGCTGGGCTTGTTTGAGTTCAAGCCAGCTGGTCAGCTATTTATTGATTCACAAAGTAAATGCCAGCTTTAAACTTAGTAAGTGCTGGATGCCCCAAGAGCCTGGCAAGCAAGTCACACTTGGCAGCTTTTCCTACCAGCTTGGCAAGCCTGAAGCAGGCAAGCAAGAAAGCAAACGGTAATCCTGGGTTTTTTTCCAAGTACTAAATAGATTTTTTCCAGGGTAAAAAAAAGTGATGTTATAAATTATGAGTCCCTTATCTATCATGCTCAAAATACAGTTACCACTAGAGATGTGTGGGTGGATTGGCAAGTACCCATTCATTTTCCATTTGAGAATAGTGACAAAATCCTTTATTCATAAGTATCAATAAACACATGGCCAGCTCTATAAATGAGCACCAAACGTATTTTGTGGGATGATTTGTTTTCCATTAGGTTCCATTTTCAAGTATTAGTGATGCTGGATTTTCCTATTCTTATTTCCAACAAATGGCAGATACTGTGAAATGTAGATTCTGGATATTGCTGTACTTAAAATGAAAAATAAGCTAAAGGTGAAGCCCTCAAATCCAGTTTTTTTAGTGGGATTCAAAATTGTGGTCCAGCAATGATCATATTAGCTCTGCTGCTGTCACGGGGAGTAAAACGAGTTATTCAGTTTTCCTTAGACTAGCTCTAAAAGACATTTTAAATAAAAACTTGAACCTGGATACTGAGTCAATTTACTAAGAAGTACCAGTAACAGGATTAGCCTAGAAAAACCTGAGCACCTTTTGTGCCTGCTGGAAAGACACATGATTGAAAAATCCACTAAACATTCCCAAAGCTGAGCTGTACACCTTCTGCTAAACTGTCTAAACTGGCTGGTACCCATGTACTGTACTACATAATAGGACCATCTGTGAAAAGTAAGTAAAGAGTATTTGAGTATGCAATAAACTTAAAAACCTACATTGTGAATCTGCTGCAGTATCTGATTAACTTTCTGACAGCTAATGGGAGGGGATACTAAAGAACTGCTAGAACATAGACAAGAACTAGTCTTATTTATACTTGAAATGATGTATCAATGAACAGCACTTAGGCACTTATATATGTGCTTCAGAGGTGGTGGTGGTGGCAGCACTTTAATTAAAGTGGCTCCAACAGCAGCTCTAATTAAAGCCCCGCCACATCTTCTGTATCAGTGTCCCCATGCTTAAAAATGG
>NW_017728931.1:85626452-85630407 GCF_001723895.1 Crocodylus porosus | reverse complement strand
CTAATTCCATGTGCACTGAAGGGAAAGATTGAATGGGCTTTTGATCAGACTTCTAGGCCAGGTACTGACGTTTCACTTTTACTGGTATATGTGATTGAAAACCAACCTATAGCCATGACAGAATAGAAGTTTGACACACAGACTAATTCTAATATTCATTGTTAGAATTCTCATCCTTGTGAAAGACTGAAATTCAGATTCCTGAAATAATTTTACTAAAAAAAGCAGTCTAAAAATATTCATCTTTAATATATCATGCACACACAGGAATCCCCTACAGTATAGAGGAGTTGTCCAAACTGGTGTTTTATATTTACTTTGTCACATCTGGGATTTTACAAGATGCTGTACACTGTGGCTTTAAGCCAGTCACACATTTAGGCATGTACTTAACTTGAAGTGCCTCAGTAGTCAGATGAAGGCCAACATGCAATAGAGCAGAATGAGGGCGGTCAGCAACTTGTAGCACTGACCATTGTAATCTTTGTAATCAGCATCTTGAAACCAAGTGTGATTCTACACTCAAAGTGACTGCACAAAAATGCAAAGTGCAAAACTTTACTTAGCAGATCTGCTTACTGTGTGTTTTCAAAGTCGTGTTTGCTTACAGTAGTGAGGCCAAAAAGCATTACCTAGGTTTTACTCTTCCTCATTTTGCAGCCAACACAGCAAAAAGAAAGTGAATTAATTGCATTCCTATCTGTACCTCATCAACAGAATTCTTTACTGAGATCCTGTTGTGTATAGCAAGAGTCTGCAACCTTCATGATATTGGACCATATCCTGAAATGCATACTCAGACAAAGTCTCGTTAACTCCAATTTATCTGAGTAAGGACTTAGGGAAAACTACCTGATAGTTTACACCATACTGGAAGCGTCTACATGTGCGAATTTACTGCACAGTAACTGAAATTCCTGCATAATATAGGAGCATGTCTACACATGCACACCCATATTGTGCAGTAAATATGGCAATTTACACCAACTTGAATATAAATTTGATACCTGGATGATGTGCATTACTGAGCAGTAACTATTCATTTGGCATGAATAGTTACTGCGCAGTAATGCACATGTAAACGTCTTACTGCACGGTATCACTGTGTGTGGATCAACTTGGGATTACGTTTAGTTCCAAATTGGTCCATACATAGTGTTGGCAGCTTTAACGCCTGCATGTGTAGATGCTGGCTTATTCCCACACACTGCGCAGTAAATTTAAGATAGCATAAATACACGTGTAGACACACCCACTGATACGGGAAAATCTCCTTAATCTGTCTATGGAAGAGAGGGACCTGTCTCTACAGCCTCACCCGGAGTCCTGCATGCATTATAGGACCTTTAATGTTGCTGGAAATTTGCAGATAGAGAACACATTGCCTGGGGGTGACTAGAGGTGAAAAAACTAGACCAGTCCCTCTTTGTACGGGTCTAACCCATGAAAGGCAGCTATGCTTCCAGACTTTGAAGGACTATAAACAATCATATAGATTATTTAAAAACTGTAACTGAAGCTTTCCAAATAGCTGAGGGACATGTTGTGAAAGCTGATTTGTAATGCTTGAACTTTTTTCCATACAGGTTTTTGAGGGAATAGTTGATTTTTTTTTTCCTGGGTGCTTTGCCTATTTTTGTTTAATTTTATAGATTGAACTGTGTCCCAGAAAATATATCCAGAGATGGAGGTTTAAAAAAAAAGGATAAAAAAGGGAGTGTGAAGAACATATTGCAGAAAATGTATATTTATCTGGAACCTTCATACATTTACACTTTTATGACAGACCTGAACTATAGCAGATGGTATGTCTGCATTCAGGTGATTGTCCATTTTCTTAGATTATAAAGGTTTTTGACAGTTATACATTACAAACAGGAAAAAGAATAGGCGCATCTATTTCAAAAGCCTCTGTATGTAGAATATACTATTGTAGTACATGCTGCAAAGTTGACAAATGCATACAACATACCACGAACATTTAATTGTTGTATATAAGGTAATAATTTAAATACTGCCTCTCTAACACTAACTAAACAAAATGGAGTTTGAGTTGCAGATACCTCCTTCAAGGCAATCAGACTGTTGTAATCATAACTGTAAGAAGGTGAAAAGGATGAGCAAGCTAATTTAAATAGCTTTAAAATGAGGAATGTCAATGTTTTTAATATTAATATTGAAGATTTGTGTATAGTAGAGGTAGGCAGAGGGGCAGCTCACAATGCAGAATTTGCGGAATGGATCAGCCTTGTGCTTGTTTGTGCACAGAGGCAATAAAAAAATCTGTGTGATATCTAAGGGCATGTGTAGATGAAACGGGGGCCCTAAATTGAAGCAGTGGGTTTTTAAACCCACTGCTTCAATTTAGGGTGAAGTAGACCCCTGTGTCATGCACACTCCTCACTTACCTGCCTCTCCAGCAGTGAGGGAACAGTGAGCTGCCAGCAGGCAGAGAGGTCCCTGGGCTGCGGGAGGGAGGGGGGAAGTTACTGGTGCTTTCCTACACAGCAGTGGCAGCCCCCCCCTCCCCAGGTGGCACCAGCTCACAGGCACCCAACTTGGGTGGTCCCGGGGGACACTGCAGCCATGGAGGGAAGCACCGGGCTTCCACACAGCTCAGGCAGGCTCCGTTTTTCTTTGGCAGAGCCTGCCTTCCTGGGCTGCTCCCAGGCTGCTTTCAGGGCTTCCTGCAGAGCAGAGCCCAGTGATCGTTCCACAGCTATAGGGCAGAAAAATAAAACTCCTCAGAGGAGTTTTAGTATGCTGCACCCCAAGTCATTTACAACTCATTACACCACCAAATTTCCTACAGCGGCTGGAATTAATGTACAATATGCTTCCAGGGTGTGCAAATGCCAACACTATTAAAGTGGTGCAAAAGCATTTAGCCTGCTTTAAAGTGTTGTGCACACACACTCCTCATTTCATCTATACATGGCCTAAGGTCACAAACAGGCATCCACTGCACCCAATCTAGGTTTAGGTGCCTTACTTTAAGCTGCCTTAACCTAGACCAGGAATAGTGCATGCAGCCATTTGCTCCTGCCAGAGCAATGTGGGGATCCTGAGGTAACTTGGGGTGGGGGAAGGGATGCCAGGATCAAAGCAGCTGGAGAATTTGTGGGTCCATGAGGAATGGTTGACTGGCCCAGGAGAGGAAGAGTCAGGGACTGAAGATAAAGCCTTCCTGTGGCCAGAGAAAACCTCTATAAAATATGTATGTTCTACATTGTCCTTGGTGTTACATATACTTCCATGTCTAGTTTGCCTGTGCTAGGTATGCATCTTTTGCTTTACATTTGTCTGGCCCCAGTGTCAGAGAATCCATTAAATTTCTTACTTAGAGATTTTTTTTAGTGATGTCAGAGCAGAACTGAGGAAGGATATGATAAGTGTCATATATGCAGAAGCCTGACAACTATAGCTGGATCAAGATATGACTTGGTCTATTAATGAGCTTCAAGGCATTAAAGCTATATCTTGGAAATGTAAATGGATTTAATCAGTCCATCCAAAAGTCAAAAGATATTCTCAATTTAAACTCTGTTCACTGTGATACAGCACTTACAAGACACTCATCTTCTTGCAAAGGAGGTAGTGACAATTACAAAAGGATGGCTTAGATTCTCCTTTTTTTCCCATTTTACTAAGTCTACATGGGTTTCCAACCTTATTTGAAAAGCTATAAACTATATAATTGGGTTATACAGAGCTATGCTCTACATCTCCAACTGAGTTCTTCCAGATACACATTGATACAAACCGAGTGCGTCTACACATGCACTTTACTGTGGAATTGACTAATTAGCTGCACAGTAAAGTGATATAGTCTACATGTGTACAGGTATTAGGGCACAATAAATTAACTCCACCATAGGATAGTACCATCCTGGACAATGCTATCTGTGAGGGAGCGGGGCTAGGGGCGGCCGTGAGCTCCCTAGCGCCGCCTACC
>NW_017728931.1:85615262-85625382 GCF_001723895.1 Crocodylus porosus | reverse complement strand
GCAGCCAGAAGGGAACTGTGTCTCAGGCTCTGGCCTAAGCTGGTTATAAAGGCCAGGCCCTGCCCTCTTCCGGCCATGTGACCACCTGGTTGTCCTGGCAACCAGGCACCTGAGCTGCCTGGGTGATTGGCAGCTCTGCCAATCACCCTCACAATCACGGGGCCTCTATGTGACCCCGTGACACTATCCTATGATGGAGTAAATACATTTGTTGAAATGCACACACAGACAGTGACAGGGGCTGGCTAGGGCATGAGGGTGCTAAAGTATGAGGGCTATCTGCCACCTAGCCCCACATGTTATCACCCATGTGATCCAGCACCTCCACCACCTGAGGCCACCCCCTGGAGCCCAGGGCTGACCCCCAGGGCCCTCTGCCACCCTGGGGCTACTCTGCCTCAGCTCAAAGTGCTGCAGTTACAGTGGCACATGTAGATGCTGCAAATGGGAGCAGCTGACTCTAACATAAACTGTGCTGGAGTTTATTTTGTTGCCTTATTAGCACATGTAGATGCACTGACTGAGAACATAATTCGACCCCTCAAGGATTCTGAGGAGGGCAGATGACCTGAGCTCAGAGTAGTATTTTACAGCAGCGGTACCTTAGTCTTTGGTTTGTTCTACTTAAAGCTAACGCTACTTAATCTATAAACATAAAATGTTTAAGACTATATGAAAGATATATTTAATAGAGAAGATTCCAACCTTGCATTGGAACATTTCCTGAAAAAAATTCTCCTAGAATCATGGGGCTGGAAGAGATCTCAAGGACAGTAGAGCAACTGAGAGGAGGGTGACCAGGGAAACAGCTCTGGGCACCACCTTTGTGGAGGTTGCAAAGATAGGTACTTCTGCCATCAGCACTATGACAGCCCAGTGCTGCACTCATTGCTTTGGCTCTGTCAGGTGCAGAGCTGCCCTGCTAGGTTTCTGCTCGAGGATCATTTGGTTGAACACCTTGCTTTCTTCAGCTGAGAGATGATGACAAAATTCCTACATGCCATCTGATTTCTTTGTTTGCTTGCATTTGCTTTTAAATTCACTGATAAAACACTTGTGATTAATTGGAAATTAGAACACCTTCAAGAAAATGTGTTAAATTTTCTCCTATAAAGGGAACATGAATTCTTCTAAGATCTCCCTCCCCCTTTTCTCTCTTCCTATACTGTCTGAAAATTCTTGGAACTAAGAGAACTCAAAATAGCTCTCTTTAACCACAAAAACATCTCAGTAAAAGAAACTTTCGGAGATGATACCCCCAAACCAACCAGATTTAACCTTCTATAACTGAAAAATGAAAATCTTAAGACATTTAAATGATGTTATTTCATGCTTTATTGTATCAACGCTCCGCTTTGCTCTTTTTGCTTGGGCTACCTTTGGGAAGAATTTCAAACTTAGTTTATCTGGGACAGAATAATCTGGTTCTCATTCAAAAATTAAAAAATGGCATTGTCATAGATACAGAAAACCAATATAAAACACTCACATATGCACAGAAACAGCAAAAGAAAGACACATCTAGAATAAATACTCATACAAAAACTTCTAAAGTAAAATTTGCTCAAAGAAGAAAAAAATATATTGAATCCAAATTAATCTCAGATTTCCAGGCTAACATCTGAACAATTATTGCCCAGAGTTACCGGATATTCTGAAGGTTCTGTGGAAGCCTTCAGTTTGATGGGAATGCCAGTCATACTGGCCTATCTTTCCAACTGGTTTATGAATAGTAATATAAGGTTGCAGTACTAAATGAGGTTTTCATTTAATTCATATGCTTGAAGTTTGTGCATTCACCCTAATGAAGTGTGTTTCTCCTAAAACGTTGTGTACATATGGGTCATCGTCTCAAAGAACATGTTACTAAATTGATTAAATTCATTACTACTGTGTTGAGGCTTATCCTCTTTAAGAGAAAAATTCTCACCAAGGTGTGGGTTTGAGGATGTCAACATTGTATAATGAAGCCAAAGAGAAGAGTTACTTATAATGACACTGCTATTAATAATCTCCATCACTTGGCATGAATAACTTTGTCATCTGCTGGCTTTGGAAAGTGTATTACTATTTATTATTTAGAAACTTTCATATATGTTCATACGGTTCGGTCATCCCTGGTTACTTTTCTTGAGAGAGAGAGACAGCTACCCTTCCATGAAGAGTTTACAGTGAAAGCTAATGACCTTGCAAATGCATGCACTAGTTTTGACTTTTACATACAGCTGTGAAAATAATTTAGTTTTTGGTTCACTGGGCGAACTGAAGAAATGAAGAAAATGTTTCCAGCTGACTCAAAACATTCATTTTTTCAGGACCCTCTCCCCCCCCGCCCTTGCCTATGAGATTATTATTTTGGGGTTTTTTAGATAACTTTTAGAAAAACCAAGGATAAAGCTCTGCTCTGAAATGAAAAATCAAAATGTTTTATTTTTATGAATATTAAATAAATATTTAAACTTTTTCATGAAAATATTTTGTTTTCTTTTCCCTAGCGCAAATATATGAATCCAACTCAAATTTATGAATAGTGTTCAACTCCTCAAAACAGGAGGGAAAGAAAGAAAGGGGGGAAGTTTGGGGAAAGAAATGTTTCATTTACATTTTTTTACCTGGGTCTTCTCCTCCACTTGTATAGAGGACAAGTAACATCAGGCAGGAATAAGTACCAATACATATACTAGCAGAATCCACATAGTTCTTAAGACACGGTTGGAAGGAAATAACAAAGCTCCTTTATAAAGAATAAGAAAAGTTAATGCATCTAAACAGCAGCAGAGAGATATTTTTTTCAAAGTCTTTTACTATGATTTAGTATTTACATGTATTTTTGCTATATATTATGACATTATACTTAGCTTTATTCTATGGTGACTTAACATTGAAGCAGAAGTTGAGTGATTATTCAGTACTTGAGCACGCTCACATGCCTACTAGGAGTTTATAACAAAGGGATCAACATAATTGGCTCCTGTGGTGGGAAATCTCCTGAATCTGAGGGTAAAAAGTAATGCTATCAGAGTCTGCTCTGACTTACTTACATTTTTTTTCTTTTTTCTTTTTTTTTTTACCTGAAATGAGATTAAAAATGACCAACTTCCTAAAATAAAGAGATGTAGTTAGCCATACTGGTCCAAACTTAGATAGAAAGCAGGGCAGTGTGGCACCTTATAGACCAGAGGTGGGCAAAATACAGCCCACAGCCCAAATACAGGCCATTCTATCTGGCTGACAGGGTCCCTAAAAAAATTAGTAAATTAATATGTATTTACATTAATTTTGATGGCTCCTGTCCATCAAAGATGATAGGAGTCAGGGGCAGTAGGACCCAGGGGGAGCCGGCAGCAGGAGGCAGGAGCCCAGCCCCACACTACCCCCAGGCATTTCCCTGCTTCCTGCCTCTGCCCTGCTGCAGCACCACATGGCTCCCAGCTGCATCGCCAGACTGGGAACATAGGGCTGCACTGGTGTGTGTGTGTGTGTGTGTGTGTGTGTGTGTGTGTGTGTGTGTTCATAGGGTGAGTCCCACACACACACTCCACCATACACATGCACCCACATCCCCCCTTGTACTGCCATACATGCAGATCCCCACAGCCTCACAAACCTTTTCCATTCTCCCCCCACACAATCCCCCACAAACCTCATATCCCCCAAACCCTGCATATCCACACGCACACCCACATGCTCCTTCACCCTACATACCCACACACCCACAGCTCCCCACAAACCTATACCCACCCCGTCAAAATATAACAAGAGTAAGACTTCATTTTAAGCTGTTATGTACAATTAACTCCATGTACACTGCACAAACACAAGTAAATCGTGACAAAAATATTTTTTGAAGTCAAATTAATGAAGGTTGTAAATGTTCACTTTTAGAAAATAATTTGGTATTTTTCTGGTTCCAAGATGCCCTTGCTGAAAAGAGTACTTTACTTCTGGGGGCAAGAGGAGGGGCTCCTGGTGTCAAGGGTCAGGGGGTAGGGGGCAGGACTTCTGATCACAAAATGATGACCAGGGGGTGGGGCTACCCATGCAGCCCTCAACAGCTTGCCAAAACTCAGTAAGTGGCCCTCGACTTGAAATAATTGCCTGCCCCTGTTACAGACTAACCTTATAGGCTTGAGCTTTTGTAGGCTGCATCCTACTTAGTCAGCTGCCAGAAACAGTATATTCATAGCATGCCAGGTTCCCAGCTATGCACCGAGTCCAGAACTATGTATCAGGTCCAGCCACAGATGAACCCCATAAACTGACTTGATCCAGTGCATGGGGCTATATCATGCAGCTGGGATGGAGGGAGGTCCAGAAATTGGTAGTCCATACATAGGTCCAGAAATTTGGCAGTGGGGGAGTCATGACAATATTAATTGCCATGGCTTCCAAAACTGTAGCCATGAGTGCTACTACCACAAAATTTCCAGCCCCATGGGATCCATTTTTCTGACATAACACACATCCCAATTTTCACTAGCTGGTTTGGGGGGAAAGATGCAGATAATATATTTAAAATAAAGTAAGTAGTGCATGAAAGAAAAACTAATGGTGATGCAGATGACAATTTATAAGAGAGAAGTCTTTTCATTTGATTTTCTCCCGGACCAAGCCAGGCACATTTAGCTATCAGCAACTGATTACATTTGCTAACATTTGAGGACCAACTCCTAATTTTAGTATGTAGTGGTTACTTTTGTTTTTAACAGTCAGGAAATCACTAATCATCCTTTTTAATTTCCTTTTGATTCAGAGAGGAGGGGCTGCCAGTATGTGATCTACTGGAATAAACAAAGCTGCCTCTGTGTTCCGAAACTAACATTCTGACAGATATTAATTAGAGATGTTTGTCCCCGATGGCTGATAATGTACTAGGAATGGGAATGGCCCTGTAAAAAGAGAACCAGCAGAGGAGAAAGAGAGAAGTCTGGCACACAGAAAGAAGTTAGGTAGCTAAAACAGAGGGGAAAAAGGCACTGGGCACTGGCTATTTAAGCACAAATTGTCAATGAGTCTTAAAAATGGAAGTCTTTTTTTTCTGACTGACTAATGCTATTTTATTTTAACATTCCCTCCATCCCTGTCACTGTATAATACAGTTTGTCTCCACAGCAGTGACTCTTCTTTGGAAGCTTGAATTCAAACCCCACTCAAGGTTGCTAATGAAGAACATTTTGGCTAACTCTGCTTTTGTTCACGTCATAGCACCACACATTTTGGCATAATTCAATACTTTGGCAATCTCTGTCTGCTGGAGGTCCAGGAAAAAAATAGCAGGGGTGTTGAAAATCATAGTGGTGTGAATTGGCACACAGTTATGGGGAAGCTTGAATGATGTCTGCCTTCACTATTCCTGGCTCAGGCTAAATCTGTTTACCTATTACTTTAATGAGTACATCAGCACTACATTCACTTACCTAAAACAACAGTAGGATTTGGCATAATAATGTGAAGGCTCGACATTTTTGATTAGCAAGCTGCACGATATAAAAGTAGTAACAGCACCAATCTATATTTTGATGTGATGTATTGCTTGTCTATATTTTTATTAGATACTTAGGGGTGTGAAGAACATACAGCCTAACCTGCAGAAGCTGGGCTTTCAATATTATGTTCTGTTCACCATGGTGAATATTATTTTTAATGTGAGCATCTTCTTCATCAGTAGAGCTGGTTCAAAGTTATATTTTCCATTCATCTGAAAAATCTTTAAAAAGGGAAAAGCTTTCATCTCAGGAAAAAGTATAAAATTCCAAATTTTTGGTAGAAAAAAGCACCCTACTCCCACCCCCACAATCAAATCAAAATGGGATTAAGATGGGATGCTCTGGCACCCAAGTGCCATGATTAATTGGTCAATTGTAGCTTTTGGAGTCTCTAGATTTTTGGCTTCTCATTTGCTCAGGTCTACAACAGGGAGCTTAGAAATACTGAGAGCTCATTCTTGAACCATTATTCTTGAGGTTTTCAGTCTTGCTGATATAGAAGTGGGAGCCAAGAACCTGAGAATCCTCCATAGAAGTGCAGCAGGTTGTTTGATCTAAGGCAGGAAACCTGGAAGACAGGAGACCCCCTAATACTTATGAGTCCAGGCCTGCACAACTAGGGGGTAAGCTTTGGCTTCCAGGGCTTTCTGTTTCCTAGGACAATATTGGGTATAGCTTGCATGCCTCAGTGCTGCAGACTCTGGTGTAGCCCTGTGGGGTCAGGCCAACTCTCAGGATCTCAATATTGCGCTGTTAGACAGGAGGGTGTGACACAATTGCACATATACAAACACAAAAATCAATTAGGTACATACACATACACAATACCAGCTCAGGCACATACACATACAAACTAGCCTAGGCACATGTATACCTATCACCAATTCAAGGACATACACTATACACCCCAAAAGTTAGACACAGATCACTAATTCGCATGTCATGCACACAATGATGTATACACACACACACACACACACACACACACACAACCAGTTCACACATATACAACCCACCTACACATACACACAGGTAAGTTCCTAACTTGGATGGTACGGTATGTATGTGTGTGCTTGGGGTACCTGGGATACTTGGGAGAAGTTTCAGGTGAGAGAGAGAGTTAAAGTGTAGGGAGTGAAAGTTGCCAGAACCAGTAGACTACAGAGAAGCTGTCTGAGGAACTGAGGCTTGGGTTTACTTAAGGTAGACTGGGGCTGGAAACTGAGGCAGACAGCTGAGATATTGTGGGGGGGCAGATAAGTGGTGGCAAGGAGGAGCAGAGATTGGATCAGAGCCAAACCATAGTAAAACAAAACTCAAATTAGGGGTCCAAATAACAGTTTGATTACACAGACTACATAGCCCCATGAAGTTATTGGTTCACACATACACACACACACACAAACAAGCACTCACAATGGCAGCAGGACAAAGAGACTCAGTGGCAGGGCTGGAGTCCAGGTAGGGAAGAGAAGCAGAGTCCAAGTCTTTGGTTGAAGAGGGGGTAGGGTTAATAGCTACCTATCCAGGCTGGAAAGGGGTCCTTTTCCAGTAGGTGTTGTCCAGAGGGGGGTCACCAGCAGGGCCTCTGGGTAGTTAGGTGGTGTGGCATGGTACTGGTCCAGATGGAGAGGGCATCCCACTGGGTCTGTCTTCACTGCCTCTTTTTATAGGGGTATACCTTGGGTGATCCTAGTGACAGGAGGCATGCCTAGGCAAAGGTCTTCCCCTGGCATGCTGAGCATGTGTGCTTCATGCAGGGATGTGCAGTTTTGGGTGTCTGTAATGGTGGGGTACAATGGTATGGTTGCTGGTTCTGCAGGATCTTTTGTCTTTCAAACGCTGAGTTCTTGTCTCTGTTCCTGAGTGAGGTCTGTGGCTCCTGGATGAATCAATACGAGGTGATGGCCCATTCTTTACAGGCCATTCAGTAGAGGCCTGATACCATTGTATTTCAATCATTTCCAATCACTCTCATTTAACTGGGAACCAATTTATATGAGAGGGGTATGTGACTCATACAGTTGTGACACAGGGGATGCCTGGGCAGAGGACAAAAGATGGAAACTTGACAATATAAAACAGTGGATATCCAAAACCAAAAACTTGCTACCAAAATAAAAATGTTAAAGCTTATCCTAAGTCTGAGCTCACTTATGCTTGTCTATAGGAAATACAGAGGGAGAGAAAGAAAGCCAAAAATAATTGGGGAAGGGAAGGGAATGCATATCTATCATACATACACGCACACACACACACACACACACACACACACACACACACACATATAAAGAAAAACTGGGGGTTCTGCTACACTGGAAGCCCCCACGGACTCAGTCTTGAAGCAATACATATAACAGGGTACTGCCAAAGCCATGGAAATAGCTCTATACAAGGTGAACTGGAAAGAAACTGGACACATTTCTAATGGAAGCCTAGCTGTTTCCTCAAAAATTCAAGAATATATATTGGTTTTAACAAACCAGTATGCGGTAGCACAAGCCTGTTTTGTTAGGAAATTTTTCACCAGCTCTAATTGCTAAACTATGAATCTAGGGTCTAAGTAAAGATTTAGAACTTTGGGTGATCCTCTGAATTTATGGCGGTCCCCACTACTAGACCACTCTGAGCATGTCTACACATGCTCCCAACTGTGCAGTTGTTACTATGCAGTCATCACCAGTACTGTGCAGTCCCAGCACCACACAGGTTGTTTCCTACTATTAAGCAGTAGCAATGAGCTACTATGCAGTAGCGGCAGTGCTGCTATGTCACTGTAACAACATAGTGTCTCATCTAGACGCACCCACAGATCTCCTTATAGCAGACCCGAATAATATCTTTATTTCATAAAGTGCATGGCAAAGATAATCATCTGGATGAAAGTTACCTGTTGAAAGCTGAGTCCAGGAAAGGCTGAGATAAGATATAGGTGATAGGTGAAGAGAAGGATACTGAAGACTGAAAAGCACAGAGCCTGAATAAGAACACTGTTGACTGGCAGCATTTAAAACAAGACTATTAAGATTAACCTAAACAGGAGCTGATTGAAATTCTTCTAATGAAATAATTTATGTCAAAATTTCATGATTCTCAACATTAAAATGTTCCATAGAAATAGTTCAATTCCAGGCACATTTTCAGACACCTTCCTAGCTCACCTGCATAGCTCCTTGGCAGCCTATCTTCTGTATTGCTTCTGAGTTGGAGGCACCTGAACTTATGGCTGCCCATGACTTAGACCACCCTAGACATTGAGCTCATTTCCCTTTGGTGGAGAATACAAGAAATATGTCTGATTTTCATTTCAAATCAGAAGGAAACCAAATTTTAAAATATTTAAATCACCTATGGATTTCTTCTCTCTAACTAGATCCAACCTAAACTTCACCTGTAATACTCACTGCTTCTGTATGCTTCCATAACTATGATAGGAAAAAACTGCCTTTTATATATATTAATGATGTCACTACTGCATCCCTCTCATTTCTGATTTTAACTTAGTTATGAGCTGTAGGCCCAATTAGTGTGATGCATCGATACCTGGGAATGAAACTGTCAACCCAAAATACTACATCGTTTCAGAATACAGTTGTGCATTAGTTGAACAACACAGCCACTGACACTTAAGGAAGAATCATTGTGTTTGGGTGGTCAAAGAAGGGATTACGTGGCTGTTGTGTAATGAGTTTCACTGAAGGAATGTATTTATCCTTAGGGCAGTTAGAGTTAATAATAAATCTACTTGACACTTTGCAGTCAAGAAATTTTTTGTACAAAATGTAAACATTATTCAAGTTTCTTTTTTCACAACATTTTCCACAATATTTTAACTGAAATATACATAGAAATTATTAACATTTTTCATTCATATGAACATTTTTGGAAATGACTTTCTACTTTTTTGGCCATTTGTAGTTATGCTTTACTTGAACCTTGCTCTTAGATCTGCAGAATAGAACTTTTCATTGCCAGTGTTTAGGATTTTGCTGGTGAGTAATGCATTCATTTTCTTGATCTCAGGTAAGAGTCAAAGGGACATATACATGAAACCAATATTATTCTCCTACTGAAGTCTGTGGATGCTTTGGAAAATTCTTATGTAATAACTTCAATGAGTTAAATGTCATTCATGCAAGTTATCACACAAAAATTATTTTCTTTTTAAACATAATACTTGCATATCTGAAAAAGGTATGGGTATTCCAGGGAATACCTGGGAAATCCAGCTAAGAAATAAACTAATTATCCAAATCACCACATTGAATATATTTCCTCTCCCAAGTAAAAATAACAGTTGGGTTTTTCTCCCTGCAGTTTTTCCTACTGAATCCCATCTGTTCAGTAGGAAATACATATAGTACATACATTCATATATGTGGATACCCACAGGATTCCCAGACTTCTGTATTTCAATGTGTCCTGCATTGTACCTGGAAAATATTAAAGAATAATATAACAATTGAAATGGAAAAGAAAAGATGCATGCCACTTTTCTTAGTATGTATATTTTGCCTGCTTTTGGTGTTTATTTTATTATATGGCATAAATAAAATGTTGACAAAAATAAATGTTAAAAATATTATCATAGAATGACTAATAACAAAGCCATTAGGTTCCCATAAGCTTTTCTA
>NW_017728931.1:85607250-85615251 GCF_001723895.1 Crocodylus porosus | reverse complement strand
GCAATACATATAACAGGGTACTGCCAAAGCCATGGAAATAGTTCTATACAAGGTGAACTGGAAAGAAACTGGACACATTTCTAATGGAAGCCTAGCTGTTTCCTCAAAAATTCAAGAATATATATTGGTTTTAACAAACCAGTATGCGGTAGCACAAGCCTGTTTTGTTAGGAAATTTTTCACCAGCTCTAATTGCTAAACTATGAATCTAGGGTCTAAGTAAAGATTTAGAACTTTGGGTGATCCTCTGAATTTATGGCGGTCCCCACTACTAGACCACTCTGAGCATGTCTACACATGCTCCCAACTGTGCAGTTGTTACTATGCAGTCATCACCAGTACTGTGCAGTCCCAGCACCACACAGGTTGTTTCCTACTATTAAGCAGTAGCAATGAGCTACTATGCAGTAGCGGCAGTGCTGCTATGTCACTGTAACAACATAGTGTCTCATCTAGACGCACCCACAGATCTCCTTATAGCAGACCCGAATAATATCTTTATTTCATAAAGTGCATGGCAAAGATAATCATCTGGATGAAAGTTACCTGTTGAAAGCTGAGTCCAGGAAAGGCTGAGATAAGATATAGGTGATAGGTGAAGAGAAGGATACTGAAGACTGAAAAGCACAGAGTCTGAATAAGAACACTGTTGACTGGCAGCATTTAAAACAAGACTATTAAGATTAACCTAAACAGGAGCTGATTGAAATTCTTCTAATGAAATAATTTATGTCAAAATTTCATGATTCTCAACATTAAAATGTTCCATAGAAATAGTTCAATTCCAGGCACATTTTCAGACACCTTCCTAGCTCACCTGCATAGCTCCTTGGCAGCCTATCTTCTGTATTGCTTCTGAGTTGGAGGCACCTGAACTTATGGCTGCCCATGACTTAGACCACCCTAGACATTGAGCTCATTTCCCTTTGGTGGAGAATACAAGAAATATGTCTGATTTTCATTTCAAATCAGAAGGAAACCAAATTTTAAAATATTTAAATCACCTATGGATTTCTTCTCTCTAACTAGATCCAACCTAAACTTCACCTGTAATACTCACTGCTTCTGTATGCTTCCATAACTATGATAGGAAAAAACTGCCTTTTATATATATTAATGATGTCACTACTGCATCCCTCTCATTTCTGATTTTAACTTAGTTATGAGCTGTAGGCCCAATTAGTGTGATGCATCGATACCTGGGAATGAAACTGTCAACCCAAAATACTACATCGTTTCAGAATACAGTTGTGCATTAGTTGAACAACACAGCCACTGACACTTAAGGAAGAATCATTGTGTTTGGGTGGTCAAAGAAGGGATTACGTGGCTGTTGTGTAATGAGTTTCACTGAAGGAATGTATTTATCCTTAGGGCAGTTAGAGTTAATAATAAATCTACTTGACACTTTGCAGTCAAGAAATTTTTTGTACAAAATGTAAACATTATTCAAGTTTCTTTTTTCACAACATTTTCCACAATATTTTAACTGAAATATACATAGAAATTATTAACATTTTTCATTCATATGAACATTTTTGGAAATGACTTTCTACTTTTTTGGCCATTTGTAGTTATGCTTTACTTGAACCTTGCTCTTAGATCTGCAGAATAGAACTTTTCATTGCCAGTGTTTAGGATTTTGCTGGTGAGTAATGCATTCATTTTCTTGATCTCAGGTAAGAGTCAAAGGGACATATACATGAAACCAATATTATTCTCCTACTGAAGTCTGTGGATGCTTTGGAAAATTCTTATGTAATAACTTCAATGAGTTAAATGTCATTCATGCAAGTTATCACACAAAAATTATTTTCTTTTTAAACATAATACTTGCATATCTGAAAAAGGTATGGGTATTCCAGGGAATACCTGGGAAATCCAGCTAAGAAATAAACTAATTATCCAAATCACCACATTGAATATATTTCCTCTCCCAAGTAAAAATAACAGTTGGGTTTTTCTCCCTGCAGTTTTTCCTACTGAATCCCATCTGTTCAGTAGGAAATACATATAGTACATACATTCATATATGTGGATACCCACAGGATTCCCAGACTTCTGTATTTCAATGTGTCCTGCATTGTACCTGGAAAATATTAAAGAATAATATAACAATTGAAATGGAAAAGAAAAGATGCATGCCACTTTTCTTAGTATGTATATTTTGCCTGCTTTTGGTGTTTATTTTATTATATGGCATAAATAAAATGTTGACAAAAATAAATGTTAAAAATATTATCATAGAATGACTAATAACAAAGCCATTAGGTTCCCATAAGCTTTTCTATCTCTCTAGAAGTACATAATAATATAAAAGTAGCTAAACCTATCAATCAATGAGAGAAGAGGAGGGAGATCGATATAAAGATTTATTTTGTTCTAAGAGACATACTTTATATACAGATTCATCTGCATTGACATTTAAATGCTCACACAGCATTGCTTTACTGACACTCACTTAAAGCTTTATCAGCTTAACTTGCATAGATAATCATTACACATTTTATAATTAAAGGCACCTCAGACTCATGCACATGCCCAGAGTTAGCACTAGATACAAGAATATAAATGAAACTAATAACAGTCAGATGAGAAAGTCAGGTTCAAGGTTTACACACTTTGTACCCTGGTAGAGCTAAGAAGAAACAGACTGGCAAAGTAGTATGTGTACATGAGATTGGGATGATGGATGCAAAGTATTTCCAATGTTTCTATCTGGCTAAAGCAGCCATCTTAAGCCACTCTGCATTATTTAGAATATAATTCATACAGGAACAGTTGATAAGTTGCCTTTCTGTCGATATACCAGATTCTGTTATGCAATGTAATTGTTCTTTGCAATGCTCAGGCATCACAAAGATCTTTTAATTTATCTATGAATTCACCTGACATGGGAGAGTCTGTAGGCATAATGGTGCAAAGGTCTCTGCTTGTTTCCTGCATAATGAAAGTATTTGTGAGCCTCCTGGAAAAAGTGATGATTTATAAAAGATCTGAAACAAAAACGGTCTGGAGGTCTGGTACAATTACATTTGGAGATCATTGTATTACAGTGAAAGGACAGAGTGTTAATTTTCAGCACTCTTCCCCACTCAAGTACTTAAGTCTCAATTGCAAATTTGAATCTTGTACAGTCTAAGCACAAAGCTTCACAAACTCAACTTCAAATGACAGCGGATGCACGATTCAAACTGTAAGGGATTGTGAGATCAACCATAGCTGAAGTCAAGAAACTTTATCATAATGAAAACCCACTTACAAGAAATCTGCCTTGTTGCAATTAATGAATCAGTGATGTATTTCTGCCAATGCTTCAACAAAGCATTCCTAAAAAGTGTTGCCTCCTTTTACCAAGATGTGCTTCTCTTTTATTGAACCTAAAGTAGAAGTAGATCCAGGTCCCTGGCCCTGAGTATGACCTCAAACTGCATCCAACTAGAAAGCCTGGTGGCAACGTGGTGGGTCTACTTGTGGCAAGGTAGCTCCTATAAGATACCGCCGTGTTGTAACCTCCAGAGTATGATGAATACAGGGTGCCTCAGAACCCTAGTACCCACTGCCTTGTGGGTACTCCTCAGTCAGAGAAAGGCTGAGGGATATCACCCTAACAGCATGCACCTTCACTGAGGCATTAGGCAGTCAGCAGCAGTTATCTGTTGCTCACTGGCAGAACCTACAACCATCGAGGTACTGAACATCTGGACTTGGTCTGGCTTTGGATTCTGTCCTAAGGGGAGATGGTAGCCTTCACCGCTCTATACTTCTGCCTAGGTGTATGCATCAAAAGTCTTGGTGTGATGGTCACAGGACTCTGTACAAACGGATTCATCAGGCACTTAACTAGACCTCTTACATGTACACCATGATCCAGATTATTGACTATTGCCTACTATTTCTTATATTGAGACAAATACATTTTTCCTTCCCATAACCTAGGAAAAAAGCAGCAGTATTTGAAAGACAAACTTATCTTAGCTACTTTGTGGAACTATTTAGGCTTTGCTATATCAAAAATTTAGCACATTGTTCAATTTGCAAAGCAAGAAAATTGGAAGTAGGTGAAGATCTTTTAAGGTAATCTGTGGGTAGCTTCCCGTATGAATGCCTTCTGGGACTATCTGGTATGTGATGCAAAACAGATGCTATGCCCTAGGTAAGTATCTTCCCTGAAGGGAATAATTTGGCAATACATTCTCAGAGGAGATTTCCTCAGAGACAAAATCAGCTCAACCATCTGTTTACCTTAATGGTGTAGTTTTAAGAAGAGGTGTCTATGCCCCCCTTTATAAGAGATTACTTAAACTTTTTGTTCACCTATGGAGCATTTTTCAGTAACACTAATCACCATGTTAAAAAAAATGCTTTACAGGAAGAAGCAGCACGTTACTTAGTAACTTAGAATCATAGAAAATTAAGATCAGAAAGGACCTCAGGATGTCATCTAGTCCAAACCCCCTGGTCAAAGCAGGACCATACCCACCTAAATCATTCCAGCCAGTGCTTTGTCAAGCCAGCCTTTAAAAACCTCCAGGGATAAAGTTTCCAACACCTCACTAGGTAATCTATTCTAGTGCTTTACCACCCTTCTAATGAGAAAGTTTTTCCTAACATCCGACCTACATTCCCCTGTTGCAACTTTTGACCATTGCTCCTTGTTCTGTTGTCTGTCACCACTGAGAACAGTCTAGCTCCCTCCTCTTTGGAACGACCTATCAGGCAGTTAAAGGATGATATCAAATCCCCACAGTCTTCTCTTTTCCACACTACATAAGCCCATTTCCCTCAGCTCTCCTCATAAGTCTTATTGTCCACTGTAACCCCTATGCCCTTTTCTGCAAAGTTGCTGCTTAGCCAGTTGGTCTCAAGCCTGTAGCAGTGCATGGGATTGTTCCATCCCAAACGCAGGACTTTACACTTGCCCTTATTGATTTCTTTTGGCCCAATCCTCCAATTTGTCTAAGTTACTCTGAATCCTAGTCCAATTCTCCAGTATATTTACTACTCTCCCAGCTACATGCTGGGAGTCTACACATGACCAGCAACTACTTTGCTGTAGTGGTGCACTTTTCCATTATAGCATGTCACTATGGTGAAATAGGGGTTAAAGCTAACCATGTTACATGTGCATGGTGCAGTACAGCTAGTTACTGTGCAGAGCTTTGTACTTCCAAAAAGAAGTACTAAGGCACAGCACTGTAACAACGTTGCCATAGGACTATGTGTTGACATGCCTAATGGGTAATTATGTAGAATCATGGAAAATTAGTGTTGAAAGGGACCTCAGGAAGTCATCTAGTCCAACTCCCTGCTCAAAGCAAGACCATCCCCAACTAGATCATCTCACCCAAGGCTTTGTTCAGCCAGCACCCTGGTAGCCTATTCCAGTGTTTTACTACCCTCCTAGTGAGAAAGGTTTTTTTTAATATTTAACTTAATTTCCCTTGCTGCAACATGAGACCGTTGCTCTTTGTTCTGTCATCTGCCACCACTTTGAACAGTCCTGATCCATCCTTTTTGGAACCCCCCTTCAGGTAGTTGAAGGCTGCTATTAAATGCCCCTTGGTCTTCTCTTCTCCAGACTAAATAAACCCAGTTCCTTCAAAAGTCATGTTCCCCAGCCCACAAACCATTTTTGTTGCCTTCCACTGGACTCTCCAATTTGTCCACATAAACTGGACATACTACTCCAGATTTGGCCTCACCAGTGCTGAATACAGGGCAAGAATTACATACTTTCATTCCTACTAAGACAGGCCTTCTGGCCTTCTTGGCAACAAGGAAATACTGTTGGCTCGTATTCAGCATACTGTCCACTGTAACCTCCAGGTCCTTTTCGGCATAGCTGCTGCTTAGCCAGTCAGTCCCCAACCTGTACTGGTGCATGGGATTGTTCCATCCTAAGTGCAGAACTTTACACTTATCCTTACGAACCATATGAGATTTCTTTTGGTCCAACTGTCCAATTTGTCCACCTCTCTCTGAATCCTAGCCCTATCCTACAGTGCATCTATTACTCCCCCCAGCTGATAATGGTATTTCCTGAATTCAAAGGTAAAAAGGGTGTCTCAGATACACAATGACCAGATAGAACAAGGACTATGAAACTCTTCATATATTGTGAAATTTGAATTTCACAGGATAAGAAAAAATAACAAAAATTATTGTTCTATTACAAAATAATGGCTCAGTAAATATTGACTGATGTAGCCAACTTGCAAAAAATCAACAAAAATGCTATAGTAGCTCAAGCTTTCCAGGTACAGATCTTGTTAAATAATGTCTAACTGCTGGTTTTCTGAACTGAACTCTCCCACTGAGAAAAAAAGAATTAGGAGCTACAAACTTTGGGGCTTGAAAACCAAATAGAAAGGATCAGACACGTAAAATGTTCTTTGACCTTTCATCTAGCTTTTGGTTGGTGGCTTCTCTTTGTCTTGGTCAAATAAAACATTTCATAGTTTAAAAATCAAAGTATATTTTTTTTCTATGATATCTATTTGTATCTTACACACTGCTTGGTCTGTTTGACGGAATAAAAAAAAGCTACAAAGATCACTTGTTTGACATTCTAACTGAGAACTGATCATAACAGTAATCAAAATTACCTTAGGCAAACTTCTGCCTTTGCTTTTTATGCCTTTTCACAATTCATTTGCAGGTAAAATCTCTGATATAGACTCATTACAACTTTTAAACTGAGGAGGAAGGAAAAGGTACAGTCTGAAAATTTGTAATTTTCAGAAACAAGAGCTATCTGAATTAGAAACCCAACTAATTCAAAGCCTTCTCTGTGGCCCTGTTCAGCTCTTGGGTCACTAGGAGAGCTGAGGTTGAGAGTTACATTTACATGTCAGGGAGTTTCCTTTAATAGATATCACACAGAGGAAAATGAAAAAGTGATTAATTTAACCATGTTCAACACTTCTGTTTTTTTTATTTTACACATTACCTTTCTTGCAAAAAGGATTTTTTAAAAATGATCCTATTACTTTAATAGCTCCCATTTACATTCTGAATTTTCATTGTGCCAGTTATCCGATCCTATTTAAATGGTGAAATTTGTGGGCCTCATGGCTATTTTAGTGTGATGCCTTTCATACTGTAATTGAGAGGAGTCTCCGATGAATAAAATAAATGCTTTCAGAGGAATCGCAAGCCCTCAGCAGACATCAGCTAAAATGTTAAGAGTGCCTCAAAGTCCCTCTGGTGCTATATTTTCTAACCATGAAAGAAATGTCATTATTGTAAATTCCCAGCCTTTGTCTGAAAATCTTGTACCAGATCCCTTGAGTGTCAGTTCAGTTAATTAATTCAAACAATTTCCTCTCTAATCTCTAAAACATTTTCATATTTAAGACAATGAATGAGGCACTTAAGGGGCTCATTTGTTGTTGGCCATTAATATACCATGGAATTAAAATAATTATTGGAGGCCTTTCAGTGACATGAATAATTTTCCTGTGATTGTGACCCATACAAGGTTAAATTATGACCTCTTGGTTATCTGAGCAAGTGAATATAACAAAATCTTATTGCCTGCATGCTCTTAGGATAACACTTGCCTCTTCCTTCTCCTATTCTTGATAACCAATTTGATACTTGATTTATGCCAATTTTGGGATCAAATTATTTAATGATAACTTTAAAATTAGTAATTAATTTAGAACTGGATTGATTGCATTTCCCTTGAATCACTGTATAAAGGTTAATGCAATTGGAGTCTGACAGGTCTGGTAACTTTGACACTAATTGGTTATTGTGTTACATGTTAAGATAAGGAGTCAGCAGGAGAGAATTCCCATAAGATTTACAGGAGACAAGGCTCAGTGTTTGCAAACCTACTTTGCTCTATTCAAACACTTGGTTTAAATTCATAACCGGGTTATTTTTTGACCTTCAGGGTAATATTTCATAAGGTTTAATACAACTTAATGCACAATATCAGATTGTAGAAACACACTGAAATAACGCTATAATGTGGGGATCAACAGAACACAT
>NW_017728931.1:85590479-85606945 GCF_001723895.1 Crocodylus porosus | reverse complement strand
CTTTCATAGATATTGATCATTCCTTTTGATTCCAAGTAATCTATTAGTACATAATTTAAATTGAAACTCACAGAAGTCTTTTTGTGAGAATATAAAGTATTAACAAGACAGTGGAGTAAGTTAATGTTGTTTGAATCGAAAAGATTACCCCAAAGACTCTTCTCATTTATCTGGGTTGCTTTTGAAACCAGATCATTAGGCTGCTTTTACAGCATATGAATTGATTTACTATACTTATAACATGTCTTAAACTTCTAGTATCTTTAAGTATGCATTGATTAAGATGCAAAGAAAAAAATAATTGTACATAGTATGCTTATTTGTATTTTAATGGTTATAAAGCTAAAACGTTTTGGCAAATCTAGATGATTTCCTTTCAGAAAGGTAGTAGTAAAGGGATCATTTTCAGTGTTGTTTCAAACTACTTCCAAGCTTATAGATAAGTTATTACATATGGTTGCACCATGGAACGCATTCAAAACCCTTTTCCAAAACCCATTAGGTGCTTGTAGATGTGCTAGGAGGCTGCTCCAATGCACTGTAATTACAATGCATCAGAGAAGACTCGATAAATCAAGTCTGCTGAAGCATGTTAACTAGCACGCTCCAGGCAGCCTCTGTGTCTCATGTATCAGCATCCCTGTACTTCAAAATGGTGGCGGGGCACTTTAACTAAAGCTCATTTGAAGAGCTTTAGTTAAAGTGCCCCCGTTGCCATTTTGAAGTGTGGGGACGTTGATACACAAGATGCTGCTGCGCTTTAATCAGGGCAGATCTTGGAGCTGGTCTAATTAAAGTGCTTCCCTCCACCCCTAGGGCACATGTAAAAATGCCCATTAAAACCAATGGAAATCCTCAAAATCATTGTCACCTTGGTGAAAGCATAGCTGATGATTTGAAAGCAAGTCATGACAGGTGGAATGAGAATACATGAGAATGTATATTAACATGGTATATTGCATAGACCTAAAAGTGTATCTTTTCAAGGTCATATTTTCATTCATTAGGCAACAATAGTTACTTCTGCTTCTGAGGCATAGCATCAGTCACATCATGTTAGACAACGTGATACAAAATGACATGACATGATGCACTAAAAACACAGTACTTCACTAAGAAATTTAGAAATAGCATGTGGGCATTTTCCACCTGTCTGAACCACAAAACACTTCATCATGATTGTCAGTTGTTGCTCAAAATTGGTCCCAGGACTTAGAATACAAGAGCATGAAACATCAGAATTGACTCGTCAGAGTTCTGTAAAGAAGAATCTTACTTTTTATCTTCCTTAAAACAGTGCTTTCCCTTAGCCAGTTTTAAGATCTTCATTTGAATTAGCATGAAATTGGGCTAAATTCTTCTTTGCCATTAGGAAATCTATGAACTAGTCTCTTTTTCCAAGCTTACACAACCAGTCACAAGGTATTCTACTTCACATGTTTAGAAAAGTAGTTCTCCTGTACTTGCAGTGTGGGGACTAGTATACCCCAGAAGCGCATTATATTTTTCTCTAAAAATCTGTCATGGATAGGTATAAATTGTTCAGGAAGGGCAGGCAGTGCAGAAGAGAATGAGGAGTTGCACTTTATGTAAAAGTCACACATTCAGAGTTAATATCCTCTCTACCTTACTTGGAAGCCAACACTGACTCCAAAGAAGAACAGCTTGAAACCCTCTGGGTAAAACTGCAGTGGGTGGGGAGGGGTGTGGCAAGAGAGACCTAAGTGTAGATGTATACTACAGACCACCAAAACAGGGGGAGGATCTTCATCTGGAGTTCTCTCAAGAACTGACAGAGGCTGCAAGTGCATGGGACATGGTCATCAATTATCCAGACACCTCTTGGGAGGAACACTTGGCTAAGTTGGATCAATCGTGTTCCTTCCCGACCTGCATTGAGGAGTTCTTCCTGACTTAGGAAGTGCACAGGTTGAACAGTGGTAATGCTCTCCTAGACTTAGTTTTGGCCAAAGGAGACAATCTGGTGACCAACTTGAACAGAGGACAACCTGGGTGACAGCAACCACGAAACCAGCACATTCACTGTCCATCACAAGGCAGGAAAATTAGATAGCAGGATTGAAGCTTTGGCCTTCAAAAATGCAAATTTTAACAAGCTCAGGACAATAGTAGGGGAAGTGCTGTGGGACCAGGGACTGAAGGCAAAAGGAGTGCATGAAGAGCTGTTGTTGCTTAAGGACACAATCCTTGAAGCACGAAGGAAGTCCATTTGCATGCGGAGAAAAGTTATAAAAAGGGCCATGAATCCTTCTTGGCTAAACAGGGAAATCATGGTCCTCTTAAAAAAGAAGAAAGAGGCATACAAGCAATAGAAGCTTGGGGCAGTCCCCACAGAGGACTATACAACAACAGCACACACTTGTAGGAAGCAGATTAGAAAGGCTAAGGTGGCAACTGAATTTAAATTAGCAAGGGAAATCAAGGACAACAAGAAGTCCTTCTTTAGGTACATAGGGAACAAGAGGAAAACAAATGGGAGTGTGGGGCCATTGCTCAAAAACTCAGGAACAGTTGATTACCAACACTCAGGAGAAAACTGAACTCCTGAATGACTATTTTGCTTTGGTATTTCACCAGACCAGGGGGAAAATCATGCCAGATAGGGCACAGAATGGGTATAGTGGGAATGACTGCCTCCCTACTATTGATATTGAACTGGTGCATACTTTATTTAAAAAATTAGACATATATAAGTCAGCAGGACCAGATGAACGTCACCCGAGCATGCTGAAAGAGCTGGCCAAAAGTCATTGCAGAACACCTGGTGAAACTCTTCCAAAACTTGTGGCACTTTAGAGAGGTCCCTGAGAACTGGAAAAGGGCCAATGTTGTGCCCATCTTAAAGAAATCCCAGGATGTCATCCTCCCACTGTACTCAGCCTTGGTGAGGTTGTAGCTGGAGTACTGTATCCAATTCTGGGCTCCACAATTTAAAAAGGATGTGGAGAAGCTAGAGAAAATCCAGAGGAGAGCCACATGCATGATCAGGGGTCAGGAAAATAGGCCTTAAGATAAAAAGCTAAGAGCTATTGTACTCTTCAGCCCTGAAAAGCATAGGCTCCGGGGAGACATGGTGGCTGCTTATAAGTATATAAGTAGTGTACATCAGGATCTAGGGGAAAGTCTGTTCACCAGAGTGCCCCATAGGATGACAAGGGCAAATGGTCACAAACTTCTCTAAGACTGTTTCAGGCTGGACATAAGGAAGAACTTCTTTACAGTCCAAGCCCCCAAAGCCTGGATCAGACTGCTGCCAGAGGTGGTGCAAGCACATACTCTGGATTCTTTCAAGAGTCAATTGGACCTTTATTTTGCTGGGATTCTGTGACCCCAGGTGACTTCCTGCTCCTGGGGCAGGGGCTGGACTCGATGATCTTCCGAGGTCCCTTCCAGCCTTAATGTCTATGAATCTATGAAAGATTCATAGGAAAAACTATAGGCCAATTAGCCTAACTTCTATCCCAGGAAAAATTCTGAAAAAAATCATTAAGGAATCTATGAGCAATAGGTTTGCAGAAGGTAGGATTCTGAATGACAGCCAGCATGGCTATGTCATGGGCAGGTCTTATCTTACCAATCTCATCTCCTTCTATGACCAGTTATCACCATCTGAATGAGAATGAGGAGGTGGACATTGTGTACCTTGTCTTCCAAAAGGTCTTTGATCTGGTATCCCATGATGGGAAAATTGAGGAATTGTGGGCTTAACTGCATGACAGTTATGTGGGTAGGATGCTGGATACAGGATAGGACCCAGATAGTTCTAATAAACAGAATGGTCAGTGCTTGGTAAAGTTCTCTTCAACATTTGTATCAAAGATTTGGATGTGGGGATGAAGAGCTCACTGGCCAAGTTAGTGGACAACACCAAGTTATGGGAGAGCATGGTCACGCTTGAAGATAGTCTGCAGATACAGGCTAGCAAGTTGGGTGGATCGGAACTAGATGAAATTCAACATCGAAAAATGTGAAGTGCTCCACCTGTGGACAAATAATCCCCAACATACCTATAGGCTCAGTGGCACCAAACTGACCAACAACATGACTGAAAGAGACCGAGGGGCAATAATAGACCATAGTATGAATATGAGCCATCAGTGCAATGCTGTAGCCAGCAGGGCAAATAATATTCTTGTATGCATCAAATGGTATATCTCAAGCAAAACCAAGGAAGTTATTCTTCTGCTTTACTCAGCATTGGTGAGACCACAGGTGGAATGCTGCCATCCAGCTCTGGGCACTGCACTTCAACAAGGACATGGTAAAGCTTGACAGGGTTCAGAGAAGAGACACCTGTCTGATCAGAGACTGGCACAGCAAGCCATACGAGAAAAGGCAGAGAGACCTGGGACTCTTCAGCCTGAAAAAGAGAAGGCCAAGAGGGGACTTGGTAGCAGCTTATCGCTACATCAGGGGAATACATCAGGGCTTGCCAAACAACTGTTCACCATGGCACCCTTGGGGAAAACGAGGAGTAACGGCCACAGATTCCTAGAACACCATTTCAGGCTTAACACTAGGAATAACTTCTTTACAGTTACAGTGTCCACACTGTGGAATAGGCTCCCTCCAGAGGTGGTGCAATCACCTACCCTAGAAATCTTCAAGAGGAGACTAGACAGTCACCTTGCTGGGGTCACCTGACCCCAAGTGTCTTTTCTGCCTAGTGAAGGGTGGGTGGGGTGGACCCAATGATCTTGTAAGGTCCCTTCCAGCCCTTACAATCTATGAATCTATGAATCTAACATGCACTGCTCAGACCTGCTGCTAGATGACTGCTAAACAGGGGCATGGCTAGGAGCTCAATGCCTGCCCTGATCACCAGATCTTGAGCCACAGTATAAGCCAGGAAGGAAAGAGAGGGAGAAGGGCCCCTCTCCTCCACTTGGATCACTCTCTTTGCCCAACAAATATCCTTCAGTTCACCCCCCTCAGCTTCTGAATTTACCCCTCAACCTCTAGATTGTTGCACTGCCACTCGGATCAGCCAAGAAGCAGCAGTGGTGGCACCACTATGGACAGGGGTTCCCCATCCGTGCCGGCTCATGGGCTTCCTGCAGCCTACACTGGCCCACAAATCTGGATCCCATTTTCCTTGCCTTCTCACTCACCTCATCCCCATCCACCTGCTGCCCATCTGTTCCCAGCTGTCAATCTGGAGCCATACAGTCCTGGATGATAGCTACTTGAGCTGGGAACAGTGCCTTTTGGGATACTGGAGGACAGTAAATTGGTGGTTTTATCTCAGGTGAACACACAGAAGTTAACTTGAGCTAAGTAGCACAGCTCAAAGATAATCCTCATCCAAAATGGCATGATCTTAAAATGTATAGTGGGCACTTGGTTTGGCACTTAGCACTTGTTAACAAGGCTTAATGCGCTCTTAACATGGTCTAACTGTAATATGCATCTCACCGTAGATGTCTCCAGGGATAGATCTTCTGATGTCGGGAGTGCATAATTTTCCTTTCACTTCAACAGGTGCTCTAATCTATCTTAAAATGCATCAGACTAGCTTGTTGCTGTGGACTATAGTCATACCTGAAGATTATCACAATTTTTTCCAACTTATTCTTACTCGATATCAGATAATTAGATAATTTAAAAACAGGAAAGCAAGTAAGGCTGAGAAGTGACTTTAAAAGAATCTGCCCTTTGTTGGGTTTTTTTTTTCAGCTCTTAAGTAAAATTTGTCTATGCTTGACTTATACATTCCAGATAACCACTTGAATGTTTTGTTCAGTGACCATTATAATCCAAAGGTGCAATGTGTAATCATGGCATGAAGTCTCCATTAATGGGATGGCTGACAAATGATAGTTCACTCCCTCCCTCCTGCATAATCACTTAATACTGTATTCTTGCAGCACAATGCCTTAGATTTTGAGTGTTGAGGTCTCCCTTCTTTCTCTTTTCCAGGCCATACACTGCACAAAGAACCAAATTTAACTAAAGAAAAATCCATTTCAGAAAGCTGGTAAAATATTCTTTAATACCTGCATTCAGACACCTTTCAAATATTAAACAGCCATATACTGAGGCTTCTCAGTGCTGTGAACAAGCCATCTTGGGATCTGTCTTAACTTTTTATCAGACAGTGGCCGCAGTTGTTACTGTGCAGTCATTTAGTACTTGCATACACAAGTACTAAATGACTGTGCAGTGACTGGAATTACTGCTCAGTAGCATCCCCAAATGGTTTTTTGGTGATGCTGATTGTGCAGTAGCTCATTACTACAGCGCAGTAGCACTGTATCATGCTTTGCATCATGCAACGCTACTGCAGAGTAGCAACAAGCTACTACGCAGTCAGCATCTTGTGCAGATGAAGCCAGTGAGTGGGGATCATCCATTCAGGATCAGGCAAGTGTATGTATATGTATCCCTCAATTAATTTGCTTAGACTGTAGGTAAAGATACTTAGCAAAGCTTAAACCTCCTTCCATTCTTTCTTCCTTTAAAGAATGCCTTGATTAGAACTGTTTAGGATCATGAACGTTGCATGCCTCCCGAGGCTGGGAGGGCACAGCGAGTGCCCACAGGTGGCGGTGGTGGTGGTGGGGGCGGGGGTGTGGCAGTGGCAAGAGGGGAGCTTCTGCAGGTGGCCGAAGGGTGGGGGAGGGGTAGCAAGCACCAACCAATGATCAGCGACCACCCCCAGATACCACCGGCAGCAGTGGTAGCAGCCAGTGGCGATCAACAACCACACACAAACACCACTGGTGGTGTTAGTTGCAAGGTGGGGGGTGGTGAGTGGCGACTGCCCTCAGGTGTCTCCAGCAGCAGTGAGCGGCCAGTCACAGGGGGTGCACCATCAATCTCAGAGGTTGCACATGCACACACATACACCCCCTATGCATTGCCAATGTTTAGGATAGCTAAATAGCATTTTATTTAGACTGTAAGAATGGGAATGAACCAAGGACATTCAACTGAATTTCATGAAAAATATCTTAGTCAAGTGATCCAAACAGAACACTAGCCTTTCACAAGTATTAGAAGCCCCATTACTTGTGTTATGGAATCAACACTACATAACACATACAAGAACACAGGAAACCACACTGAAATAAGGAGATGAATGGAAACAATACTGTAGGTCTTTACCACCTCCAACTTCTATAATTTTATGATTCCATGTCATAAAGTTACTGAAAGATACCTGTGCACCAGTGTTAAACAAAATCCATCAAAAGGTGGAAAGAAAGAACTGCAGTTTAGTAGCAACAGCCAAAATGAAAACATGGTTATATGCTTATGTGTATAAGGCTTGTTTGCCAGACTTCTTTTTAACTCATTTTAACTCATTTGTACTTCAAAAGAAGGCAACCCAAATTATGCCTGATATAACCTACTTTATTTAATTCTTCTTTAGTTTTTCTCTTTTGAGGCCTTTTGTAATGCCCCTAAATGCCCGCTCTGTGTGTGATACAGAAGCACTCGGGGTAGGAACAGACATTGCCACGCTGAATTGGGTCAGCTGTAGTAGAAAGTGCTTGCTTTATTGGGGGAAAGACAGATCACCCCTTGTCCTACACTGGCCAGGAACCCAATACAGGACAAAGGACAACAAGCCCCAACAAGGAGGCATGGTGGAGTGTGGGGATTACAGAAGCTGGGGAAATTCTGGAGCCCTGTGCCTCCACAGTGGGTGTGGTTCAGGGAGATCAACCCAACTTTCTTCCCCATAAGGAGCTGGGAAGCTGCTGTCCTTCTGTGTTAATCCCAGAATGGTGACTTAGATTGCATTAGGTTGAAGGCATGTGGTCTGGTGGGTGAGCTGCGTAGGTTTTTCATCTCTTTCTACCCATTCCCCAGCTGTATTGTTCTGCCCTTTCCCTATTATTCCAGATGATACCTGCTGTTGCTTGGTGGTAATAAGGGTCCAGCTCAATGGAATAAAAATGTTCAGTTGTTATTTTGGCACATTGACAGAATTGTCCTGAGGTATGCAAGCAAAAGTAGGAAAAACATGGCTTATAACTCCGCCGACTCAAAATGCAATTACAGGAACAAAGGAAAACCCTTCTCTAGCTTGAGGACTCCCCGCCCCCACCAACACAAATTTTAAATGCCTGCTGCACAATAGGAGAGCTAAAGTTTCTCAGAAAAAGTTGCAAGAATTTGTTTTATGATGTAAAAAAGTATCAGGCAATCTAAATGCAAGGCTTTCTACTAATTTCCTCAGGTAACTCAGCTGAGTTAACACTCCTTGATCCTTCTGGGTAACATTAATCAATTTTCTTTTCTTTTCCTTCCCCTGCTAGCCAGTAGCAGAAACCCAGTATTGTTTCTCCTTTATAGTTCATTCTTTGTTACCTTACCTTTAGAATTTCACCAACACTCTCTCTCGGTATCTCACAGATTTGTAAGCAGTTCTGAGGGAACATATCACAGTCCCTACCTCTTTCATTTTTATCTCTTCTGTCTAGATAGGTACAATCTATTTTGACATTCCAGACATGAGAATCAAACCATTAGGTTGCCTGCTTGTGTGTGGCCTTAAGGAGATCAACCCTGATTTTTTCCGGATAAATCATAATCACAGTTGATACTATTTAACCACATTTGTTTGTGTCACAGCCACTTTATCAATAATCTTCCTAACCTGTACCTGTATCTTTTGCTTTATAACATCTCCATATTGGTTCATACTGCATGCTAGAAGTACCTGCCCTATTGTTTGACTCGTACCAAAGATTTCTTTTAATCTTTCTTTACCCACTCTTAAGCACACCTCTAGTCTGATGCAGTTTGAATATACTATGTTGGTACATGCATCTTCTGCTAGGCAGAGATGACAGAACGCAGGCAGATTTTCATCACAGAAGTGGTTACAGTGTTTTGTGAGAAAGCCAAAATTATCTCAACAGCATCTTTATAATGATCAGTCAAGCTCTATTATCATTCTCTGTTTCTGCTCCTCTTGAGTAGAATGACAGTCTCTGAGAAGGTCACTTGCATTGCCCCTAGCATCAGCTGGCCACCTGCTTCCTAAAAAGATTCTTAATCATATTGAGCACATTTTGTTATCCTTTTATTAGATGTGGACTATAATTAGTTACCTTTGGAGACCCAGAATTCTTACTGTAATATCATTTATCTTAGCACCCACAAGGCAGCAAACCATCCCTATTTTCTTTATCTGGGCCATAGATGTCTAAATTCAGACTTCTAAATAAGGTTCAATTTGGGATTATTTGCATCTTTCCTTTCTTTCAATAATGACATACGACTTACCATTTACTGGGTCAGACCATAGGTCCATCTTGCCCAGTATCCTTGTACCCAGTATACATCTTGAGCAGTGTCATATTGTGGCAGAGAGTGGATGCTGAAAGGGAAAGAGAACTGCAGATGAACAGGGTTTGTTTTCTACTGTTCCTCTCTTACTTGCAGCCTCCAGCATTTAAGGTCTAGGAAGTTCTAATTCAGAGGCTATATTCCTAAGTCCCATGCTCAATAACTACTGATGCCTCTTTCCTCCAAGAATCTGTCCAATCCTTTTTTGAATCTGGCTAAAATGTCAGCTTCTACAACATCTGGTGGCAGTGAATTCCACACTTTAATTATGTGCTGTGTGAAAAAGAACTTCCTCGTGTTAGTTTTAAACTGACGACCTACTACTCTCTTTTTGTGACCCCTTGTTTCTGTACTGAGAAAGTAAATAATAAATCCCTATTTACTTTCTCTTTGCCATTTAGTATTTTATAAAACCTTATCATGTCCCCCCTCAAGCATCTTTTTTCTAAACTGAATAGTCCCTTTAGTCTCCTTATATGGAACTCCTCCAAACTGCTCATCAACTTTGTTGTCCTCCTTTGTGCTGTTTCTATATTCTTTTTGAGGTGTGGGAAGAAGAACTGGCCCTAGTAATCAAGATCTGAATGCACCATGAATCTATACAAGGGTATAATGATCTTTTCCATTTTGTTTGCAATTCACTTCTTAATAATTCCTAACATTTTGTTTGCCTTTCTTAGTGCTGAGCACTAAGGTGATGCTTTTAGCAAACTGTCCACAATGACTCCCAGATCTCTTTCCTGTATGTTAACAGGTAATATAGAATCCATCATAGTGTAGGTATAGTTTGAGTTATTTTTATCCAGGTGCATTACTTGTACACTTACCTACACTGAATTTTATCTGCCATTTCATTATCCATTCCTTTAATCATGCCAGATCCTCCCATTGTAGTTCCTCCCAGTCTGCCTTGGTCTTTGTCACGTCGAATAATTTTGTGTCATTGGCAAATTTGGCCACCTCACTATCCACCCCCTTGTCCAGATCATTTATCAATATCTTAAACAGCACTGATCCCAACACAGATTATTGAGGGACTTTACTGTTTATTTCCTTCCAACCTGAAAATTGACAATTTTCTAATCCATAAAGGGATGTTCTCTGTAATCCCATGACCACCTAATTTAATTAAGAGCCTCTGGCAGGGGACCTTGTCAAAGGCTTTTTGGAAGTCCAAATATAGTATGTCTACTGGATTGCCCCAACCCATCTATTTATTGACACCCTCAAAGAACCGTAGTATGCTGGTGAGGCATGATTTCCCTTTGACAAAGCCATTTAGATTCCTCCCCAGCAAATCATGTTCATGTGTTCTGAACAATTTTTTTTTTTTTAAGATTGTTTCTCCCAGATTTCCAGGAATAGGAGTTAGGCTCACTGGCCAGTACTTGTTTTTAGTGATAGTTTGCATACTACATTTAGGAGATCAGCCATTTCTGATATCGCTTGGGTGAATGCCATCAGGTCCTGGTGATTTACTACTGTTTAATTTATCACTTTCTTTATGACCTCATTTATTGAAACCTTAGTTTGGGTCAGATCCACTGATTTGTCCCTAGAGGAGTGGTTCTAGTGATGAAATTGGCCTGACATCTTCCTCAGTGAAGATAGATGCAAAGAATTTCGTTTCTACGCAATGGCTCTGTCACCTTTTTACACCCTTGTCTATACCACCTTCAGACTGAGCATGAGATTGCCACTAAGAAGTATGTCCCACCCACTCCCTTCTACTACATGCATGTTGAATCTCAGGAAGAAGTACTGTTGCCAACTTACAGCAAGCCTAGGCATGAGTCCATAGATGCTCCATCTTGGGCATGTTTGTTTGTGTGATGTAAGGTAGCTATAAAAATGCCTCATTTCATGGATCTAAATGTGCAGAGAGGGAGTGTGTGAGCAGGGCAAGCTTCCCAGCAATACTTCCTGGTCTCAGCATGGAAATGGTGTAGACAGGGTTTAAGTAGCACAGTTAGATGCACCCAGTGATGTCTACACATTCATTAATCATGTGCTGTAGTTACTGCATATTAAGTTTAGAACGTGCATAACCAAGTACTAAATCAATGTGCAGTAACTGTCACTACTGCACAGTAATGTCGGCACATGGGTTTTTATAGATGCTAACTGCACAATAACCTATAATACTACTACACCGCAGTGTATTAGATATGTAAGCCGCATTGCATGACAACCACTAGCATGGGAGGACACTGGCAAAACAAACAAACAAAAAACCAAAGGTAATGGAATGCTTAGCATTGCCAAACCCAACTTTTTAGCATTTTGTCACCTAATAGAATTCAGAGTCTCTAATTTGGTCCCTGACTGGCTGGTTAGGTTCCTCCAAACTCACCTTAAATCACTTCCATTGTTTTCATTCTTAGATGCACTTTCTAGAGAGCCTGGGTGCCCACAGAGAACACCAAAAAGTTAGGTTCAGAAACACTCATCTCAAGCCCCTTTGCATTTAGCCCATTTCTTTTATGCTTTTTGTTATGTTGGAATATGGATCATATATGAGATGCAGTAACTCCCACTCAGATCCAAACTCATTAGAGCACAGACATTAGAATTTTGTAGGCATTTTTCCCTCCCAAGGGGTACATTATGCAGAAGTAAGTCAAAGGGTCCCATATCATAAAATATTATCTTATTAACTGTACTGAATAAATGTGCCACATCTGTATAACGTTGGAACATAATAACATGAGCTCTTAAGAAGATAAATAATGTCAAACCTGATGTTCCTCTTGAGGAAGTAACTCATATTACATTTCTCTTTGCCTAAGGGAACTTTAGATAAACCAATAAAAAAAGAAGAGGACCGAAGAACTTAGTGATAAGGGAATGCAAAATGACTGCAACGTTTCTTTTCTTTTTTTTCCCCTTTTTTTTTGCTGGGCATGTATATTTCATGATAGTTTAGTTCAGTCTTCTTAGAAGCACTTTCACATATTCAGTCCTCTAGGGCTATGCATTTATTCAAGTTAAAAATGACAACAGCTTGAAATATTTCTGTTATGTAAGTAAACATAAAGGGAGACGATAATACTATGCATTCGTAATGATTAAGTAATACTTCTTCAGTAACTTTTATTTACATTTCTTCAGGGAGTCTTTGAAATTGACCCTTTATCATAAAACAAAGCAGTAGATGTGGAAAATAGGCTTTATGGTGACATTATACCAATACATTCTGCATATTATGTTGAAGCAGTTTGTGTTGTGATATGGTTATATTATGCAGTTTCCACTGTTAATAGGAGATATAATGAACAGAATAGGAAGGAAAAAGTCCAGAAAGAATTGGAAAGCAGGAAGCTCACATTCTCTTGGGGCTTAATATGTAACTCTGATTTCAGTGTCCATAACTCACGTTGATTAATATTTATAGTAAAAATAAGTCTGAAATACTGTAAATAAAAATATCTGCCCTATTAATGAGACAAGAGCTCAAGAAAAGACAGGAAATGCTTCCCCTGGCAAATCTGAAACCAAGAGGCTAAAAAAAAAGTCTACATTTGGACAAATGGAGTTCAGAGATGCTAGCATTGTACCTAATACTTTATTGGTCAGAAGTACAGTACTTAGCATATTTACTCAAATACAACACAAGGTTCCCCACACCCCCCATTGGCATCTTACAATCACATACAAGGAAATCTCACTAAATACATTGTATAGCATTAAACTGCTGCCAAAAGCAGCGTGTGCTCAGCAATAGGAACCAACAAGGAAGTTAATAAAATAAAGCCAATGCTAAACATGACTATAAAACATAAGGCCCACACTGGCAATTATGCTCATAGAAACCTACCACAATGATAGGTTAGTGCAACCCATTTGAATGAGACATGCTAGTGCCTATTAAGTCATTCACCAACTCTTTTCCAAGTTATGGTGAGCCATAACACTGCATACAGTTTATCCAGAATCCCTCTGTCATGCCCTCTCTCAGCCTGGTACATACAGTTTGTATGGTTATGCCCCCCACGAAGTGAAGCCAGACCAGGTTGCACTTCAACTCATCTCCACATAAATTTTTGGAGGATCCCAGCATTCATGACAAGGCATTTCCAGTCATGAATGGGGGCTAATTAGCACATGGATACTTTGGGGGTTGTATCTGAGGCTGCAAGGGGAAAAACTGGGGCTGGAGGGTGAAGAGCAGAGAGCAAAGGACTACCTCATCCTGCAGATTATTTTCCCTGATGTAGCAGTATAAGAGGGACAAATTCAAGGCAAACCTCCAATAAGTAGATTCTATACCTCAAAAATGATAACAAATTTATATTTTTTCCACATATAGTTTCTAATTATTGGGGAGTCATCTTATAATTAGAATCATCTTCTATTTAAATAAATACATTGTTTGGTATATATTATAAAATTTGCAATGTTTATCTCCATGCAGAATAGGAAATAACGATCATATACACTGTGGTGTGATAATTCAGTAGATGTTGACTGTTTAATAGTGATCACTGTATGTATGTTAAATTACCTGTAAATAAGTGATTATGTAAAAGAAGAAAGCAAGTAGGGGATAACTCCACCACTTTTACATCTAAAAATGTATATTGTAGGTTCCCAGAACTGCTGTGGTGGGGCGGGGTTGGATTCTGCAGGAGCAGAGGGATAATTCTGACCCCTCTCCTAGGCTGGTGCCTGGGATTAGTGTCTCCCTCACCCACCCCTAATTATGCTACTGACCCCTGCTCCTAAAAGGTTACCCTTCCCTGCTTTAAAGCACATTAAGTTTACCTGGCAGACAAGGTTCTTTGGGTGAATCTGATATCTTTTATTATACCAACTTAAATAGTTGGAAAACAATTATTAAGCAAGCTTTCGGGTTCAAAAACCTTTTGTCAGGCTATGGACATTTCTGCAGTTCATGTGTGCTCTTCCTGGATGGAATGAAAAGCAAAGAAGCCAGAGGCTGGGCTGGTGTGCATACAAGACAGGTAGTCAGTGAAAATGTAGATTGAGGAGTCAATGGATGAGAGACAGATTGGGGCGGGGGGTAGGGGGAAGAGAAGGGGGATGGGTAGTGGAGAGAGACCTGGGGATTCAGATGTCAGGCAGGTTATAATGCGTCATAAATCCAATGTCTATATTTAGTCCATGATTTTTAGTATCCAGGAGGTTGATGAATGTAGTTCATAGGCTCGTCTCTGGGAAATTTACCTGGTTTTTATTTCATTATAGAATAAGAGTTAAGGCCAAGTTAATTCATAATGGTCAATAAATTGGGCCAACATAAGACATTTACAAAATAGTTTCTTAGGAAAAAACGGAAAGTGAATGGCTTTAACATGTCTAGTCAATACACATTTTATTTCCTTTCATTCCTACCCACAGAGCCTCCACAGAAACAATACAGCCAAGGAAGTCTTGCTACTCATTCAGTTTCTGTGTTCTAGCAACGGTCAAGCACTTGACCACAGTGACTTGTTTTTTATTTGCAATGCCTTGTAGTCTAACATTTAGTCCGTTACAAGTACAGGACAGTTTAGCTTTCAGGATCAGACAATATCTCTTGTATTGAATCCTGCATAATTGCCCTCAGTTATGGCAAGAAAAGTGTAAGACTATGTAGGTTATATTTATATTAAATTTTATATTTACATGAAACAATGGACTGAAAATCCTAGGCTGCCTAAAGACTCCCTTGTCTATAAATTTGCTGAAATATAGTTGGTATTTTGTAATGCCAACTAAATACAGTCAAGTTTCAATAGCTCATTATTTTAACAAATTCATCCTGTTAGAAAAACACCTGGGATTATGTTATAAAACGAAAATGAATTTGTATATTTTAATGGGAAGTTTAATCATTGTGTCTTTTTAAAATTATTTTAATTCTCTGTTAGGATTAGTTCTTATTTCATGATTTTTGTTATACCTTTTGTCTTTGATTAAATTGGATCTACATTGTTTTGGCAGAATTGAGTTGTTATGTTAAAATAACTGTAATTATTACATTGAAACGCTTTACCACTTTGCTGCCTTTCACCGAAGGGAAGTGATTCTAATTTTGTTACTTGAGCACAGTGGTTGATAATTTAATAAAATTGACTGAGAAAAAAACAAAAAAGAATAATACACAAAAGGCTTGAGTCAATTTAACTTTTGACATCTGGAGTTTATCTGAAACCAAAGGTTAAAGCAAGAGGCAGAGACAAAAAGAAATGTATAAGGGGAAAAAAAGCATTTTGCAGGAGATTTTGTTAACTAATATGACAAGGATCAGACTCTGTCTGCATTAGCATAACTCAACTGACTTCCTCCAGCTGAGAAGTTTTTGCCCATGAGATTTCCTGGACAGTGACCATTCAAATTGTTCTTCAAAATGTGAAATGCCAGAGTAAAACTTGTGAAAAACAGATGAATACTACACCACGGCAAAAGATGAATAAAGAAAATTAGTTCGTGACCAGATTATAATCGGGCATCTAGTCAAGCAGAACAGTGTTTCAAAATTTTATATCATTACTGTATAATGGATATGGTAATAAGCATTTTCCAAAGCAGTTCTTTCTTCTTCTTTTTTTCTGTTTTCTTACAATCATGCCCTCTAGTCACCTCAACATTGCATAGCAACAACTTCCTGTGGACAATAAAGCCAAAATTTATTTTAAAAGAGAGTCTTATGTCTTTTTTATACTTTTTAACCATCAAGAATGCTGAAACTGGTATTAAGGGAATTGGCATACTAGCAAAACAAAATTACTTTGTCTCCTCCCCTCTCCTCATTAAGCTAATGAGAAAATATAACTTATATGCTCTGTCATACACTTCTACTCATTAGGGCATCAACACATTCTTTTTTTATTCTCATCTTTTAGTCAGAGTAACTGCAAAACTATAGATATTTAATTTTATCCGCTTCTTATAATTCAAAATAAAGCAATGACATCCAATCACCTCCACCTTATTATCATATGATACAACTCATTTGTAAGATCCCTGCTAGCTGTTGTTTCTTTTTAGAATACATGGCAGTGTAGTGATATTATGACTTTAATATACTACTAGATATGGACACAACAACATTTGGAGTGTTTTCTGATATTGTGTTTTCTAATATTCTCTAAAATCAAGGTATGTCTGGATCTACTCAAAATCCAGGTGAACCCCCT
>NW_017728931.1:85569120-85589809 GCF_001723895.1 Crocodylus porosus | reverse complement strand
ACGTAGCACTGCCGAGCCTATAAGGATGCTGCAGGTTTTTCCTGCCAAGGTGGAGAACCTTGCATTTTTTGGTGTTAAACACCATCAAGTTCTCATCCGCCCATTTGCTGAGCCTGTCCAGGTCAGCCTGGATCACCCACCTGTCTTCTGGTGCGGATGCTTTGCCCCAAAGTTGGTGTCATTGGCAAACTTGGCCAGTCCACTTCTGACTCCAATGTCCACATTATTAATGAAGATGTTGAACAATATGGGTCAAAGGATAGAGCCTTGGGGGACCCACTGGTCACAGGACACCATGATGAGTGACTTCCATCAATTACAACCCTCTGGGTCTGACCACAGAGCCAATTTCTCAGCTAGGAGATCGTGGTGGACCCAATCGGCCAGTTTTGCCAAGAGGTGATCATGGGATACCAGGTGGAAGGCTTTTTTGAAGTCAAGATATATGACATCAAACTCTTTTCCCTTGTCCAGGTGATAGGTCACCTGGTCATAGAAGGAAATGAGATTGGTCAAGCAAGACCTACCCACAACAAACTCATGCTGGCTATCCCTTAGGATGTTGGTGTCAGCCAGTCCATTAAAGATGGCCTCTTTAATAAACTTTTGTAAGATCTTCCCAGGGATAGAAGTCAGGCTGATGGGCCTATAGTTTGCCGGATAGACTTTCCTCCCTTTCTGGAAAATAGGCACCACCTTGGCCTTCCAGTCTTTGGGCACTACACCAGAGCTTTCAAAGATCCGGGCCAGAGGCTGGGCTATGATGCTCACCAGCTTCTTGAGTACCCTGGGGCGTAGATTGTCAGGGCCAGCTGACTTGAAGGTATTCACCCTCTCAAAGTGTTCCTTCACGAGGTCAGCATTAATGGAGGGAAGGGGATCTCCCTCACTGAGACCTTCTTATCCCATACTGGGCATGGGCGTTCCATGGGACTGATGAAAGACCAACGCAAAGTACCCATTTAATAGGTTGGCTTTTTCCTGGTCAGTTGTCAGTTGCCCCATCTGGTTCAGTAAGGGTCCAATGTTGCCCTTGCTTTTCCTCCAGCTCCCCACATACCTGAAAAAGGACTCTTTATTGTCCTTGATGCTTGAAGCTAGTTGGAGTTCAGTTGCAGCCTTGGCCTTCCTGGTTTGCTCCCTGCAGGACCGGACCAGTGCAGAATAATCTTCCTTGGAGGTGAATCCCATCCTTCATCCTTAGTAGGCCTTTCTTTTTAGCCTCAGGAGGTCTGCTAGATCCCTGGAGAGCCAAGGGGGCTGCTGTGCCCTCTTCCTGCCTTTCCTCCGAGATGGAATTGAATTATCCTGTGCATTGAGTGCTCCTAGCCATGTCATTGATGCTCACATGAATAAGGAGCATGGGATAGTGGTCTGTGGGCTGGAGGAGCTTAGGGATCCTCTCCACAATGTCCTGGATGTGGGCCCCTGGGAAGCAGCAGACTTCCCGGGCTAAGGGGTCAGGGTGGCAGATTATCCCCTTGTTCCCCCTCAGGATGGAGTCTCCCACAACAAACACCTTACGTTTTGTCTTGGGGAGAGTGGGAACTGTAGCTCCAGTTGAGCCTGTGTTGCCTGCAGGAGCTGGCAACTCAGCAGGCTCTGCTGGAGCAGCAAGAGGTGCGTACCTGTTGCTAAGCTGCGGCAGGGCAGGGGCCTTGGTGAGGCGGGCCTTAGGGCCCTTGACCACCTTGGTCCATGCCCCTGACTGGACAGAGTGAGAGGTCCTGGAGTCCTCCTTTGTCCTAGAGGGAGACCGTGGTCTACCCTCTGGCTCACAGGGGAGAAGGGCCTGGCAGTAGGAGTATATCTCCTGCTCATAGTCCCTGATGGCACACAGTCTCTGGACTGTGACCTGGAGCTCCTCCAGCTGGTGTGCCAGAGACCCCAAAAGGGAACAGACCCCACAAGGGGAGGTGAACATGCTCCCAGGCCCCAGACCCTGAAAAAGGGACAGACAGTCCCCGCAGCCAAGAGCAAGAGGCTCCATCTGCGTGGAGCCTAGAACCATGGGGTCCATCTGGGTGGCCATCTCTGAGTTGCTGTGGGGGGAGCACAGAGCCCAAGGGGACCCTCAGGGTGTGGTGCATGCCCATCCATGTCATGCCTCTGGTAAGCTGGCTATGGCTGGGACTGTCTACCCTGGGGGGCTCACAGGCAGGGCCTCAGTCCTCCCGTGCGCCCTCCTGCATGAACTCCACTTTAACTCACACATCGGCAGACAAGCACACCTGTTTGTACAGCTTGTTCACGCAGCTTCAGTCAAGTGGCTCCCTGTGGGACTGGGCCAAGTAGGGGCCTGGGCAGGGTGAGACTCAGCCCAGCTCCACTCAGCTGCCTCCTCTCACTCACTAAAGGGTTAGCCCCCTCCCACCACGGGCCCTGCTTACCTCCAGCAGTGCTGAGCATTGGCGGGGGCTCTGCGGCTGCTGGGGGGTCTCTAGGGGGCTTTGGGGGAATGGAGTCACGGCGGGCTTTCACCCACATGTCTCTCACCACTCTGGACCCTAACTGGGCCTTTTTTACTGTTGGCGGGCCCTTTTAAACTGCACGCATGCGCAGTGGGCCCACCGTCGGGGAAGCTGCTCTAGGGCAAGGTGGGGCCCTGCCCAGGATTTGAGGGGCTCTGCCCTACTAGAGGGGGACTGGTGAGTACCCCCTCCTACCTCTCTATCTCTCTCAGGGGCTGGGCCAAGTAGGGGCCTGGGTGGGGCAAGACCCAGCCTGACTCCACTCAGCCTCATCCTCCCACTCAATAAGACCCCCTCCCATCATAGGCCTCACTTACCTCTGGCTGTGCTGGGGGTCAGCAGGGGCTCCGTGGCTGCTGGGGGATCTCTGGGGGGCTTTGGGGGATCAGGGGCTCAACGGGCTAAGTGCTATTTACTCTTGCTTGCTCTCCTTTCTGCCACATGACTTTTACAGTATTTTCTGTCTGGTATTCCAACTTCAACAAGAAAGAAAGAGGATACACTTTGCTGAGCCTAGCAAGCAGAAAGGGGGAAATGTGGGTTCAAACCCCTTTGACCAGGGGTGGACAAAATGGTAGATCTGGCCAGCTGCCAGACTCCATTCCTAGCAGCCCCTGCCTGCCTCATTGTGCCCAATTTCCATGGAGACACCAGGAGCAGCAGTGCCATGACAGTGAAGGGCCAGAGTTTCCAGCAGCACTGACAGGGCACACGGCTGGGCAGGGACCTGCTCTGGGGCCAGGCCTGGCATCTTGCAGTGATGACAGCATGGTCCAGACCTGGAGCAGAGCCACAATCTACTGCCTGAATGCCCCTACCTAGGGCATGTGGGCAGCAGATTGCACCTCTGAGAGAGCTGACCACCTCCCAACAAGTAATCCTTTTACAACAAGAAATGGCAGGCAAGAATTGGGTGACCTTTGCTGACTGTCTGAACTGGGTAATCCCACTTCACCATGGCCCAGGCTGGGTGGGTGCAGGGCTACCAGGGACTGCAGCCCTATCCTGTACTACACTGACAGCACATTTCAAGGGATGGAGGCCCAAGAAGCATAACTGTGTGGGGGGGAGTTCAATTCTATGGATGGATGGATGTACACACCTAATTTTAGGGAGAAAATACACAGCATTTCTGTATTTCTTTGAATCTCTGCCCTACTTTGCCGTAGTGCTAATTAGGTAAGTGACAATTCTGCAACTGGCTTAACTCAGCTGAGATCAAATGAAACATTGGAGATACATTGATTTATACTTTCTGAAACATTGGAATTACACTATCTGATTGGAAAGAGAGAACATCCCAATACCACAAACTGAATCTGATTTTGACAATTACTTTGACTAATTTTTTTGATTTGTTATAATGGACTGAACTGGGATTGGTAAGTGGAGGTAGAGATTCCGGTGGTGCCAGGAAGGCATGAGGAAACTTAAGCCCACCAAGGTAGGGCACAAGCTACAGTATAGCCCTAGAGGGGCAGATATTTTGAGGGCCAGCTAGTCCATGGATCATAAGGGGCATGGATCATACAGCAGGCTAGTCAGCCAACAGCTGTAGAGAGGTGAGACCAAAGACCTACAGGATTGAAACCAGGACCAGAGGGCCAGACTAAATAAGACAAGACAGTAGCTGGAGCCCAGAAGCCAGGTCAGTGGACCTAAGCTAAAGGGCCCAGAAAGAGAAAAGGGGTGGAGATCTAGAGCAGCCTGATATGGGACTAGAGCTGAGTGTCCTCTGAAATTACTAAGTTGTAATACCTGTGAGGTATGTCATGACTATAGGAAAGGTGAAAGGTTATGAACAGCCACTAACACTATTAGTGACCTGGAAGGTGCAGATGCACCAGGAGGGGGAAAATTAGCATCTGAGGGCAGAACAGATGCAGTTGGGGGTTTGTAAGAAGTCTCTAGACTCAAGGAAGACAAAGGCTTGCTCTAGGACCCTAGGGCAGCTTCCTTTTTCCCTTAATAAAGTGTTAACAACAAGACATGGCAGGAAAGGGCAGACAGAGGGTACCCAAACAGCAAGAGAAGAGAGGAAGGGTATCCAGACAGCAAGAGTAGGGCAAGATTCACACGACCTCCTGAGGCTGTCACAGTCCTCCTACAACTAGTCAAACAATTGGGAGAGAAGGTGGATTGTATTGTTTTGTGCTTCAGATTTCTCAATGCCCTATAAATACACTGCAAAAATGGATGTTGTATCTGTCAGAAACAACTTGGCCTAGCTGTTAAATTGGTCTTCAGTTAAGGACCAGTAAACATCTATAATAATAGATTTCTGGTATTGTTCCATGAACACAAATTATTTTCTTCAACAAACAATATTGCTACTTTATGTAGGAATATACTTTTTAATTAACAAGGATACTTTTTAGTAAAAGACTGTATGTATTTCACTGTCCTTCTTACTGAACATTTTAAGGATTATTTATAAAGGGTTACAACTGGAGCAAGGATTCCCTATTGATGATGTCTACTAAACTTTAATTTTTACCATCACGATAGATTGAAGAAAGACTAAAGATGGTCCTTTGCCATGGACAAACTATACAGTATAAAGACCATACTGTAATCCCCTTACTCATGGGTGGATCTAGGATTTTGAAAAGGGAGGTGCAGATGATGTAGCACATCACATATAATCCAACACAAATTTTTCTCCCATTTAAGAGAAACTAGATGTTTTGCTAATATGCTTATGGACTAACACCATATCTGTCAATTTAAAATCAAAGTAAAAACAAATGTAACTATTGAAATATACACTAATTTGCTAGATTATATATAAAGATTTAAAAAAGAACCCCACAAACTAAACAAAAAAAATTAAAATATTATATAATTAGTCCTGGATTCATTATAGCTAAATGCAAGTCTGTTATTCAGAGTCATAAAATAAAATCTAGCCTTCTTAAGTACTTTGACATACCTCTAATATTTCACTGCCAGTCACTTCTACACCTGAGCAAATATTGCCACACCTAAGTTAAGGCTTTTAGCTAGAGCTATAAACCATCTGGAGTACTGTGAAATAGTCATTCCCAGTAATATCTCTAACAAACCGAATTGAAGAAGAAAGGATAGTTTAAATGGTAGAACATCAAGACCATTAAAAGGGGGAGGTTGTTAACACCTGTGGAGGAGTTTAGCAGGAATCAGGAAGATGATAACGACCCAGGAAGTCAACTAACTCCTTCAGTGCTGCTTGAATAGAAATGCTGCTGTCCCTCCCAGGGAGTTGGTTTTAAAGTTTGAGTGGAGCAAGAATCAAAGAGGAGTGCAACTTTGCCACTGTACCTCCATTAGATCTGCCCCTAACCTTTTTGGAATAGAGAGTTATTACTCCCTAAAAACTACTGCCACAGAAATCAGTACGTTTGCCTATATAAGAAGCTTCTTCCTAGTTAAGTGTTCACAATCTCAACACAAGGAATTGATGGACCTTGACCACTTATGAATATAATGAATTCCAGCCTTACTTTCAGGGATTGGCCATGATAACTGATATAAAAAAAATCTTGAATCAAGGAGGACTATACAGCAGTGGTCTGCACTTGTAGGGAAATGAGTGGGAAAGCAAAGGTGGCAACTGAGTTTAAGTTATCCAAGGGAGTCAAGGACAATAATAAGTCCTTATTTAAGTATATAGGGAGCAGAAGGAAAACAGTTCTGGGCGCCCCACTTCAGGAGGGATGTGGACAACATTGAGAGGGTCCTGAGGAGGGCCACCCGCATGATCCAGGGACAACAGGGCAGACCCTACAATAAGAGACTGTGAGACCTGAACCTGTTCAGTCTTCACAAGAGAAGGCTGAGGGGGGACCTGGTGACAGTCTATAAACTCACTAGGGAAGACCAGAAGGGTTTGGGAGAGACCTTGTTTCCCCTAGCGCCCCCTGGCATAACAAGGGATAATGGCCACAAGTTGTTGGAGAGTAGGTTTAGATGAATGAAGTAAGAACTACTTCATTGTCAGGGCAGCTAGGATCTGGAACCAACTTCTAAGGGAAGTGGTGCTGGCTCCTACCTTGGGGGTCTTTAAGAGGAGACTTGATGCCTGGGGTCATTTGAGCCCATTTTTTTTTTCTCCTGCCCTGGCAGAGGGTCGAACTTGAAGATCTATAAGGTCCCTTCTGACCCTACTTCTATGATTCTATGAACAAATGGAAGTGTGGGACCCCTGCTTAACACCTCAGGATAGCTGGTAACACACTCAGGAAAAAAACTGAACTCCTGAATGCCTACTTTGCTTTGGTATTTCACACCAAGGGGAAAGACAAACGAGATAAGGGTCACAAGGGCTATGGTGGGAATGATAGCATTCCCACTGTGGATGTTGACCTGGTGCAAAACCAACTAGAAAAGCTAGACATTTATAAGTCAACAGAAGCAGATGGATTTCACCCTAGAATGCTGATGGAGCTGGCTGAGATGATTGTGGAAAACACCCGTGGAAAAACTCTCAGAAATTGTGGCACACAGGGGAGATCCCTGAGGATTGGAAGAGGGCCAACATTGTGCCCATCTTAAGAAGGGGAAGAGGGAGGACCTGAAAACTATAGCCCAATCAGCCTAACCTCCATCCCAGGGAAAATCCTGGAAAAACTCATTAAAGCACCTGTGCGCAATACGCTTGTTGAGGGTAAGATTCTGAATGACAGCCAACATGGCTTTGTCATGGGTAGGTCTTGTCTTACCAATCTCATCTCCCTCTACGAACTGGTCTCTTGCCACCTGGACACGGGAGAGAAAGTTGACATTATACACCTAGACTTCCAAAAGGCTTTTGATCTAGTATCCCATGATATCCTTGTGGAAAAATTGGAAGATTATGGGCTTAACTGCTCAACAATTCAGGGGTGGAAAACTGGCTGCACGGTAGGACCCAGAGAGTTTTCATGAACAGATCTGTGTCATCCTGGTGAGGAGTGGCCAGTGGTGTCCCTCAGGGGCTGGTGCTTGGACCAGTGCTTTTCAACATCTTTATCAATGATTTGGGTGTGGGGGTGAAAAGCTCACTGGCCAAGTTTGCAGATGACACCATATTATGGGGGAACATGGTCATGCCAGAAGATAGGTTTCAGATATAGGTGGACCTGGACAGGCTGGAGAATTGGGCAGACTGGAACCAGATGTAATTCAACACTCAGAAGTGTAAGGTGCTCCGTCTGGGGACAAACAATCCCTAACATACCTACAGGCTCGGTGGCAACAATTTGATTTGCACCATGGCTGAAAGGGATTGAGGGATAGTGATTGACCATCACATAAACATGAGCCAGCAGTGCAATGCTGTGTCCAGCAGGGCAAACAGTACACTGGCATTCATTAACCATTGCATCTCATGCAAAACTAAGGACGTGATACTCCCACTGTACTCTGCACTGGTGAGACTGAAGCTGGAGTACTGTGTCCAGTTCTGGGCACTGCACTTCAACAAGAAAGTGGAAAAAATTGAGAGGGTCCAGAAAGGAGCTACCCATATGATCAGGGACTTTGAAGACAAGCCACACAAAGAGAAGCTGAAGGACCTGGGCATCTTTAGCCTACAGAAGAGAAGGCTGAGAGGGGACTTGGTAGTGGCTTACTGCTACATCAGGGAAGTACTTCAAGAACTCAGTGAACAGCTATTCACCATGGCACCCCTTGAGGAAGATGAGGAGCAACAGATATAAACTCCTGGAAGCCTCCAAGAAAAACTCTTTCACAGTCAGGGGATCCAGACTGTGGAATAAACTCCCTCCAGTGGTTGAACAGTCACCTACCCTGGAAATTTTCAAAAGGAGGGTGGACAGTCACCTTGCTGGGGTCACTTGACCCCAGTTGTCTTTTCCTGCCTAGTGCAGGGGGACTGGACCCGATGATCTACAAGGTCCCTTCCAGTCCCTAATAATCTATGCATCTATGCCAATGCAGCCCAGCCCAGCAGGGGTCTCCTGACCCCAACCACAGCCCTTTGCCCACATGGGGCCCCTTCATGCACACCCAGCTCCACTGTGTAAGGCACTACCCCTACCCCTTCATTGCCCTGAGATCCTGGTATAGTGTATCATGGTGTGGGGGCACTGGGTGTCGGGGGGAACAGAAGGAGGTGGGAGATGGGCTGGTACAGCACTGCTACCTCCTGATCCACACCCAACTTCCTGCTCTTCCCACATACAAACGTTCCCTTCCTAGCTGCTGGCTCAACTCTGCTAAGCTCTACTCTGCTACACTCCACTCCACTGCCTGTGCCACCCCATGTCCTGCAAAGCACAGAGCTGGTAGGTCCCCTGCTCTGTTTCAGTCCCCACCCCTCCATGTCGATCCCTACCTGGGTGGCCCCAGCCTCATACGAGACTCAGGTAGCATCAGGATATGTCTGTTCCCTGCCATGGCAAGCTCCTAGAAGCAGTCCACCCCGGCATCCTGCTGGGGGGCAACACAGAATAGGGGTGGCACCATCTGCCTGTGGCTGGGGAGCTGGTATCCCTGAGGCCACTGCTCAGGAGAAACCAGGCTGGGCAGTGTAGGTAGATTGGCACTTGCTCTAGTCCTACACTCCTGCTTGCCCACCTCTGTCTGCAGCAGCACCACTGAGGTGTGGGAAGGTAGGATACTGGGGGAGGGTGTAAAATACAGGTTTTCCCAGGATGCCATTTTCTCTAATATTGGCTTGGGGGCCCAGCCAGAGTAAAGTGGGCCAAAGTCAGGGGGCAGCAGCCCAGATAAGGATCTGAGACCTGAAGTAAAACCTGTAGTGGCAGCCCCAGAGTCCAATTACAACACCAAGGCATGGAAAATGACACAGCAAGGTGGGACCCTGAAAGGCCAGAGGGGGCAATTGTGGTGGCTGCCCCAGGAGGTGACTTGGCTGCCCCAGGGCCTGACTTTCTACACCTTGTCTTATATTTTTTCTAAGCAGAGATTTCCTACACAACTCCAAAGCTTACAAAGCAGATAGGACACTGTAATACTAAAGGGGAAAATAATTAGCAGTTTGTTAAAACACAGCACAATAGAGATCCAATTTGGTATACAGCTTTTACTCTATAAAAATGGTACTTAAGACACCTTAAATACATTGATTTGTATGCTGTTTAGGGTCATAATAATAAATTCAAGAATTGCATTTAATAAATAGTCCTGAGTTTACTAACAGTAAAAAAAAAGTTACCACCAACAGAAGTGCTTTAGAGAACATTTTATCTGATTTACAAGCATCACAAAACATCAATAAAAGTTAAATTAAAAACTCGCAATTATGTTGTATCTCATAATTATTTCTTGTAAAATGATCTGCTTATTATCAGGATACTTGAGTGGATTTTTTAGCCTTGTTTGTCTACAGAAAATGCACAGCTACTTTAAAACAATTCATCCTTATCCACCCATTTCCCCCCTCTTAGCAGAGAATTCATATACGTGTAGTTTTGTGTTCCAAGCACTTGTTCCTTAAGATTCAGAAATACACACATTTGCTGTAATAGAACTATTTATAATTTCTCATGTCCAAAGAGGCTATTTCTAAGTTTCTAGAAAGTGCTATCCATTTCTAGAAAAAATATTAGAAATATATTGCATCCATAATTCATAGAATGTTCCTCTACTCTGCTTCAATGCATTGTAACCTTTAGGACTAAATCTTTTAAGCTTAAAAACAAGTATCTACATACAAGGCACTTACCCTGTGCTTCATTATTTGGATGAATGTGATGAGGACATAGAAGACACAATCACTTGAACCTCCATTTGCAGAAACATGCTACATTTCCAGTTTCTGCATTCTCCTCAGCATAGAGGAGTCAGAAGGACTAGAGAAAGTCCATCTACACATGCAATTAATTCAAAGCAATAAACTCCAGAGCAGTTTGAGCCAGAGTAAACTACTCCAGAATTAAAAGTCTGCATGTATGCCCAACACAGCAGCAGCTTGAGTCAGGGTGGAGCAGTTTATGCTAGGGCCATTCCTGCCCTGTTCTGGCCCAGGCTAATGGTGGTGGTATTAGGTGGCAGAGGGGGTTGGCTGGGGGATAAGGATACTGAAAGTGCAGACCTGTGTGGCTAGGCAGCAGGCAGGAGTCTGACTTCTTGCTGGCTGGGTTGACCAGCTCCAATTTATGTCCATGGTCAGTATCTGCATGTGTTTTTAATCACAATTAATTACTCTGCTGTAAGATAGTACTGTCCCCAAAAATACTACTGCTGATGGTATTAATTACTTTACTGTGGCCTAATACCATTGCACATGTAGACAGTGATGCTTTACTCTGCAGCTAATTAGTCTCCTCCGTGATACACATGCTTATGTGTATAGATGCAGCCAGAGTGCATGAAGCTATGTACCTGAGTTCCCTTTAAATCCAGTAAGCCAAGGTATGGGATGGAATGGATATTGTATCCCACTTAAGCAGCACTGAACCTGTTTGGTGAGGATATCTGGGAAGCATGGCTGCAGAACAGTATCTTCTGAAGATTCCTCTGAGTAAGTTGCCTTCACAGTGACCTAAAAGCAGGACTGAGATTAATAGGCTGGCATAGGTTGACCCATGATGTTATTCCATGAGTAAGAGTCAGTTGTTATTTCAAAGAAAAATAGGCCACATACGCTCAAGCTGTAGGTCACAATTTAATAAAAAGAGAAGTTGCTTTGATATTTCTTGATGTTCATAAGCTTTAAGAAACTTGCAGACCTGCATAGTATTTATGCATTAGTTAAATGGGCCTATAAAAATTGTATCTTAAAATTAAATCAAACTGCTGGGATTTTTCCTCTTGTTATATTAATTCTACAAGTTCTGGTCTAGCTTTAGGCTTCTTCTCCAAACAGCAAGGAACCCAACTCTGCAAAAGTTTGCTCACAAACTGCACTTACATAGTACAGCAAAATAGAATGAATTCATTTTTCAGGTTTCATGCTATCTCACATTAAATACCTCTTCTCATTCTGAGATGCACATCAGAACTTGTGAAAATGGCATGATAGGGAGTCAGTCAGTAGCAAAGCTCAGAAGAGCTAAAAACAGGTAAATGAACACCATCTAATATTTATGTGTACTTAAAAATTCTTTTGACATACAGATCCAGCTTTTAAAAAAGTATAATCTGTGCCTGCACACAAGCATAGTCTCCAGTGCACTTCATCAAACTATCAAACTAGAATTTATTGAAGTCCATGGAAATATTTCTGTTTACCTCTCTTGGTACTGATTTGTCCTTACATATGCATGTGCACATTCAAATCAGGGTTTGGTATGCATAATTAGATTTTGCACATGAGCAATTTGGAGGCATGAAAAAGCATAGATATCAAGTGGCAATGAATTTTGCATCAAATGGTGCATAGCATTGAAATACTGTTATGCTGAGCTAAAAAAGGAGAAACAATCAGGGTAACATCTGACAATGTGCTGGCAACGTTCTTATGGGTAATTGGTGGTGAGATGTCTTTAGTGCCAAGATTGTATCTCTTGTATATATGTCCACTGCACTGAGTGGCTGCTATTGTTGGCATCTTTAGCCATTTTCTCCATCAATGTATTTCAGCTGGGGCTTAGGAAAAATGCCTGCTCACTTTTTATGAGGCGGATGACATCTTTAGTACAATTACATACACAGCTGCTTTGGACAAGTGATGTTTTGCCAAAACGATCCCATGTTATCTCGTTTCGTGTCTTTCTTTTTTTCTCTCTCCCCCCTTCTCTTTTTTTTTTCTTTACTGTTTCATTTCCTCTCTGTTTGAAACTCAAAAAAAGCATCAACGCTAAAAAACAGGGAATGATTTTTATTAAAAATAAATTTAGAACACCATGTAAGTGACACCTAGAGACAGTTTCCTCATAAGAAACTTCAAGAATGGTGTTGACAATGTGTGGATGGATTACATTAGAATACATCCTAATGCAAAATTGTTTAGGAGCAGCAGAACATGACATTATAGTCTGGAACACTGAATTACCAGTAACAGGCTCTATACTGTATAGCATGCTGTTGTATATCGTTGTCGTGAAAAGTCCATTACTTTCCTGGGATCTGATTTACAGCCACAGAGTGTTTAAGTAGGTAGGTTCAGGGTCTTAGTCAGCAAAAAAATAAAATCAAGGAATGACATGTTTTAACAGATTTAGAGATGATATAATTGGTAGTCAAGTTACATAACAGTAAATCAGTGTTTCTCTCTCTCTTCTTTGTTACACTATTTTGTTGGTTGTTTTTCCAGTGAAGATTGAAAAAAATGATAGGAGTCTGAGAAGGAAGACTTATGAGGAAAGGCTGAAAGAATTAGAGTTATTTAGTTCCAAGAAGAGAAGACTACTGGGGAACTTGATAGTAGTCTTCCAATACCTCAAGGGCAATTATAGGGAGAGTGGAGATAGGCTTTACTCTGTGGCCAGTAGTACTAGGAGTAATGGCCTCAAGATGCAGCAAAGGAAACTTAGGTTGAAGATTAGGAGGATTTTTCGGACTCCAAGGATGGTCAAACATTGGAACAGGCTACCAAGAGAAGTTGTATAACCAACATCTGGGATGATTTCTCTGGGACAATCCTGCTTTGAGCATGGGGCTGGATTAGATAGCCTTGTGAAGTCCCTTCCAGCCCTACTTTCCTATGGTCCTAGTACAATCTCACCTTGCATCATGTTACCTCAGAATTTGGCCTGTTAGCAGACATGACATAACCCATAAGGATGTAAAGATGACCATAATAAGTAGTTTGAAATGGGGTTTGTATATTCCAAAAATTTGATTAAAACATCATAGGACTGACAAGAGAAAAGTAACCCTGTAAAATACTGTTTCTTGCAAACAAACAAAAATTCCCACAGTGATGGTCATAATAATCCAAACAGCCAGCTTGCATGCAGGGAAAAATCTTTTACCCTGTTCTGCAACAGTAGAGGAACCTTTGCCAGTGGCTTCAGTTTGCTTCTACTATTTAAAAGTGCTGTCCTGTGGGGCCAGGCCAACTCTCAGGATCTCAAAATTGTGCTGTTAGATGGGAAGGTGTGACTCAATTGCACATATACACACACAAACAAGCCATTAGGTACATACACACACACTGGGCACATACACCCCCACCACCAACTCAGATGCACACATCCAGAATTACCAGCCTAGACACATGCATACCTATCCCCAATTCAAGTACATACACACTATACACACCAAAAATTAGACAAAAATCAGTGCCCACACACTTAATACACATATACAGATCACTAATTTGTATATCATGCATTAGTTCATACACACACCACCCACCTACACAGGTGAGTTTCTAACTTTGGTGGTATGGAGTGTATATGTGTGCTTGGGGTACTTGGGGTACCTAGCGTGCTTGGTGACTATGGGATGAGCAATCATGGGTCAAAGATTTCCAGAAGGAGGGGAAGGATGGAGATGGATGGGGGTTAAGATGAGAGAGAGAAAAATAAGAGAGTAAAAGTTGCAGGGGCTGGGATTAGAACCAGCAGACTGGAAGGGAAGCTGGGGTTACTTAAGGTCAAGTGGCCCTGGTGTTACTCGAGGTCACTGGTGCTGGGGTGACAGCAAGGGAAAAAGTCTAGTGGCAAGGAGGAGACAGTCAGAAAGCTGGAAGATTGGGGCTGGAAATGGAGGCAGAAAGCTGGGAGATAGCCAGGAAATCAAGGAGGAGGGTTGGGAGGTCAATAAGACAAAAACCCAACTCAGGGTTTCAGAATAACAGGTTTATTAAATAGACAACGCACTACACAGCCCAACGAAGTTATTGGTTTTTACACACACGCAAGCACTCACATACACACCCGCACAATGGTAGCAGGAGAGAAAAAGGCTTGGTGGAGGGATTGAAGTCAAGGTGCGTAGGGACAGATCCAGGTCCTTTGCTTGGGGAAGGAAGATGGGTGATAGCTACCTATCCTGGGCTGTGAGTTGATCCTCAATGGATGGCCAGTTGGGGTCTTCTCCAGCAAGGTGTTGTCCAGAGGGGGTCGCCAGCAAGGCCTCTGGGTGGATAGGTGGTGTGGCATGGTGCTGGCCCAGATGGAGAGGGCGTCCCACTAGGTCTGTCTTCACTGCCCCCTTTTATAGGGGCAGACCTACTATGACTCTAGTGGCAGGGGCATGCCCAGGCAAGGGTCAGCACCTGCTGTACTGAGCGTGTGCATGTGCAGGCGAGGATGTGTCTTTAAGGATGGGTTGGCTAGTTTCTACAGCAGTCTCTGTCTTCTAAATCTTGAGCCAGGGAGGGTCAATGCAGGATGATGGTTGGGTCGTCGAGTTGATGGTTCAGTCATTCAGACGGAGCTATTTTTAGATCTGCTGCCATTGTTTCTCAAGCACTCTCATTCATCCCCATTCATTCAGGAACCAATTTACATAGGAGGGGTAGGTATGAGTCACAGTTGCAACATACTGTATAGGGCAGGAGACACAAGATGGAAGCCTGACACACAAAATGGAAATTTGACATTACTGTACAGATATAGGCCTAAAACATATAAATTCAATATAAAACAGTAAAAATTAATACAAAAATAATAGGAACATAATATAATATAAAATGGTAAAAATCAATACAAACATAACAGAACACTATTTACAGTATAAAAAGGGGCTTATTACAATGTAGGATTATAAGAACTTAGCTTACCTACTATTATTTGTAATCATTTATAAGGGATAAAGAGGGCAGAGACACAGTCAGAAATGGTTAGGGGAAGGGGAGGGAGTATATTTTTAAATTAAGAAAAAAAGAAAAACAGGGTTTTGCTACAAAAGGATTGCACACACAATTTTCCTGTGATTATCTGAGTTGTTTGGACTTATCACTGCCAAAAAAAAAAAATCAGCTTATTTTTACTAGACATATATAATTTTCACACGTGATAGAAGAAGTAAATGACTTCTACATAGAAACATGGGCAGATGTTCCAGGCAAAGTGGAAGTGGCTACTGCTGGTTATTACCATGATTGCAAACATAAACATGCAACTGCCACAGCAGCCACCTTTTTTCAGCACCCCCTCCAAGGAGGCACCCAGGGCAGTTGCCTCTATCACCCGCACCCCCTGAATTAGGCCACTGCATATATGTAAATAATCTTACTGCATAAATTGGAATATATTTACTTTCTGTGCTGGGGGTTTACAACCAAAAAGTACTGCATATTTAATTAAGTTCACAGTGTTTCCTCTGAGAGGAGAATCTGGCATTCTTAGCTAGTTTGTATGCACTTCATTCAGCAGGCATTTATAATTAATTATTCAGATGAATTATTATACATTTTTAAAACATTAATACAATCTTTTGTGGTTGTGTTTAATTAAACTAGTAAGAACACTCTAAACAGAACCAGAAAAATCCGGCTTTTAACTGGATTCCCACATTTTCTCCTCTGTAATTTTGCAGGTGTCAAGTGTGAGAATGTGCAGAATTATTCCAAGTACATATTCATGTTTTTAATCAGATTCTTTATGCCTAATTTGTTTTAAAGGTTCACAAATTCTTACAAAGCTTAAAACATATCCATACCAGAGACATAATGCAAGAGTACAATCTTAGATACTGAGAAAGCAACTGGGTGATATGGGAGGGAATTGGCTTTTAATGTTCATTACTTGCAAGGTATGAAAGCTGGAATATGTTTTACAAAAATGACCACAGGAAAGAATTGGATGGATGTTAAATCACTGCAATTGCCAAATATACTGTTGTTCCAAGAAACCTAAATAGAGGTGCTTTAAACTTCCTGCTACCACAGGAAACTCATGTACAGGGATCCTGTTTTTCTCTGTTTAAAAACTGCATATTCTCTGATTAAAGACCCCAAAATCCACGTTTTTCCATGATTAAAATGAAATGCCACTATATACATAAGTATCAGCTGAACACGTTTTATTAAAACAATTTAGAAGCCTACCAGTGCCTCAATTATTATAATAAATAAATGCTAAATATCTATATAATTTGGTGTGTGATTTTGAGTTGTTTAATCATGAAAAAATCAGAGCTCTCCTTGTCCCTTTCACTCAGCAGGATGTGGGTCCAGCTGCAGCTGCCCCCACTCCACCCACCGTATGGTGCTGAGCAGCCCTGATATACTGGTGCCCTGCCCACACCCCTGCCCCATGCCACTGTCCCTCATTCCCAAGCTACAGCCTCCCTAGCTCTGCCAGTGCCCCTCACTCCCAACCCACATCCCCCTCACCCTGCTGGTGCCCCTCACTCCCAACCTACAATCCCCTGAGCCTTGTCAGTGCCCCTCAGTCTTAACCCACAGCACCATGTGCCCTGCCAGTGCCCCTCACTCCCAACCCACATCCCCCTCACCCTGCTGGTGCCCCTCACTCCCAACCTACAATCCCCTGAGCCTTGTCAGTGCCCCTCAGTCTTAACCCACAGCACCATGTGCCCTGCCAGTGCCCCTCACTCCCAACCCACAGCCCCTCCAACCTCCCCTCAGCCCTACTGGTGCCCCTGACTTCTGACCCACAGCCCCCTGGCCTCATCAGGTCAGATAGTGCCTCTCTTGGAGGCTATGCCTTACTTCTTCATGCATTCCAGCCCTGCCTATGCTGAGAACAGAGGACAACTCTATGAGACCAATGCCTTAGCAAGGGCAGGGTCCACTTCGGAGGACCACATGGGCAGTGGCATTATTCATCATTGCCCCCATCGCTCCCCAACAAAGCCATCTGCTTACAGACATGAGGCAGGTGGGAAATGTTGCTTTACTTTCAGCTCAGCCTGCTTCCATGCTGAGTCCAGCACATGGCCAGAAGAGGAATCGCATTAGTTGGATTGGTATAGATAGATAAATCTATCTATCTATCTATCTATCAATGAAGCACATGGAGGGCCCCCCCCCCCCACTCCTGTGGGATGCCCCATCCACCCCAGCATCACACTGTTCATGAGCCATGCTGGTATTTGTCAAAAATGACATAGAAAGTTATTGCTATTTAGGGATGGCTGATCAACATGAGTCCTAGCAGATCTTTTCCATGAGGCCCTGCCAGAGTTCTTCAATCTCCTTGAGCATTCAGAGCTCCAGCAAGTCATCCAGTGACCAGCTGTTGAGCTCAGAGAGCTCACTGTACCATAGGCTGCACACCCAAAGGGGAGCATGGTCACATACCCCCAACCCTGATCCTGGATCTGTTCATGGTATAGGGTTAGACCTTTGAAGTTGCAGGATTGGAGAGAGGAATTCATTGATAAGTAGGGCTGGAAGGGACCTCCATATGTCATCTAGACCAAATCTCTGCCTGAGGCCAGATCATCCCTATCTAACCCAACTTATACATATCCATAATCTAGCTGCTTAGTAAAACTAACGTCAACCCTGATACAACAAGACAGGTAAAGCAGGGGGACCACAGCAGCCAATCTCCTGCTTGTGTAAGTGGCTGTTAATATATGCTCAGGTGATCTCAGGTACAGAGCCATGAATTAGATCTAAAAAATTGCTTTCTGGAACCAGAATGTCTTGTCCCATCTGAAACAAAACACAGAATGGGGTCCAACACAGGATTATGTGAAAGGTATTGCTAAAACTGAGAGATTAGCATTGCTGGGTATATTAGGGCCTACTAGCTAGCTCTTTCAATGTCTTCCAGCCTGCCTGCAATGTTACATGTTCAGGTTTCTTTCAGTTGGAATTCACTGAGAATGAAGAGGAATGCTTCCATTATTTCAAGATATAGCAACTGAAAATAAACTACCATCTTTTCACCCCTACTATAGCAGAGAAGACCCTAAAAACATGAGCAAGTAAAGAATGGAAGCATTCAGACTCCTTTCAGTATAAGGATAACAATAATAGTAGTCATACTTTGGTTCAGGAGGTTTCTGAAAAATCACAATCAGAAATGCACAGGAGGTGAAAAACAGCTCTATGCACAAAGGCAAAAATTGGGAAATGTGACATATATGCCATTATTGACATAAATAATGCTTAAAAGGACTACTTGCTTTGTGCTGGCCCTCTGTGTAGAACTATATTTCTCAGAATAGAATAATTTCTATGGGCTGTGCATCAAATACTTAGCATAACATTTCTAATTCCACTTCCAAATTAAGTTTGGGGAACATACATGTATCATACCTCATAGCATCAGAGTGGCTTTAGATGGGTTATGTTGTTCACATTATGATGCAATGTTATTAAAGATGCTTCAAAAGGTCAGACAGCCTGCCATTTTTCATGTCATATACCAACCAATGACTAAAGCAAGTGCAGTAGGAAGGAAAGACTATATTAACCAAGGTTTCAGAAAGTTGACTAATTGCTTATATTTTCTATTCATATGGAAAGCTCTAGCTAAAGTATCATGTTAAGCACATATAACTTCAATCTTGAAAAACAGTGGTATGAAGATAACCTCAACAGACTTGTATCTTAAAAAACTTTACTAGCAGAATTCAGCACCCCTTTATTAAGAAATATTTATCTGCCCAAATATAATAAACTCAAGTTCCAAGAACTGAACTATCAATTTTCTTTATTCTGTTTAATTAGCAGAGTGGCAGCTCCTGACTCTCAAAGACTTACATTGGCCTAATTTCCAACAGAGGCAGATCCAAAGGACGTTCAGTGGCAAGATCATACCACCCTTTCAGACCATGTTGGGGAAGCAACCCCTGGGAACTTTATAAATTAAACATTAAACTAGATGCCTAGGGTAAAACATTCATTGGAGGTTTTGAAGAAGAGGCTAGATAGATGTCTATCTGGGATAGTTCAGATAGAGTGAATCCAGTATGTGCAGGGTGTTAAATTAGATGAAACTTGGGATCCCTTCTGACTCTATGATTCTGCAAGGGCTGGTTCTTAACTGTACAAGAACCACCTTTGAAAAGAAGCCATGGTTCTCAGGCTACAGCCTCATTCACAGAAAGAAAGGCATCTCCAGGAAGAGTGTTTTTGGTTTGTTAGGGTCTTGTATATCTGGGGCACATCCACACATGCAAGCATGTGCTCTTACAGCAACTCAGAAAGAAGTGGTGCAAATTTCAGCCAGGACTTTTTGCCTCAGCAGATGTGCCTGGACATGCACTTTGGTATAGGGCAAATTGTGCCACTTGGGGCAAAATACCCCAACCTGGCTTCTCCTGGATCTGCAGCCAGGGGAGGCCAGAGCCCAGGGACAGCATTTGTGTTGTCTCCAGCAGTACAAAAAGCTGCCCTGGCAAGTAGCTCAGAGCTACTCACTCCCAGGAGCTTCTAGGCCTCATCCATTTGGTACCTGGGGATACAACGCCTTGTGCCAGCTGAACTGCCGAGGCAGCCCTGAGAGTTCCCTGCACACTTTACCCACTGCAGGGGTCTGGCAGTGGGGGCTGCTGCCTGGCTGTGATCTGCTGTGCACCTGCCAGACCCAGATGGGAACTACACAACCAGTAAAGGCATCTGGGCCAGCTGCCAGTGGGCTGTGGCTGCAGAATTGGCCTTTGTGTGGCACTACTGCCATGCGTGCCCCATGCCCAGCCATCTGGGCAGCTATCACCAAGAAGATGTTCCCAGTGTGGTGTCCTGCTTTGAACTGTCAAAGCATGTCCTCCTGCCCTCAATTGGCCAGGAGGTCAGCTGTGTCCAAGGTGCTAGGTCTGAGCAGACTCCTCTGCCTGGGTCCTGCCACTTGCCTCCCTAGCAGGAATTCTGGTGTTCCCTATTGGAAAACTGAAAAATCTGTGAGAAAGAATCCCAAAATTATTGTGCAGAATACCCTGAAATCCATGTTCCTCAACAATTAAAACAGAAGACCACTATACACAGACACATACACACACACACAGAGAGAGAGAGAGAGAGAGAGAGGGTGGGGAGAGAGAGAGACTGATCAGTTAGGCAATGATTTATTGATATATCTACAGTGTTAAAGCAATTTGGAAGCCTACTAGTGTCTCCATTATCATAATAAAATGAATTCTAAATTCCTATGTTTTGCTATTTGCCTTTGGCTTTCTTACCATAGAACAGTTAAAGCTCCCTATGACCCCTTCACTAACCAGGATGTGGAGACAGCTACCCCTGCAGCCACAGATCCTGCCAGCAAGTCTCATCCTGTCTGGCAGCTGGGCATGCAAGGTGTCTTCTCGGGGGGATGTGGGGTTTGCAGGAGGGCCTGGGAAAAAGGATGAGGGGATGTGGCTGGCTGTGGAGGGATGTGGGGGGCCACGCAGAGGGCTACTATCCCCCATGCAGGGCCCACATGCCACACTCCTGCTGGCTCCTGCAGCCCCCAATG
>NW_017728931.1:85558176-85569016 GCF_001723895.1 Crocodylus porosus | reverse complement strand
CCCATCCCCTGATTCCACCTCCAGCCCCTGCCCCCATGGCTGCCCTCCCAGTCCCAGCCTCCCAGCACTTAAAAAAGAAAAAAAGAAGAAGAAGCCTGCCACTCACCAGAAGTAGCAGCTGCTGTGGAAGTCACTGGGGCCTTGCGGCAGAGCCTTGACATGCAGCACAGGATAGCAGGGGGTAGCGGGGCCTGTTCCTGGCCGCCTGGCACTCACACTGCCACTACCCCATTGTGCAGGTATGGCCGGGGTTGGCAAGGCACTGCATGACTCATGTGCTCTTGGGCAGCTGGGGCCATTGCAGCTGTCACTTGGGCCCTGCACTGCTTGGGGGGTCTCTGTCACGAGGCCCCAGTGATACCAATAGCAGCTACTACTGCCAGTGAGTGAAAGCTTTTTTTTTTTTTAATTGGTGCGATGACGGGTCCTGGCAGGGCAGTGACTGAGAGGTTCAGGGGCAAGTGGGAGATGGGGCTGGACAGGACAGTGATCATGAGGGTTTGGGGGCAGGCAGAGGATGGGGCCAGGTGAGGAAGCCATTGGAGGAGCTTGTGGGGGGTGGACGGGGAATGGGGCCAGGTGAGGCAGCAATTGGGAGGGGCTGGGGGAGTGGACAGGGGATAGGGCAGGTGGGGCCATGATCCAGGGGATGGGAGAGCTGTTGCGGCCAGCGAGGATACCTCCATGGTCCTATGCCACCTCCTCCAACTGCCCCCCCCCACTTACCAGCAGGAGCCTGCGTGCCAGCCCTGCATGGGCAGGCAGCATGCTTCATCACTGGGGCAAAGACCAGCCATAGAGACACTCTGGCTGATACCAGAGCATTTGTGTGGAGGACTAAGCCTCCAGTTACCTCAGGGCACGGTCCAGGATCATGCCCTGCACTGCTTCCCCCCCCCCATTTTTTTTTTAACCCTGGATTTCCAGGGTTCTCATTTGGCCCCACACTGCAAAAAGGGCTTTGAGACACTGTAAGAAGCACATTCAAGCTCGTGTGGATGCACCCCTGGAGCTCATTTTCACTTTTGCTTAGAATAGCCCAGATTTACTCCTTCCAAGCTCACGTTAGCTGGGGTAATTAACCCAGATGGATCACTTCAGGGACTCACTTCACATCCTATCTGCACCATGCTGGGGAGGGAGGATGGGGAACCTGTAAGGATTACAATTTAAATTATATGGTTGCTGAAGTACTTGGAATCTTCTGTTTTAAAAGTGCACATTTAAGTATGTAGCAACATTCATTCTAGTTGTAAATTAGGAGAAATCTAAAAAAATAAGCAAAATCTCTTGAATCAAATCCTTCAGCCATAATTTAATTCTTAATTGCCTTGTCTACACAAAACACTTTACTGCACAGCAGATTAATTTGCCGTGCAGTAAAGCATCCTCATCTACACATGCACAGCAATTAGGCTGAAATAGACTAATATTGTGCTTCCAGGTTGTCCAGTCAAATACAAGCCGTATCTGGCAGTGTACTAAATTACTGTGCTTAAATGCATGTGTATACTATGATGTTGGAATTAATTTACTTTCGCTCAGATTATGCTGGAGTTGATTCAGTTGCATTAATTGAATATGTAGATGTGTCCAATGAGGAAAAATTGCCATTAGCTTTCATAGTTGTTGATTTGAGAAGTGAAACAGTGCTGAAGGAATGGACCCAGTTTGTTTCCTCAGTTGTGAGTGTTTTCTCCTTTTCTTTCAGATCAGCAACCTTATTTCAGCCAGTAAGATTATTAATTTTTTCCAGTTTGTTTCTATAGTTAAAACATATCACTGAGCTGCCATTTAAGGGATCCCTTTCCCATAAGGAAGCGTTAGAAACTGATAAAATGGAAAACAATTATTCCTTGTTAGGTGTATTCTCATAGCCTCATGGAGTGGGATACCACTCTGTTAGATTCAGATAACCAGAGAACAAAGCTTACAATCCATGGGTATGTCTACAAGGCACATTGCTGTGCCATGCAGAGATACCTGAATTAGCACTGAACATTTTAGCTCTGGTACCAGAAGCAATACAGCCGTGTTATCATAATGCTCCTTTCAAGCTCACGTTAGCTGGGGTAATTAACCCAGATGGATCACTGTGCTAATGAGGCTATAGTGCTTTCAGTCTCAAACTAGTTCATTCAGAGTTAATGCAAGTCCTCGTGGCACTGAATTAGACATATTTAATTATATGAAAAGATACCACAGATGAATACAGGCAGACAAAAAGAAGTGCAGAGAAACAATAAAGATACTGGCCAGTATTTCAGGGATTGATCTCAGCATTTAGCTGTGGTCTGGTTTTGTAGGAAACACAATGGAGGACTGTACTGAAGCAAGAGCTGAAGAACAGAAAGGTTGTTTTGCTGATGGTTATGGGGAGTCCCCTTTTAGCACAAAGAGCAGCAGTGGAGAAAGCATGAAAGTATTTGTTTTAGCTCAGTGGAATACCAGCAAGTGTTGTTAAAAGCTATGGGCAAAAGCACTATACAATCTGAAAGGAGTATGAGGCTCCTTAGTAAAAACACAGTCTAACTAGTACCTCTTTTTAAAATCCTCTATTTAAAATTATAAAATTGAACCTAATAAACAGAAAATCTTCTATCCACCATGCACCATCGCTCATGCATATGTGCATGATAAATCCAAATTTAAATAGTAGTGATGAAATGAAATATATACTGTATATAAAGCAAATTGGTTTGAGCCATTCTTTGCTCATGGATGTTTTGCTGTCAGTTTGGAGGGACTTCTTTCACTACAGTGGAGTTCTATAATTATGTAACACAATGCTAAGCATAGTTCTTTTTAATCATTAAATAATATTAATTCCAGAAGAACATTAAAGAACAGATACTTAGTGATAATTTTAAAAATATGCCTAAACAAATTGATTAATAACTTTAACTTAATGTACCTAACAAACATAAGCATAATGTATTTCTGATTAGAAATGAAATTATTCCATAGTTCTTATAAAAAGCTTTTTAGTTTTACTAAAATACAGCCATTGAACTGTCATGAAATAAATGTTATTTAATTGCAAATTACTGCTAAAAGAATCTCACAGCATGATAATGAATTTACAACATGAAGGCATCTTAAAAATCATACATTCAATAACAAAAACACTGTTTCTTAATTTAAACATAAAATCTGATTGACATCCCTTCCAGAATTATTGGCCAAAGCATAGGTTTAACTATGCTAAGAAGTATAGAAATTGTTCAGATGCTTGGGGAATCTGACTTACACCAACAAAATAGTCACTATTTCTATGTCAAGGCACACAAAGCTTTTCATAAAGTTCATAAGGTTATCTGAAAAAGAACATGAGCAAGTATGCACACACACACACACACACACACACACACACACACACACGTGCATGCACATGTGGGTTTATTGCCGATTCTGCTTTCTGTAAATTTAAAAAATCCTACTTGTTCATAAAAATGAAGTTCAATCTTCTATATTATACACACAGTAATATGACTGTTTCTACCATCCCTATTCCATCGCTACTTATTGCTTTCATTAAGATCTTCACATTCAGTGAGTTAAATTTGTATTCTTCACCTACATTTGCTATCTTGTCATGTTTTCTTCTCACTCTACGAGCTGTCCCTTAGCGCACCGTGTGTTTGCCTTGTCTTACTTGAAATGCAAGCTCTTTTAGGCAAGGAAACACATCTTCCCATTTGTAAAGTGCTGTGTAAATTTACAACATTATAAAATGGCTTATTATTAATAGTAGAAATAGATACATTTTATTCACTATATCATGACCTTTAGAGTGTTTGAAAAGCTGGGTATAGCTGAAGGCTCAACAGCTGTAATGACCAACTGCACCAACTAGAAATATTATGCCAGCATGCAACAGAAAAGGGTATAATACCTCTAGGGGCATGTATTGTCTTGTGAAAGTAAATCCGGTCACACACACAGAAGTACAGATTTAATATGGCTTCATTAGCAATTACAGCCATCTGCTCTTGACTCTCAAAGCACTTGCACTATACTAACTCTGAGGGCTGGAGATCTTGGTTTACAATAATATGGTGGCCTCAAAGAGCATTTCATTATAGGCTACTGGAAAAAAATGCTCAGTGCAACATTTTGCTAGACCTACAGAAAAATGTGTGTACGTTTCCTTTCGTCTAGGTGTGAAGGCACAAAGACCTTGTATTTAACACTTCTAGCATGTATATTTAAGCATTTCGCAGCTAGCACAAGACCAAAGACACCTTGGTCTTGATGGCAATCTGTAGTTTCTTTAAATCCAGAGCCACAGAGAGCAAAATGGAGGGTGACCTTCTGTGTCTATATGTAGCCATACCCCAAACATTCATGCATCCCATAATCAAGTGGCTGACATTAGATGAAATGCGATTCTCTCCCACTCTCCACAGGCAGATTTTGAGACTGAAATATATGGCTTTAGTTAAATCACTGGACTCAATATAGGTATTAATCAGATGATCATCTTCTGGTCAAACATATGGATCCTAACGGTTCTTTCTTATTTCAGTTTCTAAGGAGTTATGCCTGTGGGCATGTACATTTTACCTGTTTTAAGGGAGCTGCTGTTGGGGAACACATACCATTTATAACTGTTACATCTGCATGGCCCTGTGGTGAACCAAGTTAGCTCAGTTGTGGTACACTTTAACCTTGAATGAAATAAATTAAAGTTACAACTATTTTGCTACACTTCTGTCACTGCAGAATTGTCAAGATGAAACAGTTACATCATACCAGGTTATGGATCACATAATTTAATATCAGTAGAACTATTCATCTGTCTACACCCTTTGTAACTTTTCAGTGGATGTGTCTACACATGCATTTGATGTGGGACCAGTTTACTTGCAAGTAAATTAATCGTGAGTAAATGCTCCCAGGCAAGCATCTACTTATGCAGGGATGTAGGAGCAGTTTCGTGGCTTCTAGCAGAAAACTGCTCCTGCTTCCTGCAGCCCTGCAGTGGGCCCCTGCCACCACCAGGGGGAAGTGATGGCTCTGGCTAAAGCTTCCTGCACCTGGAGGCCATCTTTAAAAGGCAGCCCCACTCCCTGTTCCCTGGCCATCTGTGTTTCTGGCCAGAAACAGCATGCAGAGCATGGAAGAAGCATGCAACGGCTCTTGCACCACAGCCTCTGCCTCCCCACACCATGGCTGCTCCACCTCCTCCCACTGGCAGCAACACTGCATGCCCTGGGCTTCTGCTGGATGTCATGCTGGCCCTGCTAGCCTGCTGCAATTCAAGTAAGCACTGGCTGCCAGCAGGCCCACAGCTATCTAGGCTCTGCCATCTCCCTCACATGCAGCGACCACCTGCCTGCCCCACCACACCATCCCAGAGTGACTGCCACGCAGCTGCCACCTGGACCCCATCCTTCTGGCTGTACCCCATCAGGGATGCTGACAATGGACTTCAGTATGCCACTGCTGGGGCTATCCTCACCCTCCTGCTGCCTCTGGGCCTGAGCTAGGACTAGTGACTGTATGTCACTCAGCACACCTGGGGTGATGAACAGTGGGTGGAGGCATTCCAAATGATCCAGGCCACCTTTATAGACCTCTTAGAAAATCTCTGCCCACACCTCGTGTGGCAGAACACCGACATGCAAAGCCCCTCCCCACGGACATCTGGCTGGCCATCACCCTGCCAAAGCTACCCAAGCCCACTAGCCTCTGCTATGTGGGCCACCTCTTCAGCATGGGCAAGGCAACCACCAGGGAGATCATCCTGGAGGTGAGTGGTGCCCTCTAGAATGTGCTGGGGCACACCGTAATTCCCATGCACAACCCCCTGGTGGTGGTGGTGGGGTTTCACACCCTGAGATTATCCCAGTGCATCAGGGCCCTGGACAGGACCCACATGCCATGCCACAGTGACCACCCCTACTACAGGCAAAGAGGCTTTCACTGTGTTGTGCTTCAAGCTGTCATTGACCATAATGGTACCTTTGCCAATGTGAGTTGTGCCTGGGCGGGCAGTGCCCACAATGCCTGCATGTTTTGGAACTCCATCCTGCCAGCCCTGGTGCAGTGGGTGCTTTGCATCAGACCTCCACATCCAGGCTTACAGGCCCTCACAGATGTGGGCATTGGACTGCCCACCCTGTGTGAACTGCTGCTGTGCCTCTACCTTACCTCACTGGCAACCTCATAGTGCTGTCTCCTCCTGCAACCATCTGGGGCCCTGGGTGGCAGCGTATGTTGTCAGTGATGGCACCATCAGGGCACCTGCACTGGCTGTCCTGGATTCTGTGTGGCTGTCCCTGTGCTGCTGGGCCAGAGCAGCTGCCTGCAGCACCCAGGGGAGGGGCACAGTGAGGAACTAGGAGCCACACAGTGATGTGATGCCCCACACCACCTGCAGGTTCTGGAGAGGCTGCTGAGGGTTGACTGTAGGCAGCTGGCACTGGTCCCAGTGGCCAGGAGCCAGCTGCAAGGTCCCCATGCTAGCAGGGTTGGCAAGAGCTTGCAGCAGCTTGCGAAGCTGGATGGCATGGGGTGCCAACAGTGTGGTGCCAGGCAGTGGTATTGGGGTGTAGGCAGGCTGGCACAAGCCCATAGCCTGCTGAGGTGCAGCAGAGACCAAGAGTCCCCCCAGACTCCCTGCTGTTGTATCCTAGGGCTCAAAATGCCTGCAGGCTTTTAAAGGGCCTGGGGCTGGCCCACAGAGGTGGGCCAGCTCTGTGGCAGGGAAGGCTCCCAGCCTTTGGGCCTTGGGACTGAGCTCAGGCTTGCCCCCTAGTGGGATGACCTGCAGCAAACTTGCTTCTGGTTGGTGTCTACATGTGCGCATTACTGCGCAGGTGGAAAATGTATTTGTAAGTAGCAAAGTTTACTTAATGGGAAACATGTGCATGAGTAGATGTGCACGCTTACTGCACAGTAAACTATGTTACTGTGCAGTAAAATATGCTACTGTGTAGTAAAGTGTCTCATGTAGACAAGCCCAGTTTGTCAGTTTGTAGATGTTCTGTACATTTTTTTTTAAACAGAAACAATTATATTGAAATGTCTGTGTTTTCAAAGACTCTGGATGCATACACTATAGGACTCCCAGCCTGATCTTTAAAAGTTCATTTAGTCCATCTTCAGATGTGGCTATTTAAATGGTCTTTGTGGCCATTTTCATTTTCTTTGTAGGGCTGGAAGCATCCATGTAGAGACATGCAGTCATTAACTGCAAGAGCAAATGATGATAATTTGGAAAAATAGTGTTTGCAGCAATTTCTTCTGTGTGGCTCAGAGTCTGTGCCCAGATATTGATGGATGACCTCTTGTCCCTCCATGTCTAGTTGTCTCAGGAGCAAAATTGCATTCAGAACACTGTTCATTTCAAGTGCCATCTGTTTCCCTTGCTAAGTAGGAGGTTTTTCTTGGCATCATGCCAAGATAATTTTGAATTTTCCTTGTCCCTTTTAAACTTAAATTCAGAAGTTCAGTTTCAGTCAGTATGTTGGATTTACTGCCATTCAGTACCCTATATTTTGAGCAGATGTTAACCCATATTCCAAAGTACTGAGATTCCTGCAGCAGACTCTTCTTCCATTTCAATCAGTCCTAGGCGATAGTCTCCCATGAACTGATGTCAAATTAGCCTTGAGCCCCTCCTTGAAGCACTTTCTCTGCCTTCCTCTTGAGCATACACCTTGACTGAAATGAGAGAATTAAACTTGCTTCAGGATCCTGGAGTCAGATATCCAAATGACACAGCTGGCCCAGCAAAGTTGATGTCAGATGATCATCACATTGATGCTCATGGTATTTGCTTGTAAGGATACTATTGTTGCAGCTTCTATATTCCCACTGGATTTGAAGGATTTTCCATAGGCATCATTGATGGTAATTCTCCAATGACTTGAGGTGTCTCCTGTGTATTATCCAGAACTCAGCTCTGTACAATAAAGTAAGGATCACAAGTGCTTGATAAACCAGGAGCTTGGTTTTAGATCTGATGTCACAGTCTTCAAACACCCATTTCCTCAGTTGTCCAAAAGCTACCCTTTCACAGTTGAGGCAAAGTTGGAGTTCATCAGATGTCAGCACTCAGAGAGATGGCTTCTGAGATGGCTAGGAAATACTCAACATTCTCCAGAGTTTCACCGTGAATCTGAAATACTGGACCTGGGGACTTCTCATTAAGAGCTTGTTGTTGGAGGACTTTAGTTTTGTGGATATTAAGCGTCAGTCCCATTTTCTTGTATGCCTTGGTAAACACACTGATAATTGCCTGAAGGTTTACTTTTGAGTGAGCACAGACTACTGTATCAACAGCACGGAGCTCAGTGATTGAGGTTGGGGTGATCTTAGTTTTGGTTCAGAGTTGGCTGAGATTAAACATCCATTTGGTATCCATTCAGAGCTCGACTCCAACTGTTCCTAGCATTTTTCTTCCAGTTAGCGAGCTGTGAAAATCATGTCAGTTGTGCTTCTTGATGCCCTAAACCCACACTGAGATTTTGGGGAGTATTTCATTTCATGAAGAAAAGAAATAGCTATTCCAACTTTCACTCCCAAACACAGATTATAAATACATACATGAAGGATTGGGTTTTCAGCTGTTAGGAGCTACTCCTGGCTTAGGTTCCTGTTGTGTTAGCCTTATGCAGTGTTTGAATTACAGCTGAATTAAATTCAGATTTTGTCCCACAGAACTTTCTAATATGTACACGATTTTTGTTTTTAAACACAAGTTCTGATTCTCAAGCAGCCTCTTGATTCCATCTGCTATCAGAAGAAAACACCATTTGTTGCAAGAATTAACAACAATGTGCGTGTATGCCCAGAACTTGAGGAGAAATGACCTCCCTCTCCTAAGTGTTGGTTAGCAAAATTGGTTGAGTATAAATAGAAGATTATGCTATGACTCTTGAAGAGGTAAGCAATGGGCAAGTATGCCTGCCAGATATGTTGCAGAAACACAAAATGGGCTTCTGCATGATCACACTGTGCCGTCCCATCATAGGTCAATACTTACGATTCACAGCCAGCCTCACAGTCTATTAAAACAGCATGTCAATTCACAGTTTGAACAAAATAAGCCATTGGTTTAACAAGGCAATACAATGGGTCATTATTAGGAGCAGAGACCCTCACTTGCAGCACTGAATTATCAGATTCTACTACATGGCACAACACCGTTATCAGCAAGGATAGCAATACTGCTATTCTCTATGTGGTTTACAGTAAGTAGCATATTATGTTTAAAGTTAATTATAGATACCATGGTCTGGGAGACCAATAATTTTGACACATTAATGTGTCATTGTCCAATTTACCTAGAACTGAAGAATATCAAACAGAAAGAAGGATGTATTTGGTAACTGTGTTGGTCTGAGACAAAAAAGAAATGCAAAAATCTAGAACTCTTGGTTCAGAGATGATACCTTTTATTAGACCAACTAGGAAATCTCAAAAAAAATTTTCTTTTTCTGAAAGCTTTTGTGCTCAAAAGCTCAGACAAAATTAAGGATGGTAAAAAATCCGCATAGGTAGGAAAAAAAATAGTTTTTGCACAGAGGAAGCTGGAGATGGAAGTGTGTCCCTCTGGGTCCATGAGAGTGTCTTTGTGAGTTGTTCTGAGTTGCTCTTTGTTGTGCAGATCAGGTAAAGATTATCAGAAAAAGATTTTTTTGTGTGTGTGATTTCCTAGTTGGTTTAATAAAAGGTATCATCTCTGAACCAAGAGTTCTAGATTTTTTGCATTTCAGACAGAGAGGGGAACCAGTGATGGCTAATAATGAAAGCTTGACTCCTTCATTTTAGTCACAGTTGCATATTTGTTATTCATGTTTATACTGAAATATCTTTAAAAGAATTTCCATTTATTTTAAATTATTAGTCACATTCCAGCCCAGCAATCTGACCAGTGATTCATGGCTGAGACACTTCCAGCCAACTATTGTAGCTTAAACAATGTGACTCAAATAAGATTTGCATAAGCAGAAAGGGAGGAAAAAACCCAAGAAACAGCTACCTTGGGATAGATTGCAACATAAACTTTGTTTTATCAATCCAAAACAAATTAGTGCATTAAATGGACAGTAGATTAGCACTTGGGTATTTGTATTGCTGCTAACAGGATTACTTAGGCCTTCACTGTGAATTCATACAGTATTCATTGGAGAAGTACCGATCCTAATAAATTAGTTCATTTGGATGACATACAATATGTATTTTTGTTATAGGCTAAATTTAGATAACAGACCCTTAAGAACTATCTTTAATTTCTTATAAGAAATCAAAAGTTAGTTGGAACTACCTTGGGAATGTAGAGAAAATTCATTACACTCTACTTAATTTACATTATAACTTCTGCATATTGGTAATATGTACATTCTTTTCCATGGTTCTTACTACTTATTGCTGTGTCTGAAAAACTATTTTTTGCTTATGTAGATGATATTCCCTTAGGATCAAAAACTGAATTATTCAATGCTCTTTGACAACCTTCAAGACAAATTAAATAAAATCTGAATGAATCTCAGAGATTTTGTCTTTATATTCACATTTTAAATGATAAAACCTGCATTTCTGCATTAACTCCAGGGCTGTGCGAAACAGCACCATTCCAATTCGACCTCCGCCTTGACGATTCAATGGAACCGTGTTTCATTTCAAGTTTCATTTAATTTTGAAAGCAGTGATCCATTTAGTTTCATAGAATCATAGAAGTAGGGTCAGAAGGGACCTTGTAGATCTTCAAGTCCAACCCCCTGCCTGGGCAGGAGAAAAAACTGGGCTCAAATGATCCCAGCTAGGTAGGCATCAAGCCTCCTCTTAAAGACCCCCAGGGTAGGAGCCAGCACCACTTCCCTTGGAA
>NW_017728931.1:85550261-85557811 GCF_001723895.1 Crocodylus porosus | reverse complement strand
CGGCGCCCAGAACTGGACACAGTACTCCAGCTGTGGCCTGACCAGTGTCGCATAGAGGGGAAGGATCACCTCCTTGTGGATGCACGACAAGGTCCGGTTAGCCCTTCCAACCGTGACTTCGCATTGTCGTCTCATGTTTATCTTGGAGTCAGTAATGACTCCAAGATCCCTTTCTGCTTCCGTGCTCCCGTGTGTCAAAACTGTTTTGCTGTTTTGAGATTGTTTTGATGTTTTGTCCATAGGTTACTATGGGGAAGCATAAAATGCAGCAGGCAGGCAGATTGGGGGCTCACCCGCACCCCTGGGATGGCTGCGGGGGCTGTGCAGGAGTCCTCCCAGGGATGCAAGCCCTTGATCTGCCTGCCAGATGAGAGAAGCTGAGTGCTGCTGCCTGGGACTGTCAGGAAGATCGCTGCTGTCGCCAATCCCAGGTGGCATCACCTGGATCCTCGTATTCAGCAGGCAGATTGGGGGCTTGCCCACACCCCTGGGATGGCTGTAAGGGATGTGCCAGAGTCCTCCTGGGGGTGTGGGCTCCCAATATTCCTGTCAGATGACAGACTGGCGCTGGGCACAGCCCACACCCAGCACCAGGAAGATCAGTGCTGCCACTGGCCCCAGGCATGCATCCATGGGAAGACTCCAGCACAGCCCTTGCAGTCCTCCTGGGGGTACCAGAAGGACCTCCATCTGCCTGCTGGCTGACAGGAGCTGAGTGCTGGTGCCTGGGGCCAGCAGGGCTGAGGCAGGTCAGCTTGTGCGGGGACCCACCACCCTGATCACTGCAGGGGCTGTGATGGAGTCCTCCCGGGGGTGCATGCCCCCAATCTGCCTGCCAGGTGACAGGAGCCCGATGCTGCTGCCAGGGGCCAGTGACAGCGCTGATCTTCCTGGTGCTGAATGCAGGCTGTGCCCAGTGATGGTCTGTCATCTGGCAGGCAGATTGGGGGCCTGCACTCCTCAGAGGACTCTGGCACAGCCTCTTCAGCCCTCCCGGGGTGGCAGGTGAGCCCCCAATCTGCCTGCCAGGTGAGAGGAGCCAGGTGTGGCTTCCTGGGACTGGTGGCAGCAGCGATCTTCCCAGTGCTGGTCCCAGGCAGCAGCACCTAGGTTCTCTCATCTGGCAGGCAGATCAGGAACCCTTCCCCTCCCCCCCAGAGGACTCCTGCACAGCCTCTGCAGCCCTCCTGGGAGTGCAGGTGAGCCCCTGATTTGCCTGCTGGATGACAGAAGGTGGGTGCTGTCCGCTGGGACCGGCACTGAAGCCAGCAAGCTTGGCTTTGAAACTTGAAATATTTTGTATTCCCTTGTTTTGTTTTGAAGCTGATTTGAAGGCTTTTGTTTCATTTCAATTTCACTATTTTGAGCTTGAAACACATCAAAACAGCTTCAAAATGAAACACAGGGCAAAATTTTGCACAGCCCTAATTAACGCTTCATATGCCCCAATTAGGAAGACAAAAGACTCAAGACCATAGTATTAGCAATAGCAATGTCATTCTGAACTACATTAGAATGATTTGCAAGAAGTTGGACAATAGTCCTGACTTTAAAACTTGTATACAAGGTTTTATTGTATAAAGAGTTCAAAGGACACTGTAATAAAAATACTTGTATTAAAAACACAGGCAAGATTAAGAGCGTGAATTCTTCTACTTAGGGAAAAATGGATATTTGTCTCTTATTATATGTAATTAAATTTAGTGATGAAGCAGGTAGAACTGGCTTTTCCAAGTGTCAGTCAATTTCTGAATCCATCTATTATTGATTATAACATTTAATTTCATGTTGTTTATAAAAAGTACTTTTCTGAAGCTATAGCACAACACTTAATACTTAAGTTATACTATTAAAGTATAAAAAATATACCCCTTTGCCCTAAAAGAAAAAACCCTTTAATCACAATTCATATTGATTCAGTAGACATGTAAATATAATTTATGTATACTTCAGATAATGAATTATCAAAGACAACTGAAGCTGCACCCCCAACAGCATCTATAAAAGTCATTAAACTGATTAAACCTTTTGGACCTCAAAGTTTCCTAAGCACCTAGATTCAGGCTTATGTGCATGCTCACAATCCATCTCTAGCAGGTGGTTTTGCACCTAACTCCTGCATAAACTGTCCTGGGTGTGTCTACCCATTTGATGTGGGAGAAGTTTACTCATGAGTAAACTGCTTACAGGTAAATGCTCCCAGGCAGGTGTCTACACATTCAGGAAAGCAGGAGCATATTTGCTACTAATGGCAGTAAACTGCTTCTGCTTTCTAGGGCATTGCAATGGGCCCCTGCTGCAACCAGGGGGAACTCTAGGCTCCCCCTGTGTGCTAGCCCAGGGGCTGCAAGGGAGCACTGGGCCAGGACATAGCTGTCTCCTGGCCAAGGTTGGGACATTGCACCCTGTCTCTGGGAGGCTGCCTGCTGTCAGGGTGGAGACAATGTTCCCTTGCTCCAGTGACAGGGAGCTCCTGGCCTAAGTTCCCCAACTAAGGGCAGGGCAGGGGACTTGGAAAAAGCTTCAGGAATGGGGTAGGTCTGAACCCCCTACCTTGATCCACTGGTGAGGCAGCTAGCAGCTCTTTTCAAGCCCCATGACTCAATCACCCAATGGGGGCATGGGGCTAGGATCTGCCCCTAAATGAGACAGCTCCCAGCCCACTTCACAATCATGGGTTGGGGCTGGAGAGCTTGTTCCCTGCCCAGCTGTATGATTGTGGAGCTGGGTGTTAAAAAATACTCCCCAGCCCGTTCCCCACCCAGCTCAACAATCATGGAACTGGACAGGAAACAGGCTCCCCATCCCCTGACAGTAGGAAGCTCCCAGTGCCAGCTCTGCCACCATGGAGCCATTAATGGGAGATCTTTATCTCCCAGCACCATCTTCACAGTCTCAGGACTGGTGCTATGAGACCCCTACCCTTACACTTACAAGGATCTCCCAGCACCATCCCAGATAATGATCTCCCAGCTTCCACTCCCTGTTCACAATCTTGAAGCAGGGGGCTTGGAGCAACCTGCTGTTGGGGTAGGGAGACATATCCCTGCCCAGACTCCAGTGGTGGAGATCACCCTGGAAGCAGGCAGCTCCAAGGGGCAGGGAGCAATCTCTTGCAGCCAGTGGCTGACTGACTGGGAGCATATTTGTTCCCGGTCAGGCATCTACATAAGCACTACTGCACAGTTAATAATCACAAATAAATTTCCTATTTGCATTTGCAGGTAGCAAATTTACTCAGGATTAGTGAGGTTTATTGTGCAGTAAGGAATTTTCCAACCTCCTCCTCAAACCCTGTTGAGGTAAAGTAATGTCCTTCTGGAGCCCAGCCTTATCTCTGTAGTCCAGTACACAACCTGCTGATGGGCAAAGGAGAGGCAAGCAATCACACTCAATGCATGTAAAAATCAGGTGTTACTTTTGGTATCAAGGGGGGTCAACATTGCCTTGGCATTGCTGGCTTTAGTCTCTTTTCAGAGAACAGGTGCAGAGATGGCTGGAATCAGTCAACCATTAAAGTGAAGGTCATGGACTAAAGTCCTGAAGGCTATTATTGCATGCCTTGATCATTTGTCGTAATTTTGTAAAGATTTGTAGGCCCGGCAGACTATTGTGATCATCAAGAAACCCAAGAGGAATACGCACATATATCAATCAGCAATGGATGGACAGAATGAATATGAAACTAGCGTGCAATGTACTCATGGGATTCACAGATGTTGTGATATGCCAGGTGTTGTGGAGAAAGAAGGATACCCTAGATTATGCTCTCTGCTCCCAAAGCTGTTAGTACACTTTGTCCCATGTCTATTCAATTCAATACAAAATACATAAACAACACTGGGAATAGAAGCATAGGTAAGAAATCTGAGCACTGTTCTTTCTCCTCTTTTCACTCAGCCAAATCAGGCTTGTTCTAGTTGGTCTCCTTTTGGTTCCTTCTCTTTTTCCCTCTTGAGTGCCAAATGAGCCAGCTTCAACCAGAGACGTAGCGGCTAATCATGGCCTTTCCTAGCCCAAGACACAGCTTCTTTAAGAAATAGAAGATGGAAATTCAGTCCCCTGAGAGGAACCTAGAACCTGAGCTTCCAAAGCTAGAAACAGCCTTCAAAAAGCCCAAGGTGGAATTTAAGTTACATGGTTTTAGACAGGTGGCATAGTTTAGACAGGTAGTGAACAGAACACTGTTCTTTGTTGGGCAGGTGGGGGGTGGGCAAATCTTAGACCTAGTTCCACCATTTTTAAGCTAGTCTATGCATGCTGAACTTCTGTTCTGTTGTGAGTATAGACCAGTTTCCGATCACTTATACTGGTAAAAGTATAATATCTGTACCTGGTCCCAGTGTCCTAACTCCTAAGCTAAAAGGTAGGTGAACTTGTCACCTCCATCAGTCACCAGTCATAGCTTTTTTTTGCCAAGTTAAATTTTTCAGACTTATGTGGAAAATATGCATTTCCCTAGGTGGATTTAAACTTAGATGGCTATTCAACAAAATGGAATAGTTTCTGGGCACAAGTAGTGAGCCGAGCTTAGATGTAGCATTTGGTGTCTGATATAAAATTTGCATAAGTGTCACTAAGTGCCACTTTTAGACATGGGAGAATTTGGCCAGGTCTTAGATATCCAAATACTAATTAGATACATGATCAGCAGAGCAGAATTTCCTCCTAGATGTCTCCACAGGACATACGATGACCCTAGATGCTAAACCAGGTCAATTTGACCATGTCTATGCAGAGGACTGTTACCAAGAAAATAATTCCTGCCTATTTGCCCCTACTCTATCCAGGGCAACTAGACAAAAGATACATCTGCCTAACAGTTTACACTTTTAACAGAAAACAAACAAACACTGAATATGGGACAATCCAAATCAAATTAAAATCAATGGAATAATTCCCATTGATTTCAAAGGACTTTGAATACAACTCTGGAAGATGTGTATCTGTGAAAATGGCCTCCCAGTATATTTTAAGAGTACATATAGTATATAGTATTTTATAATTTTTTTATAAAAGGGTAACATGATTAATAGCTTCAATAGGTATAGTATATAGCCATTAATCATATTCAATCTAGACAGTTATAACTGTGTCAGTAAAACATATTGTAGGTGGTTATAAACAGATCGTAAACCATTTTTAGAACATGCATTACACCTTTTAATTAATCATTTATAAAATATGTATAAATGCACACTTAATATTTTGTCCTTTGCTAGTATACATATAGATTTGTAGAAGATAGAAGTATCCCCTTATCAGCTATGATGTTTTGTTTGGTTGGGTTTTTTTGCGAATGACATTTCCATGTGCTTGTAAAGGAAATGAAAAAAAACCATTTACAGTACTAGACCTTTATGGACATTTCAGCTGCTAACTACATGGGAAAAAAAGCAACCACCAAAAAGAGCACTTCACTGGAAGAGGAATCATATCAGTTTGACCTGGCTCCCCAGCATCTGTACAGAATGTGTGCTTCATTGGGGTTTTTGGCATTTTTATCTAATAGCCAAAAAGCCCCAATGAAGCACACAGTCTATACAGATGTTGGATGAACTGGGTCAAACTGATGCCATGCCTCTTTTGGGCATGTGCTGTGCACAGGGCCACACCAAGGTAAAAATAAATATTTTTTCCTCCTACATTTGTAAGCAGAGACTTTGTTATTATTGCCATATCCTACCACACTCTACTTTCCCCCCAATAAGAATCCAATCTGAGATTAACTCTGTACTAGACAAATATAATACTACCTAAGCCAAAACTAGTATCAAAACACAAAATCACAGTAGTATTGAATGCACTAATAATACAGATAACACAACTAAATCCATCATGTGTATAAATCATAGGTAAACCTCATACTTACATTTCTAAGCCCAGATATTGGTTGCTATACTGATGATTATTTATTAAAGATTAAGCCTATACAAATGGAAAGATTAAACCTATAAATATTCATAGACAATATTATTTGTTATTTATGTGTGAGACCATGAGATGGTTTCTATCAAGAATGAAGCCCCTTTTTTCTAAAAAGACAGTTACATCATGCCCAGAAGATTTTATTATATGAAAAGACTATAAATAAATAAATAAAGGAAGGAAGAGAATGGATCCAACATAAATTACAAGAGACAGTAAACAGAGTTAATTCAGTGGTGATGGACACCAGGATTTCTGTCCTTTCTGGTTCAAAAGCCTAAGAAAGACAAGCAATTCAAGAAGTTACCATGAATACCAATGGGAAACTACTTTTTCATGGCAAATGAAAATACTACTTTCCCACTATTACTAGGGAAACTAAAGCTCTGCTAGTTCAGAAGTGCTGTTCATATTTCCCAGTAACTCACAAAAAGATGTGGTATCACTTTGAAACATGTAACCTGTTTCTGCTTGCTAAGGATGAGCCAGAAATATTGAGCAATAACAGGTTTTAGGATTTTTTACATTGTATCACATTATTTGATATATCATGTCATTAGTATAATATCAAGAACAATAAAAGGACTAAGAAACTGCAGAAAAATATTAAACATTGGATATATTAACATAAAGATGCACAGACTTCCTTTTAAGCTGTTGTCAGATAACAGGGAGCAGCAAAAGTTCAATATATTTTATTACTTTAAGTGTTTAAAAAGCTCAAAACTATTGAATTTCATTGATTATTTTCTTAAGCAAATGTTCTTAAGCAAAAGCACACTACACCATGCCAGGGAAAAAGGATGGTTCAATTTTTAAAAGATAAGCCTGCATACATCAGAAGACTCACTGCATTTATAATTAAATCTAGAAGCATCTAGAGGGGGGGGAATAATTCCCAATAGTTAAATATTTAAAATAATAATAATTCTTTTAGGTGATCTGTATGTACAGAACAGAGATGAAGAACAGATGTTTAATCTGTTCCAGTGCTCAATCCTACAGCATGTTGTACTATCAAAGAGATTTATAGCTCAAATGAAATTCTAGAGAATTTTCCTCATATTCTTTATTTAGGAACAAAACCTATGACTCACTGTAAGGGTTTATGCCATGTCTTCCTGGAGTTGGGTCATCGCCTCCCACAAGGATTGAGTGTTCTCTTTAGAACTCGCTGCCACAACTTCGATGAAAAAGGAGGATGAAAGATAGAAAAGATCCTAGGGGACAAGATGGCTGTTAATGACACAGGACACTGACTCCTCTTTGCAGGGCTCCACCATCTCCATACTCTGCCCTATCCACACTGGTTGTTATATACTCAGTACTATCAGTCTTTGTCTCCAGGAGCTCCGGTTCTTCAGTTATCTTGACCCCATTCAAAGGGTCTTCTCTTCACCCTGGCCACTTACCCTGTTCTTCCCCACTTGGGTCCTAAGCTGGCTACTTCCCAGTTTCACAGTTTTCATAGACATCAGGGCTGGAAGGGACCTCGGGAGATCATCGAGTCCAGCCCCCTGCCCAAAGGATCAGCTGGGGTCATAGGATCCCAGCAAGATAAGCATCCAATTTACTCTTGAAGGTGTTCAATGTAGGTGCTTGAACCACCTCCGCTGGCAGAC
>NW_017728931.1:85548622-85550250 GCF_001723895.1 Crocodylus porosus | reverse complement strand
GAGCCTGTGCTTTTCCAGGCTGAAGAGTCCCATGGCTCTCAGCCTGTCATCGTAAGATCTGTTTTCCTGACCTCTGATCATGCGCGTGGCTTTCCTCTGGATTCTCTCAAGCTTCTCCACATCCTTTTTGAATTGTGCACCGGCCTGCCCAGCTCTGGGGCAGGTCAGCGGGACGAAGCCGGAATCCCACCCTTTTCTAGCATGACCAGGTCCAGGAATATTGTCCTGAATTTCTACAATATTTTCTTCACTTTTCTTCTCTTCTAGATTCCCGAGTAGTTTCCTGCCTTCCCCAGTATCACTCACTAGCTGGGATGCTGTTGTCATCTCATCTCCCTGTCTCTGCAGGTGAGTTGCTGGGACTCTTCCACAAGTCCCAGGGTCGATCCCTCTCTGCTGGCATCTCCCTGCATTATCCCCATCTTCTCCTCAGGTTCCTTTCCTCGGAATCGATGCCAATTGCCTTGTTGGCATCCCTTAAATTCCCCACACTGACCAGCTGTGTTCATCATGGCAGTTTGTGATTTGCCACTTCTCTGGCCCCTCCAGCTGATCTTGCTAATTGCTTCCAGTGTGGGGTTCCTCCCACCCGAGCTCCCATACTTCCCTTCCCTGTCCAGGTTCTATCCTGTAAGTGTCTCCTTGTTTATTTTCTTTTCATGTTCTCATGGCAGGGCATGTTAGCCATCCCTGTCACACTCACCAATATCCAAAAATAATCGGCAGAAGTTTGGACAGGATGCCTGTACATGACCACAGGGGCTGCTCTGATGTGCTATGACCAAATGAGAAATAGAGCTAGCAACAGACTACTTAACTCCAGTTCTCACCAAGTCCTCTCTATCATAGATTACAGAAACAGTTCCAAAAATCAGGGCTATCTAGCTGGCAGTCTGCAGACCATATGCTGCCTGTGAGGGGTTAATCTGCAACATCTGTGCTCTCCCCCACCCCACCACTGTTCCCCCTATTGCTCCAGCTACAAGAACAGCTGGCTTCCCCTCTGGTTTAGGCTTTCTGTTCCTGCACAGCCCAGCTAGAGCATCCCTTGACACAAGTGGGGAAACCTGTTGCCAAAAACCTGAGGTGGAGGGACTGTCTCCTTGTGCATGTGGTGCAGCATCAAGGGACAAGGAAATATCCACTTGTGCTCAGTGTTGGAATTGGTTTGAAGTAAACATATTTTTTTTTTATCTTATGAGCCCCATAAAGGGCAGCCTTTGTTTAATAGCACCATCTCATATTTACTGTACTGTTTCAAAGAGATGATGCCCCTTTCAATTTATGAAGTCATAAGTGCATCATATCTCTCTTTTGGAGAACAATGTATGCTAAATGAGTTTCATTTTTAATGTATCAAAAGCTGTTCATGTTTGTTGAATAATGACCAGTTCAGGTTGATTTCCCAATAGTATGTGAAGTTTTCTGGTAGAAAGTTCTTGAGTTTGGCAAAATCTAACTTGCAAAGTAAGTATATTGAAAGTCAGTGAAACTGACAATTAAATAAGCAAAAGAGCCAGTGGAAACCATTTCATAGTTTCATAGTTTCTAGGGTCGGAAAGGACCTGAGCAGATCATCTAGTCCAACCCCCTGCCATGGCAGGAAAGAATACTGGGGTCAAACGACC